>NC_048595.1:407349161-407677911 GCF_003668045.3 Cricetulus griseus
TCATTCATTATTGTCAATATACTCACATTGTTTTCACAGTGGCCAAAAAAATCGCATTGTCCATGTAATTATAACATTTTCATGAGATGAAATTATGTGTTGTTGTGAACAAATTCTTTTTCTAATATAATTTCAAAAAATGCAAACCCATTGGAATGAAGAAAATAGCAACACTGTAATTTTCCTTTAATAAGAGATTTGGTACTATGAGTTCCTCCACAGTAAACAATTTTACTCAAGTAAATTTACCTTGTTCTTATTATTTTTAGAATTATTTTGTTTAAATTTATTACTAACTTTAATTAAATTTAGGTTATTTTCAGGTTTATCTTAGTTAGGATTTCTATTGCTATGAAGAAACACCATGACTATGGCAACTCCTATCACATAAACATTTTTGATGGTGGCTTACAGTTTCAGAGGTTCAGTCCATTATCATCATGGCAGGGAGCATGGCAGGATGCAGACAGATGTAGTGCTGAGGAGTAGTTAAGAGGCCTACATCTTGCAGGCAACAGGAAATTGACTGAGACACTGGAAGGGATCCTGATAATAGGAAATCCAAAGCCTGCCCCCACAGTGACACAGTTCCTCCAAAAAGGACATAACTACCTCAACAAAGCCACACCTCCAAATAGCGCCACTCCCTATGAAACTACGACCACCAATTACATTCAAACTACCACAGAGTATAAGCTTGGAATAAATATCATATGATGTTATTCTATTAGACTTAATCTAGCTTATTCCAATAAAACATCCAAGAACTTATATAACCTGGCTTTTCAACCTTTTCTTTTTTTAAAAGAAAACTCAAGTTATACAAGAAAACAATTTCCTCAACATTAGTCCTTGATTCTTTCTAACTGGCAAATTATTTTTAACTGTTAACATTTTCCTAAAACATCTTTATCAAATGGGATCAAAGCTCCTATTTGAACCCCACACCTATGTCTTGTCTCTTTTAGGAAGATTTTGTTTGTTCAACAGTTCCTTCCTGAACTATATAAAAATCTAATGCCATCCTGAGCATGGAGGCTTATGCGCACATTTATGCATTCATTTATGACAGATATTTCTAATATTCATGAAATGTGTTTACAAATATAAGTAAGCTCCAAGAAGAAAAATTAAGTGATGATTAAAAAGATAAATATACAACACCTTTTGGGAGAAGTAAAATTTCACTTCTTTCTTTTTTCTTTCTATTTTTTCTTTGATTTTACTTAGGCAACATGAAGGAAAGAAAAAAAGTATTCCAGACAAAATGAACACCATTCACAGAGGCTGGAGGGTTAATATCACTATTGTAGAAAGAGAAAAATCACAATAAGGGTTTCACAGCCTGAGTAAAAAAAATACTTTGAGATTTTACCTGGGTCAGAATGCCTTAGAAGCTTTGAGATAGAGGAAAGAAATAAATATATTTGTTCTGAAAATGATTGATTTTTATATAATGAAAATAATGGACCCCAAATAAGTCAAGAATTAGAGTTTTAACTGGTATTTCCCAGAGTTTTAGAGAGATGATAGTGTCAGATATTAGAGGACACCAGGAGAGTGAATATTTGGTTCTGAAAAGCCACATCACCAATAAAATTAAAAAGCAGATATGCTTACTTGGACATAAGAAAAGAAGAGAAGAATGTCAAAGTCATAGCTCTGGATCCCAGCTATAATTTTAAATCCTAATTGTCTCTTATATCTAAATTTTTACTTATGCAATATAAGAAGTTTTTAAGGGTTTTTAAGTGTGCATTTCTAATGATGTAGTAAAACATAGGTCTGAACCTTGTGAATATATTTATATATCTGTAGTTACAACTCCTTCCTCTTATTGCTTATCTTGCAAAAATAGTAATCAAGAGCTATAAATAACTGAATAAAAGCATAATTACAAGTAACATTACAAATGGAGCACACTGTTTATGTATTTAGGAATACAAATCTATACATATGTAACAATTTTTGAAAAAAGGGTCATGGATTTAAAAGTGAGCAAGGTGGGGTATAGGGGAGAGTTTAGAGAAGAAAAGGGAGAGGGGAAATTATGTAATTATATTATAATTTCATAACCTAAAAATTTAAAAACACAATTACTAGCATAAAATTGTGCAAATGTCATAAATACTGAAAACATTATGAAATCATGATAGCATTATAAGCATTGTAATTGAACTCTTATTGTGCATATGTGCAGTGCTTGTTATATTTAAATATACTGAGCAAAAACATCGTCACTCAGGGTTATAGTTTCTGAGAAAGTCAGGTTTCTTTTCCTACACTCCAGTTGTGATGCCTTTAGTCAATTTGGAAATAAACTGAACCAACTCTGTCTGCTCTCTCTGTCTGATTGTGCTTTTCAATTCTTGGCTCTTTATTAATGAATCACAGTTTGATTTCATAAAATTAAGGGCCTAGCCGGGCATTGGTGGCGCACACCTTTAATCCCAGCACTTGGGAGGCAGAGGCAGGTGGATCTCTGTGAGTTCGAGGCCAGCCTGGTCTCCAGAGCGAGTGCCAGGATAGGCTCCAAAGCTACACAGAGAAACTCTGTTTCAAAAAACAAAAACAAAAAACAAACAACAACAACAACAAAAACCCCTAAGGGCCTGTTTTTGTTTTATTCTCTCTCTCTCTCTCTCTCTCTCTCTCTCTCTCTCTCTCTCTCTCTCTCTCTCTCTGTGTGTGTGTGTGTGTGTGTGTGTGTGTGTGTGTGTGTGTGTGCATGAATATGCCTATGTGTGCATAAGTATAGAACAGAGGCAAATATTGAAACTATTTCTCTGTCATTCTCTACTTTATTTTCTGAGACAGGGTCTCTTACTGAACTTGGAGCTCACCAGTTTGTTCAGACTGACCAGCTAGTTAGCCCCAGGAAATGTCTCCTGAACTGAGGTTGTAGAACTACAATCTTACACTCAAATTTTCTATGGGTTCTAGGAATCTGAATTCAGATCCTCATGTTATCACTGCAAGAATTTTATCTTCTAAGGCATCTCCCCAGGTCCCAAGGCTCTAATTGTGTTTATTTTCATTTCATACATGCATTTGTGTTAAATATATACATCATATGTGCGTGTATACATATAGTCCTGTCTATTATGACTGAATTTTCACTTCTGTAATATAAGGAGATATTATTATACCCACATATAAAAGAGACATATATATCTTTGTACACACACACTTACTCACACTCACAGATTTTTTTAATCTAAGATTTAAACTCAGGCTCTGCATGTTATGGAAAGCAATTTTACATTGCAACATATTAGGTTCGGTCATAATCTAACATAAATATATGTGGATTGGAGACATGGCTCAGCCATTAAAGCCTAGGCTCACAGTAAAAAATAAATAAATAAATATCTTCTTTAATTTAATGTCATGTTGTATTGTTTTATCAGTAGTGAAGGAGATGAATTAATCTTCTCTGCATCTTGCAAACAAATAGTAAATGAACTACTGAATATGCATCCAATGGTCCTACAGAAGGATGTATGAATAGCACATATACCTCATCTAATCCCAGATGCTGATTATGTAGAGACATCTACAATATTACTTCTTGTCAGGTAAGAAGGAAAAGATATAAGAACATTCATTTCCATATTTATTACAAAGTAATAACTTAGGGGTAGTTACATCTCCGATGAGAACCTCTAGAGAGCTATTGAACTTTAAAAATTAGCTGCCTGCTATAATAAATATCCAATTTCAATGTAAATGACTCCTTCACAGTCTATCATTTTGCAAATTTAGAGAGTCCTAAAGTCCTGGAACAAGTAATGTGTTAACAGACCATGTAAAGGGATCAGCACCTTCTGAAGAGGCAGTACCTTCATACGACCTAGGTTCCAGTGCCTAACAGTGAGCCGATAAAATGGAGACCACTCACTGCAACAGTGTGCCAATGCTGAAGTTTAACTTTGAGGTTAGAATTTAACAGTTTGAGAACATTAAACATGGGGTGGTTCAGTCAGTGAAATGCTCTCCACACAAGCATGATTAGCTGAGTTTGGATCTCCAGCACACCTGTAAAGGATTGGCACAATTGCAAATGCCTGTAACTTCAACACTAGATAAGGTAGAGACAGACAGATACCTAGAGCGCAATGGCCACCTTGTCTCATATAAGCTTTAAGTTCAAAGAAACACCTGTCTCAAGTAACAAGGTAAGTAATGGTAAAGAAAAACTCTTGATGTCCACCTTTGGCCTCCGCAAGCATGTGCACACATGTACATGTTCACTCATGGTCACAGGTGCCTATATTTGGACATGAATGCTCACACCTAAAAGAATATTGAAAAATAATATTTAGCTCAGGAGTTTATCAGTAATATTAAAATGTGCATGAATATAAAGAAAATAAAAGTGAAAAATTCTCAAAGTAAGACAGAAATTCTTTTATCTCAGCTTTTGACTATGAATCTATATATTTCAGCAATTTATATTTAATTTCAATCCATTCTATAGTATTAATTTTTGTTACATTAGGTACATCAAAATACAGACTATTGTATTGTTTTAGTGTTCAGACACAGTTGCTTAAATTCAGTGGGAGGCATGTTTGAGTAAATAGCTTTTAAAAGAAAAGGATATTTATATTCTATCATATGTTCACACATTTAAAAAATACAGAATCTTAATGAAAATCTTATACATAACCAGAACATGTTGAACAATTTCAAGGAAATATGGCTGACTGAGCTGATAGAAACAAACATATGGTCAAACACAAGTAAGTATGACATGCAGTATTCAATTTTTATAATTAATCTCAAAAGGAAGAATGCGATATCTCTACATAATGAAGAGATAACTCAAAAACCAGAGTGGTGACTACTCTCTATTGGCTAGTCCGAATAAGGTATGAGAGGTAAAATAAGCATGAGAGAAATTAGTGTCCACCATAGCAAAAAAATATTGCTTCATCGGTTTGTGTGGGGAAGCAAGCAGTCAGTGAAAATAGCATTGGATTGGCCAATGGATGGACAAATCATGAATGCAAAGCAATATATATATTGCCTTGTGAATAATTCGGACACACACTTACAGTGCATATCTGTCACACTTATCTAAACTGATTAATGAAAAATTATTTCTCACTGCCTTTCTTGTTTCCACTATTTCATAAATGTAACTGGGTATATGTGTGTTATATATAAATTTATACATAAAGCAATCTTAACAAATAAGTAGAAATGGTATTTTGATATTACACATGCAGTTCTTATAGTTATGAAAATTTATGCATCTATTTGTTCCTTAAAAAGGATAATAAGGATTGGAGAGGAGACTCAGCAGTTTACAGCAATGGATGTTCTTGCAGAGGACCTGAGTTCAGTTCCAGCACCCATATAGTGCCTCACAACCATCCATAATTCTAGTTCAAAAGGATCTGATGCCTCCTCTGAATGTCAGGGGTACCAGGATACAATACACTCAAATAAAATACTTATACACACAAAATGGAACAAATAAATCTTTGAAATTGGGAATAATATAATAAAATTGATGTATTTGTAATGGTAACATATTGTGATTAGGAGTGTTATCATAAAATAGATGGTGACTATAAGAAATTTAATATTTACTATTAGTTAAAATAAAGAAAGAAAATGTGGTAAGGGTTTTTAAGATTAACATGGTCATTTAACTTTCTTAGAGGCAGGAGCTAAACAATGCATACCTTTGTGGGCTTCACAATTCTTAGCTTATGATAGTCACTCCATATTTTATTTTCATTAATTGGTTTATTTTGTTATAGCTGAGTAAGAAAGAGATAAAAATGATTCATGTATGAGACAATCTATGAAAAAATTTACCTTCATGATTTGAAAATACAGATATATTGGTGGTGGTGAACATGTGTGTAGGCAGGAAAGAAGTAATATTTATACAACAATTAGTTATAGATATTTTATAGTCCCTAATTAAAACAAGTGTGGATAAAGAAAAGTCTCAATAGTCAAGAATTCTTGCTGCTTTTCCAGAGGGCCTGACTTATCTTCCTAGGACCCATATCAGGGGTCTCACAACCCCCTCTAACTCCAGTTCAATGGGATCTGATATCCTATTCTGGACAATAAATGCATTATAAACATGTGGTATACATACACATAGGTACAAGTATGCACAGAAATTAAAAACACTAGGATAAAAATCAGTTAATACAATTCATACTTGATATGTTATTTATTTCTTTCAAAACAAGTAAATTAAGAAATTTCAGTGACCAAAAGGAGTTCAATGCTAACTTTATCTGGGAATCTTTAGGCTGCCTATTGGCCAGGTTTCTGTCACATATGACATCATTCATAAGCCATTATCCCAAAAGCAATAAATGATTGAAATATAGTAGAAACATGAGTAATATGCCTGATGCATTTGTGGAAAAAGTATTCATGTGAAGCAAACTTAGTTACTTTCTCTCTTGAATTACATAATTCACAGTCTAAGTGAATATAGTAGAAGCAATAGATACGCATTTTATAGAGTTGATATAATGACTAAATTTTATTATAAAATGGATTTAATTGTCTTACATGAGCTGGCATTTCTTATTGAAAATGGAATCACCAATTAAATCTGTTGATACATTGAATAACATCTACAAATTACAAATTAGCAATCAAACTGACTCATAAATTTCTTCTCTTATGAACTGCCAGTCAATAATGATAGAAAGAGCTCAGCTTCTGCAGAAGGAACCAAGCCAACAGCCAAGTGGATGCATGCCACATAAAGGAGTAAAATCAAGGTAGCTCTTTGCAAAATAAAATCTTTTTCACTGATTAATTCTGTCCTATAATTTGTGAATGGGATGGTACTTCAGCCACAAAAATACATTTTAAGATCCCCAATAGTTATCAGAAGCTTAACAGGATAAGCAGCAGGAACTTACTACACTTCTATCTGTGCTAAGTATATATAAAGTGCAGATATGCCTTCTACAGAGTGACAGACAATTAGCTCAACTTTCATTTTCCTAATTCAAAATTCTGCATACAGGTTTGTTCTTGTAAACATAGCAACTTCAGTATAGGTGTCCAGTTTTCTTTTTAGGTGGAGCACTTTCTCTTGTCTACTGAAAGGAAGATATTAGCAGCTTTTCTTTGGCATATCTAAATTAACAATTTAACTTTGAGGCTTCTATTGAATAAAATAACACAAGTATTTCAATATTAGGACAATTGATCTAATAACTAAATTGTTTCCCTAAGTGATACAGTACAGTAACGAATGATTTATGGCACAATGGACAAAGGAGCTATTCTCCTTCTTAGTGAGAAGAAACGGGCGCCATAGATTTCATCACACTTCTCATAACAGCAATCAATATAATTCATATGAGGTTTTTTCTTTCTGGAATATTTTATGTAATAATTTTGGAACATGACTGACTCTACATTCCTGAAACCATAAAAAGCAAATTTTCAGAAAAAACAATTCCAGAGTCGGGCATCATTTCCTTCTTGTTGGGCAGAGCTGTTGGTTACCGTCAAGGATTGCGTACCACTTCTGCACCCTTATTAGTGGTTATTATGACAGTAGCCCTTTGTGGTTCATAAGTGTTGTACCTGGATAGGAGTGTTGGTTACTTCCCTCCTTTGGAAATTTTTCTCTACATTATCTTATATAGTAAATCCTAAGGGAGCCTCTCTCTGTCTCTTGTTCTTTTGTGTGCTGAACACACACACACACACACACACACACACACACACACACACTCACACAGCACTTGAGAATTATTAAATGAGGATGGCAAAACAACTCCAAATTAGTATTTTAAACACTTCTCTGTCTTTTTGTAGTAAACAACACAAAAATCAGATTACATTAGCATAGAACTCATAAAGAAGTAAAAAAATTAAATTAAAAGGTTGAAATAATTGTACATGAAACTAAAAATGATCATTTAATGAAATTAAAGAGAATGTTTAAGAATTTAAAGGTAAAAACACTGTTACATCCAGAGTATATCCACACTTAACCCAGAGTCAGCACTTCCATGAGCACTTAGCAACTACTTTAAGTTAATTAAAACCAGACAAAATTCAGTAAGAACAAATATACAAGGTTTGTTTAAAGAATGTCTGTTTTTTTTAAATTTCACAATCCCTTCACGGGACCATCATGTTTCAGTCTAGTTTATGTAAGACCCTGCAATACAGAGAGTACTACCCAGTGTCACTGGGCTGCCAGTTTTTGAGACCATGACTGGTGGCCATTCAGAAACAATGAAGACTGCTTAGTTAGCACTGTGACAGTTCACCACAAATGTGCTACATAAGAGGTTGCTGGAATATGTAGAAGGTAAATGAAAACTCTATTACTAATTCTGTCTCAACTGCAATGCTTCTATGCAAAAATTTAAGTGCTGGACCAACAAGGCAATGTGCCCTAATTAGAAAAGGTACTGGCTACCAACGTGATGGCCCACAATTATTTCCCAGAACACACAGGGTGGAGGAAGAAATAAATGCCCTAGAAAAATAGTCCTCTGACCTCTTTAAAAATATCATGGGATGTGTTCTCACACATAGACACAAATACATACAGAGGCAATCAATCAATAAAATATAAATAACAAAATAAAAATACAAAATCTGTTTCAGGACTAGAAAAAGGGTGATTTGCCATAAAAAAAACATAAATTATCAAATTTGCTAGATTACTGGTACCTGTGAAGTAAATTTATTCAGTTAATTTAAAACTTGAAGCTGTGGGTAGAGGTACCTCCCTTTAACTCCACCTCAGTAGAATAAAAATCATGCAGATCACAAATTCAAAGCTGACAGCTGGGGAATCAACATAGGGCCAAACCAGGTCCCTGAATGTGGGTGTCAGTGAGGAAGCCTAGGCAGTCTATAGGGCCTCTGGAAGAGGAACCAGTATTTATCCCTAGTGCAAGAACTTCGGGAGCCCATTTCCCATTGAGGGATACTCTCTCAGTCTAGATACGGTGGGGGGAGACTAGGCCATGTCCCAAATAACTTGACAGACATTGATGATCCCTCATGGAAGGCCTCACCCTTCCTGGGGATTGGATGGTGGATGGATGGGATGGGGGTTTGGGGAGTCATGAGAGAATGGGAGGGGGAGGGAACTGGGATTGATATGTAAAATAAGATTATTTCCAATTTAAATAAAATTTATATTTAAAGAAAAGAAAAAACAGGTCACTAAGTGAAAAAAAAAAAAGCTAGCCTTTGCTATATAGTAAGATCCTACCTAATAATAAACAAATAGTTGGAAAAACCTAAGTATCTGATTTGCAGAATTTGAATTATATTTTCCTCTGTTTAAAAGCCAAGCCCTCCTTGTCTCTAAATCAACAACAAATATCTCTCTTTTATGTTTTAAAATACACTAATTTCCCACATTGTACAGCCTATTTAACAAGCAGTATTCAAATATGTCAATGTTTCATTCTCCAAACAAGTCTGGTGTTTCTAATTTTATTGTAAAATATGTTTAGTGTTTACTTTTAAGTGAGCTGTAATTATTCGTTCAAATACCTTAATGAAAACTAAAATTCAAACCAGGTGGTGGTAGTAAACACCTTTAATCCCAGCACCTGGAAGGCAGAGGCAGACAGATTTCTATGAGTGTGAGACCAGCCTGATCTATAATGTCAGTTGCAGCACAGCCAGGACTACACAGAGAAACCCTGTCTCGAAAACAAACAAACTAAAATTCAAAGCTGTTGAGTAATGTTAGCCTTCCTTCCACTCACTGGGGATTTGTATGTATCAGACTGTAGTTCTCACAAAGCTAACAAATCATAACTGCTGACTTAGGTGACTCCATTTAGATTACTATAGTCATAAAGTTGCACAACTAAAAAGGAACCTTGAGAAGTCATTCATGTGTCCATTCCCAGTGTCTACTTTAACTGTCCCTGATGAATGGACATCTATTCTACTTTCAAAACCATGCCATAAAGGAAGTTCACATAAATTAATCACAAACATTCCTCTGGAAAGTGGAGCACTTAGGATGATACTCTTGATTTAACCAATCAAGTCATTATTGATCCCACCAGCACCTCTCTGGCTCCAACTGCTTCTTCCGTGTAAAACACTAGTATCTTAAGAACTCAAAATTATCATCTGCCTGGAGGGACATAAAAGTGGATCTTCACAGCATTTGTCCTAAGAAGACCCACTGAGGACCCCAGGCAAACATAGTGGTAGAGAAGGCAAGTGAGTTTTTAAGTAAACAAAAGCCCTAATGCCAAATGATACCTTAAAATAGAAATCCATAAAGCCTGCAGCATGTGGATGTATGCAGATGCATTCTGCTGCACAAGAGCAAACACTGATAGAGATTTTCCCTACTGTAAATTTATAATGGTCTTTCCCTGTGGCCTTCTCCTGCTGCACACATCACTCATTAGATTGTGAAAACCATTAATGTCAAGGAGCAGAACAAAATGAATTCACTAAGGGGCTGCTATTAGCATATCAAGCAGCTATTCCTCACTAAATATTCTTGACAGCTCTCATTATAGTTGATGGATGAGCTTTATATGTAGTAGTAGTAGGTTTCGAGGAAAATAAAATCCTTAAGCGAAGTATCATGTGTGGCGGAGGAAATGGCTATCATCGTTCAGCAGTTTATATTTGTTTTTAATGGGAAAATGTTATAAAATTCACAGGTAACTTAAATGCCAGAGTCACAATTCTGTTAAAACCTGCAAGAATAATATATGATCTAAATATTGTAAGAGCTTTTAGTTATGTCAGGCCCAGTTTGTGAAAGAAAAAAATGATCTACAAACATAAGAAGACAACATGAACTAAGTAAAGCAGCTAGAAGTTAAAAATTTTGGATCACATCAGCATAAGAGAAACACCAGTCTGCATTTGGTGGCACATGCCTTTAATCTCAACACTAAGGAGGCAGAGGCAGGTGTATCTTTGTGATTTCGAGAACAGCCTTGTCTACAAAGTAAGTTCCAGAACAGCCAGGGCTCTGACACAGAGAAACTCTGTCTCAAAAAACAAAACAAAATATACCAACAAACTTCTTATATCCATATATAAAAATATAAATATAATTTGCTTATTTTCCTTGGAAAATTGTCTGGAGTAAGCCATTTACAGTTGGAGTATCCCATAGTTTATGAGTTATTTTCATTTTTATTGTCTTTTTAAAATTTCTACACACATCACTCAGAAAATTTAATGATTTCAACTTTTTCAAATTACAAATCATGCCATGAAGTGCTGTATCATGCAATAAAAGTAACTTTATTACCTAATATGAACATCTAAGATTAGCTTCATTTGTGCATCCAAATGACCTTAATTATTTTGATGTTCAGGTCAAACTTTATGATCTTCATTCAAGGGAGTCACCTTTTTTTCACAACTGAAGCCATACTTGCATTTAATTTTTAGCCACTAACTTATTATAATTATAAAAATTATAGTTAAATTGAATATAATATGATGTTACAATTATGAAATTTATTATCTTCTCTTACAATACATCTGGAACAGCTTCCCCTTGCTTAGTCTCCCACTAACCTGCCTTCTCCCTCAGATCTACTACTCCTCCATTACTCTCCAGAAAAGAGCAGGCCTCCTAGAGATACCAACCAAACATGGCATTAGACTAGTCATAAATCCTTTTATCAAGGCTACATGAGGCAACCCAAATGGAAAAAGTTTCCAAGAGCAGACAATAGAATCAAAGACATCCCCACCCTCATTGTTAAGAGTCCAACAAAAACCCCAACCAAGCTTAACAACCACAACAGGTATACAGAGGGCCTAGCACAGAACCATGCAGGTTCTGTGGCTGTTGGTACAGTCTCTGTGAGCCCTATGAGCCCTGCTTAGTTGATTCTGTAGGCCCTGTTCTCCTGCAGAATATCATTAGGAATCCTTTCATTGACTTTTTTTTTTAGTCACATTTGGTTCTACTCTAGGTCTCTGAGCCACCGAGCTCCAGGGTCCTAGCTTTCCAGGAAGTGTTGGTCATGGGCTCCTTCTCACAGCATGTTTATTGGATGGCCACTCTCATATGCTCTGAGCCACCATTGCCCCAGTGCATCTTGCAGGAATATGGGTTGTGGTTCATAGATTTTGGAGCTAGGTTGGACACAAACTTCTTATATTCAGCAACATATAGGATAAGCCAAGGTCTTCCAATGCTGTTTTTTTGTTTGTTTGTTTGTTTGTTTTTTCTCTAGTCATGATAACACCTTTGTAATTTAGGGGAGTTCTTTGGGTACTCCACCATGCTCAGTTTCAATTTCTCTACTAAGTATATCACCACAGCTATCTTTAACTTTTAGTAACTTTCATCTCCTAGTTCCAATAGGCAACCAGAATCTGCATCTCCCTCAAGAGATTTTTGTGTTTGTTTGTTTTTCAATTCTGCCTTTCCCAAAACCAGTTTAATCTGCATCATAGCCTTGTCTAACTGTGCTGGGATAACTGGAGTGCTGGACCTTGATAGCCTAGTGCTGTTGGTCTCTGGCCTGCTTGACTTGCTTATCAAGGAAGTCATGTTATATGAACAATAACCATAAACAGTCATGATTCTGTCAGACATTTGTAGAAGTGCTTTTTAATTCTGCGGGTGATTTTCTTCTTAGTTTTTTTTTTTTTTTTTTTTTTTTTTTCTGGAACTTTCCCTCAAAATGAAATCTTTCATTATTCATTCATCAAGTGCAAAATGAATGACATGCAAATGACAGTAGAGGAGTTAAAAACACAATTGAGGTGTTATTCCTTCTTTCAGAGACATGAAATTTGCACAAAAGTTACTATAATGCAAAACACAACCCATTAACGTGCCTGAGAGAAACTCAGAAGTTCAATCAAGGAAGGAGTCAGCTGGAGCAGTAGGAAGCTGGCTCAGGACACTCCATAAAAGTGGTGTTTTTCTGCTGGATTCAAAGGCTCTGCCCTTTAATGACCTTACAAAACCACAACATTCTTTTGGGGCTTATTCTTCTATGCTCTGAATCAGGAATACTACTGCTGTGTCTAGTTGAGCTTACTTAGTGAATGAAAGAAAATTTTGCCTGCAAAAATTTAAAATATTAGCCTAGCTCACATCTTAAACAAGGTTGTGAAGTTTTTTTGTTTTGTTTTGATTTCTCACCAGTTGATAAATAGTTGCAAGTACATTGGTTGTTAATATAGAATTAGGCAAAATTTCTGGCCAAGCAATATTCCTTGATTTTTCTGCCAAACATTATGTGAAATTTATTACTTCTCTTTTTCCAGTATGTACAAAACATAAACATGAGGTTAAAATCATGTTGCAAGCTGAAGCTGATAGCACAGCCCAGCAGCCCCGCTATTGGAAAGATCACAAGCCTGAGGCCTTGGAAGCACAGAGTTCAGGGCAAGCCTGGTGCATGAGGAAAATAAGAGTTCTCCATTTTTAATTTTCTTTTCCTGTTTCATTTTAAACATTTACAAAAAACTGCAAAGTCTTACAGCTGTTCTCTTTCCTGATAGTTTTTCATTTCAATTAAATTTTGTGGATAACATCAGTTGACCTATATAAACTAGGAAAGACTGGGAAGTAAGAGGTGAAAATATTAGGGACCCTTTGATGTTTATCTTGGTTCTGTTAGTTCTAAAATTCCCCATTTTTCAGGACTCAGAGCATCCCTCACATTGTTGAATACATGTTCACACCTTTGGTGGACTTCCGGTGTCCATGTTGTAAACATGGACAGGTCTTCTGATGCATCTTCTTCTATATCTCCTGCAACAGTCCATTGCATTATAAGGTACAAAATCTCCTTGTACTGAATCAACATTGACTCTCTCCAACACATCAGTTTGTTGTCATTTCTTTTCCCACAAAGACTTGATGGCATTTCTTAAGAGAGGTGGAAAAAAATGGAAATGGTCATAAGAACATGTCCCTGTGATGTGCTGATCCTCTTCAAACAGCTTGACTTCAGGAGAGGTGTTTCATCTGTACTCCAGATCCTTGCAAGCTCTGCCAAAAGAACTGTGCCAAGAAAAGTTTCTTTTAAAATGTTATATTCT
This sequence comes from Cricetulus griseus, assembly GCF_003668045.3. Taxonomy (NCBI): domain Eukaryota; kingdom Metazoa; phylum Chordata; class Mammalia; order Rodentia; family Cricetidae; genus Cricetulus; species Cricetulus griseus. The sequence continues at coordinate 407,363,199 of NC_048595.1, forward strand.
GAAAATCTTAACAAAGGAGGAAAAAAGAGCCCAGGAGACAGGAGGATGACAGTGAGTCTGATGCTAGCTAGAGCTGTATAGTGAGATTGTGTCTCAAGAAAGAAGGGGAAAGGGATATTCTTAAGATATGGATTTAAGGTAAAAGTATTTATACATGCTATAAGGAGCAGTTTTTAGTAGTCATTTACCACAACACACTAGGTTTTCCTTGTTTTAGTGAAGTTAAAAGGCTACTTGATGGACTCTTGCTGCCTGACTGTTTCTTTTAGATTCAATGCTTCAAAATCCATTGCGATTTTATTGAAAAAATTAATATTAAGAAATGAATCAAGGAAAATTAACCAGTGTTAAGATTTTAGCATAATATGTGCTTATCTCAAAAGCACATATCTGCAATGTAGTCATGCATGTGTAGTGGCTTTTTCAGCTGTGCTCATAGATCTTATAGCTCAGGTAGGGGACTGGGAAAGGATGATATATGCTGGTAGCTATCTGTACACAGATAAGTGGATAAGTAAGCTCATTCTTTGCAAACTAGTCACTCTTGAACTGATGACTGGAATGTGTGGTCTACAGGTGGGACACACACTTATGAATAATTTTTTTATGACCAAGATAGTAATTTCATTCCATGACTTAAAGACACAACAAATCCTTGTTATTCTACCCCAACACAATTATCTGCCCAAGAATGGTATTGATAATAACACATGAAATCAACTCACTGTGCCTTGTGCTCAAAGCCAATTTTGGGAACTGATCGGAGGAAGCAAATCTAGGACTAGATCTCAAGGACCACTGTCATGAGATTTCTCCACACCATTTAATTGGCCACAGGGAAATACCACAATCTGTTCAGTGGATTCTCTGCTTACCCTTAAGCTCAAATTTTCCTTCTTCTTTTGGTGTTCCCATTTACATCAATAGATTTCCTTGTTTTTTCCCTATCTATAGTTCAATTTCAATAATTTTTATGGCTGCTACTTACAGGAATGGGGAGTATATGTAGACGAGGCCTAGGGACACATTAATCAGAGCTATGTTACACTAGCTGAAGGAATTTAAATAAATTTCTAAGTCCCTAAACTTCATTCTCCACAAAGCTGTTCTTCTAATTACACTCAGTGATATAATATCTAAAAATATCTGATATGAAATGTGTGATATGCTAAACAAATATCCTTTCTCATCAAACTTCCTTCTAATGACTGACCCTTTTATATAAATGGATGGTTAGGACCACACACATATATGTATGCCCAATAGTGAATGCATAGATTTTAAAGTTCTCACTATTCTTATATTGAGTAAATATGTTTATTCAAGTCAAAATTGTTAGCCTATGTTTATAGCTTAGAAGGAATAGAGAAAGTTCTGTGATATGTGAACAAGGGATCTCTGCCTCAATCTCAGCATTATTTTCTAACTCAAGGAACTAAGTGTCCATAAAATGTCTTCCAGCATCTCATCTCCTACATCCTCACAGTTAAGATGCAATTTCCTATATCACTAAAAATGCTCAGTCAGACTACATTGTAACTTTTGAGATAAGGAAACACTTATATTTGTTTTATTCAAATTTTCAATAGTGGCCAAATTTATCCAATAATCATGTAACAATTTTTAAATGAATTAAGTTTATATGAATGATGAATTATATTTTTACCTTAACTACACACTTTACACTTTAAAGATATTTTTCCATGAGTTGTAATGTTTAACAATTTTTTTCTAACATAAAATTGTGGCATTGATTTAAGGAAAGTAAAAGGCACACAAAAGCATGCAAATACTCATTACTTATCTTTCTTAACCAAAGCATGATTTTAAATTTCACATAGGCTATATGTGTATGATAGAGACACAAATACATAAATACACAGTGTATTTTCTAGTGCTTTTGGGTCAAAGAATGTGTCAGGCAACAAAAAAGCTCTCAAGCTCTCCAAATTTAGCTGAATCTAGTGAGATTTTCTTTTATCTAATTCTTTATTTGACAGTTTCTCTCAAGAAGTCTGGTCCTGTAGGAAGACTTGTATGTGGCTTGTGGGGTATCAGTGTATTAGCCCCAATCTCCTCTGAGGTGCCATTATAATCCTTTTTAGCTCCCCAGCAACTCTCTCCTGTGACCCTAAGATACCAGATAACTATCACTTACTGAGCTATTAAAATAAAGGCTTTCCACCTTCCTCAGGTGCAGAACTGGAAAGAAGCCCATATGGCTGGAAGGCTTACCCATCTGGCTAAGTCCTACAATCTATCAATTAAACAGAGTGTTTTATGTCACTAGTGCTCAGCAGAGTCTAATTCCTCTGTTTAGTTTCTCAGTACTGCAGTCTATATATTCTGGCTCTTTGTTATTAAGTCTATTTTTTGCTTGGTTTCCTGTTTCTTGCCCATGAGTAGTTCTATAATTAATGGATTCTATTGTTTCCCAGAATCTCTGTGTTGGCACTTAATCATTTTTACTGTGAATTCTAAGGATAAGAACCTTCTAGAAATGGTATTAAGCTGCTACAACTCTACACTATTGCAGGGTGTCACAAGTAGGTTCTGAAGTTAAATAACAGCAGGTGGTACGTAGCTTTATAGAAACTAGAAGGCAAAGGCAAATATATATGGAATTAATTCACCTGAATGCTGCAAAAAAAGAACACTTAGGACTTCTCTAACACAGTTGTACAAATATTATTCAGAACAAATTTTGTCCCAGGCAGAATGAAGAAAGAAAGCATGCAAATACTGTGCGAATAATATCCAGCTTCCCCAAGAATACCATCATTCGGGTGTTATGTAGAAAGACTTGTGACATGGCTAGAGAAGCACAGGAAACAAAACTAAATATAAATAAGCAGAATTCCATCAAACGACGAAATTTCTGTGTAATGTAGGAAGAAAGCAATGCACTGAAGGCACAGCATGGAGAAAAATACTTAGAAGCAATGCATGCAACAATGGGTTTCTATGCAAAATATACACGGAACTCAGACAATTCAGTAAGAAGAAAAAACATTCAGAGTTAAAACTGGGCAAAAGATTAGACAACCTGTTTCTTTTTGTAAGGACGTAGTATTGGAGAACAAATATGTGAAACAGCCAATATCACTAACATTGGGGTAATTCATATCAAAATCACCACAAGACACCTTTAGCACAAGACTAAGTCAAGGAGTGGATGTGAGATCAAGGTTTGCATATCAAACTCTGCACAGTGTTGATGTACTCTAATGCTCATAACAGCATTGTTCCCAAGAACCAGGATACAGAATCAATTTAAGTATACTCAGAGAGACAAATGTTTCTTGAAAAGTTGTTTTCAACCTAGGCCCTCTGCAAGTGGGCACAGTTGTGTAGCTTGGTCTGTTTGGTAGGCCCCTAGCAGTGGGACCAGGATCTGTCCCTGGTACATGAGCTAGCTTTTTGAAACCTACTGTGTGATGCCTAGCTCCACCTTGATGCAGAGAGGAAGAGCTTGGTTCTACCTCAACTTGATATGCCATGCTTTGTTGACTCCCATGGATGGCCTAACTCTTTCTGAGGAGTGGATGGGAGGGCATATAGAAAGGAGGTGGGAAAGGGAACAGAATAGGGGAGGGAGAAAACTGTTGTTGGTATGTAAAAGAAATTAAAAATTAACAAAAAAGTTGTCCTTTCTGAAACAGGGGTTAGAATGGTGCTTTCCAGGGTGTAGAATGGGTTCTAAACTTGGAAACTGTTGGCCAAAAAGTATAAAATTGTATGTTAATAAAAGGAATAATTTTAAAAACTTTAGTGTGCAACCCTTCTCTGAAGCCATAAAGTATCTTATTATTGAAAATGCTGATAAACTGAAGGCAAAATTTATACACCACAAAATATTAACTATGCAATATAATATAAATATTAATTAGCTACATTCTACAATGTTCACATACATTGAAATACCACATGTTAATATATATATATATATATATATATATATATATATATATATATATATAGTTTCATCAATTAAAATGATAATTTTAAAATGTCAAAATGTATGACTACTTGATAGCTATATCAGGCATGGTTCTCTAAAGGAACAGAATAGATAGCATGGTCTGTGTAGATATGAGGATCTATTAGACTTTTTTACTGGCTATGGTCCAGGTAGTGCATCAGTAGTTGTCTTACAGCAGAAATGCCAACAATCCCTTAATTGTCTGGCTGGATGTCCAGCAGTTTCAATATGGTGTCAGAGTTCAGGAGGATTTCTGGATAGCTGTTGATAATCTATGTTGGCATTCCAAAGAAGTTTTTGAAAAAAATTTAAAGGTATTTTCTACATTATAATACTTAAGCCATCTGAAGTTTATTTTTCCTAAATGAAGTACAATTAGAACCTAATTGTACCTTAACTATGTGGAAAGCAGATAGTTCTTTTGTAATACTTGATAATATACCTACTGATCAATTATTTACTGATATATAATTCCTAATCCATCAGGTGCATACATTTTACCATTAAATGTATCATATAGTTCATCCTATTGATGTTAGTATTAAATAAGGCTGAGACAACTCTACTAATGCTAAAATACTTTTGCTTTCATGATAGAAATGACACTTAATCATAATCTATAAATATGAGAATTTATTTAGCTGGATACAGTTTAGAATTTTACATCTATATTCATGAATACAGTTTGCACATCATTTCCATTTTGTAACACCCTTAATACAGTTTATGCTCACAAAATTGTGCTGGCTTCCTAAGGATTAAATAGAAAGTTTTTTTTTTTAAAAAAAAACAGAATACTGGACTCTTCAAGGCATTTATAACTTAAATACTAAATAAGAATGCTTATGATCCCATATGTACTTAATTATGCATTTTTTAAAACTCCGTCATTTAAGCCATGCTTAAAAGTAAACATGTTAGATTAATAGTGTCAATACTACAACAGAGTATAAGCTCCTAAATTTATTCTCTGTTTAGTAGAATAGAATTGAAATATTTTATAATGGGATTCTGGGGCCACAATAAGTACTTAGTGTCAATTCTTTTATGTTTATAGTAAATATAAATATTCACTTTTGTTGAAAATAAATATTTTCATACAATATATAATTTAAACAAATATATATTTAACATGGTTTTTAGTGTTAATGTTTCTAGATGTTTTCTTCATACTTTAATACATTTAAATTCATATTTGGCCAAAACATAAGCTTTTACATAATTCTCAGATGAATAAAATAAATCACTGAAAATGATAATTTAATGGAATTATTTCTAAGTAAAGTAGGATAAACTAATAGGCAATGTTTTCTTATCTAGTCTATAGGCACCCTACAAGTCTGAGACTGTAGGCATGAGCCAGGAAAAACTAATCAGACTGGACCAAAGTTCTGTGATAGAGAGACTGAGAAGGGTGAGGCAGCCTGGGTTCAGGTAGCTCATCATACTATAATGGGACACAAGATAAGCCTTCCAGGTAGAATCTGATAGTTGAATGTGGTAAGGGCCACCAGACTGATGTACTTGCCCCATCTCTACCACCTTTGCACCTGTGAAGACTGTACAACTGAGACCAAACATAAGGACATAAAAATGTCTTAATGTGCTATTATTATTAAGATGTTATAGTTATGTTAATAAATGTTTTAAGATTATAAACCATTTTCATCACATATCACCAATTGTTTTTTCTCCAAGTTGTAAATTTGTTCAGTTTACTTATTAACGCTTTTGTGGGTGACTATGGGCATATGTGTGTGCATGTATGCATGTATACACAAATGATATTGAACTGGCATGGAATTCAGATGACAACTTAGTGGGAGTTGGTCCTTTCCTATCCAACAATGTCTTGGGATGAAAATCAGTTCATTAAATTGGACAGCAAGAGTCTAAAGCCGATGACCCATCTCTCTGGCCTACAAGCATATTTCGTAGTGCTTGTTTGAACCAGAGGAATGGTATATACCAGTGATATATTCAAACATAAAGTATGTCTGGAGAGATGAGAAACAAAAAAGGGAATGACTCTGAATCCTGAACTGCACTGGCTATACAGCTTCAGGCAGTCACTTAGACTAATTACTTTTCTATAAGTCCTCTTAAGAAACAAATTGCAAATCTTCTGGATATCTGTTCAGAGTCTGTGCTATCATGAATAAAAGGGACTATGTCATAGAGTTAGAGAAAATAGAAATTGTGTAGGAACTTTAGGATTCACCCAGTCGAAAACATGACCTACGTCTAAAGAAGAACAGAAAGTTGGCACCTATGTTATGGAATATAGGATCATACGATGAACTCTGAGTTTGTGTTTGCATTAATTAAATAAAATCAACCTTTTGTCAGTAGGCAGAGCCAGCAACTAGCCAACAGAAAGTAATCATATGCCAGGCATTGGTGGCACACGACTTTAATCCCAGCACTCGGGAAGCAGAGGCAGGCAGAACTCTGTAAGTTCTAGGCCAGCCTGGTCTACAGAGAGAGTTCCAGGACAGCCTCCAAAATAATACAGAAAAAAAAAAAGAAAAGAAAGTCATCGAAGAGAGTAAGAGGGAGTCTGGAAGTGGAAGAGAGATGCACAGGGAATAGTTGGGTAGTAGAGAGGGAATTTGAGTGTGGTAATCTTTTTATTTATTTATTTATTTATTTATTTATTTATTTATTTATTTGGCAGAAGACCTCTTTTTCTGAGATTCAGGCAAACAAGTAACAGCTAGTTGCTCCTCAACCTCACTAAGCTAGTAGATATTTCCCTGAGTCATATTGATAAATAGAATGATAGAGATTTAGATAAATACTACATTTTATGGTAGCAGCAGGAGGTAGATCTAGTGGGATGTAAAAGTTCTGCCTTGCCACTGCCTGAGAAGTGGGCCAGAAATTGCGGAGTCATAATTACTGTCTGAAATAGCAGTAGATTCATGTTGAACTACTGTGCTGATAGAAAAAGCAACACACCCACACTACCTACAAAGACTCTTTTGTTTTTACTATTTCTTGGTACTTGAAAGATTTCACAGAATTATAGAGTTCTTTTTCTTGAAAGATCAAAGAGCAGTAGAGAAAAGAATACCTCTGGGCCCCTGATGTCTAAAGTATGGCATTTCATTGCAAGAAGTGATCCAATTAGTTGATCACCTTACCTGCTTTCTGTAACATTTGGACATTCTACAAAATGTCATGTCTGAATCATAATCATCTTCAAACACCATACTAGACTTTTAGTTTTGGTTGTTGTGGCATCTAACGTGACCCTCCGAACACTTTCTTCCTATGCATAGATTCTTGGAAAGTCCTATTAATCTGTGCTATCAATAATTTCAAAAACTTTGAGATTACCACTTCAACTTAATAAGTTCAAGCTTTAAAAAAAGCAAATATGGGTAGATGACACGAAAACTAATAAAATGAAGACTTTTGCCCATTACATTTTGACTTTTCAAAGTTCTGATCTGAAGTAAAAAAAAAAAACCATTTAAAGTATGTTTCATCACAAATTCATAAACAATATATTAGTCAAAATTGCATCTAGGTAATAATTTCATCTCATCAAATTATTAGCAATCAACTTCTACAGTGTGACAAAACTGACTAAGTATAAACAATCGATATTTAAAGATTATAAATATAGCCATTTGACAAGTTATAGATTATTTAATCATTGAATACATAGTATAAATGTCTATTCACCACTCCAGAATACAGAAAATTATAATGTTTGCTTGAACTGAATCAAAGCTTAGACTCTGCATACATGCATACACACACACAGACACACACACACACACACACACACACACACACACACACACACACACAGACACACACACACACCCCAGAACGTATAGCTACGGAGAGACAGAAGAATCTACAGTTAGAGGATTAAATGAGGAAGGGTATGAAAGAAGGGGGTATGGGAGATGTGACCTTGTTGAAGTAAGTGTGGCTTTGTGGGAGGAAGTGCATCTCTAGTGCTGGGCTTTCAGGTCTTAGATGTTCAAGCCAAGTCTGGAGTGACATTCACTTCCCGCCAATCTGATGTAGAATTTTGAGTTCCTTTTCCAGCCCCATATCTGACACAATGCTTTCTATCATGATCAGTAATGGACTAGACCTCTGAATTGTAAGCCAGGTCCAATTAAAGGTTTTCCTTTATAAGAGTTGCCATGGTCATGATGCCTCTAACTCTAACTTCTACAGAAGACACAATGTCCAAACTAGACAGCTTTTGCTACCAAATGAAACCTTAATTTTCAGGAATCTATTATATTTAGTTAAGTCAAATGGCAAATGGCACTATGGAAACCCCTATACATTTCAAGTAATTGCCAAGGTTATTGTTTGCTCTCTAAAAATGGATGGTTATTTTTTTTGATCTGGAGTTTCTCAGAGATTATCCATGACCATAAATAAATTTTAATCGCAAGAAGTGAATTTTTGTTGTTTTTGTTTGTTTGTTTGTTTGTTTTGGCATTGGCATCCAATGTGGTTCCAGGATTGCACCTGAGAGTTCTCCCAAGATGCAGCACCTAGCCATATCCACCCATAGCTTACAAAGAAAGGCCAAACACACAAGATTACAGACATTCTATTGTAGTCTGGTTCTTATCTTAACAAATATATCTTACAGTTGTCCCAGTTATTTTTTTGGTGGGGGGAATTAAGCAAGTTTGATTACAAAAGCAGAAATAAAAGTTAGTCTTGTGGCCTACTATCTTGCTAGAACAGCAATTTTTCAACCAGTCAATTTAAAAATAGTCTTCAACGTCTGGAAATGAAGGGAAGTGAACTAACAGGGTACTGCCTGGACAAGCTAGGGGCTTAAATGTTAGAGGCCTTTTTTTTCTTTTATTTTTGGTCTCTCAAGCATTATAAGTTTAAAATTAAATACAATGTTCATTATCACAATAGCGAGGCCCTACTGTTCAAGGCAAAACTTATATAACTCTTTGAACACAGAGAAATTTCGAGCCTTTACCACTCTTGAAAGTACTCTGAATGCTACCACAGGAGAAATGTAAACAACAACCCAGCTATAAATCTGCACTCTGCAATGGCAACCTGTCTACATGATATTTTGGTACAATATTGGCACAAATGTGGTGGGAGTAACAAACCACTATCTGATTGTATTAAGGCCCATTCCAGAAGATGGAACCCATGTCTGACACTGCTCAGATGGCCAAGAACCTAAAATTATGTAGACATGTACCTAGAAAAAAAAACGAATACTTTTGTTGTGCTAAGGGAACATAGCAATAAAATGACTTCTAACAACACTCTGTTATACCCATAGATTAGTGCCTCACTTACTCATCATCAAATAAGCTTCCATTTACAGTGCAAGGGAACAAAGACAAAGACTCACTACTCAAAAATTTATAGAAAGTGAGAGATTTTGGAACACTTGGTTCTAAATGGAATGCCTTCATCAACCCCCCCCCAAGGCCTCAGATAGCTATATAGGAGTAGATTCAGAAAGGTTGTAGAGTCAGAGAACATGGATGACACCAAGGAAATGGTGTCTTCCAGATATAACAGACTGATGACTGATGCTTATGTGAACCCACAGAGACTACTGCAGCACATACAGAGCCTACACAGGTTCAAACTGGATAGGGACACAGGGCAGAGATGAGCAAGTGGACATGAACTCCAATCTCTAACCAAGAAGCTACCTGTAATTGACATCCACTGGCAAATGAAGAATAACTTTTCTACACTGGCGTCCCACTGGGTATATTAACCACAGTTAAATACAGGCCCCAGGTCTACCAGTAGATGCCCAACACAAAATGAACTCAATGGTATTTTTTGTAGACACTTCATCTCATATTGCTTTGTTTGACTTTTTGTTTTAGTGCTCTTTTGTTTATATATTATGAATTCCACTTTTGTGGTTTTGTGAGTTTTGTTTGTGTGTGTGTGTGTGTGTGTGTGTGTGTGTGTGTGTGTGTGTGTGTTCTATTTTTTTTCCTTTACTTTGTTTTATATTTTAACTCAGTTTGTTTTTGTTTTCCTATTTGTGTTCTAAAGAGAAAGAGAAAGAAAGGGTGTGGAGATGAGAGTTGAGTAGGTGGGGAGTTGGGTAGGATCTGGAGAAAGTTGAAGGAGGGTATCCAAACCAATGTTAGAATCCACTGTATAAACTTTTTTCAATGAAAAAATGTAAAATAAAGTATATATACTTAGATATAAATATAAAATGAAAGGTAATATATAACTAACAGGTGAACATTATATAAATTTTAAAAATTCAAGAACATGGCATATCACAATGGATTATTATATTAAGGAAAGATTTAATGAAATATGAAATAAAAAGGCATGTGCAGACTTTAGAGGAATATAATACATTCTGTGAAAAAAATAAATGATCAAAATGATAGGGAAAATATTGAGTGAAATGAATGCCATAAACAAGATCAGGCTGAGATACCCATCCAGGAGAACCTAAAAAAGAGCATTAGTGAAGAAATGAGATTTTGTTCATATAATTGTTTGGATAGCTTCCATGTTCATGATAACAGTCATTATTGGACAGATCAATGAATCTCAGCAGCTATGTTTATTAGTATTGTATTTCCTCATAAGGAATATGCAACAGTGACTGGGAAGTAGAAGTACTAGACCAATTCTAGGCTCACACACATTAGTATTTTTACCCATTTTATTCTGCAGCTGCAGAATAAATTCAACTCTTCAGTGTTTACTAGGTTATCACTGAATTACATAAGTACATAAAACTACTGGGAGGCCCTGCCGATCAGAGGTTGCAGTCTATGATTGTCTGGCAACTTTCTCCAAGCTTGGTAGTCTGACTGCACCACCTTAATGGAATGAAACAAAACACTTAGGCAAAAAACAAGGAAATTCTGACTCTATGTCTCAAACATATTGATAGCTTCCTCATGGACAGATAACATTTATGTCCACAGTGGTCTACCCAGCCCATGAATGGAGTAAGACTACAATGAGAAATTTACTATGCTGTTAAACTATTTTTGGTTGTTGTTTTTTATTTTTGAGACAGGGTTTCTCTGTGTAGTTTTGGAGCCTGTCTTGGAACTCACTCTGTAGACCAGGCTGACCTCAAATTCACAGAGATCTGCCTGCCTCTGCCTCACAGGTGCTGGGATTAAAGATGTGGGCCACCACTTCCCAGGTGTGTGTAACTATTGATCAATAAAAGAAGAGACAGTGAGATATGAAAAAGTAAAATAGCCAAGAGCATATCCTCATAATTAATGCATGCCCTAAGAAAAGGCATATACTTTGCAGGCTTAAGTATGTGCATAAATAAGCATATATTTAAATATTAAAATGTATAGCTATTTAATGTGAATTTTTAAAAACTAGAATAACATAAAAGGGATGAAAATGGCATGTCAAAAAAAACTTTTAGTAAGACCTAAAAGCTGAAAAATACTTTAGATACATTTATTAACTTCTGTGTCATAGTGTCTCTCTGAGTACACTGCTAGAATCTTTAATCCTGGCTTGATTTCAATGAACTATGTTAAATTCCTGATTATTCTCCTTTATTTTTGAAGCATATTTTTTGTATATGGGAATCCAATGCCACATATAAAGAAGGGGCAAGTGAGTGAGATTCAGAGTTGGGATTAGAGAAACTGTAAAAGGAGTCAGGCTTATTGTTGGGTGATGCAATACTTAATATTGCTCCCTTCAGAATAGCAAATTGTTGTTTTATGGAAAAAAAACCCATTACATACTGTTAGATTTTCCCAGTGATGATATTTACTTATAGCAGTAGTTCTCACTAGACCTCAAAAGAATGATAAGAAATTAAATAAGGGACACTTTAAAGTAAAAGAGGAAATGTATACGTAAAAACAGTCAAAGTCCACAGGGAAAGTCTAAGAGGCCTCAGAAGACTGGAGAACTCTCAAAGACAAAAGTGAAAAATACTCAACCCAATATTATGAGTGAAAACCACAATGGTGTTTCTTTATTGGTCTAACCAATGATTTATAACCATACTGCTCCATATGTATTTCACACTGAAATCTATTGACAACCAGAGTACTTAGATGGGGAGTGGGTATAAAACATACAGAAGATCTGAACACTGTTGCCAGGAAGCTTGGTGTTGTATGGGAGAACTTTAAAATTAGCTTTATGGGAAAGTAGTCTCAATTACCCTTTGTCTGTTTCCATCTGCAATTAGTTTATTATAACAAAGACTACACACAGGGTACTTTGATCTTGTCTTAGGTTTTCTCCTGCTGTGAAGAGACCACCATCAGCATTGAACTCTTACAAAGAAAACATTTGAGGTTATGGCTTACAGTTTTAGAGCGTCATGACAGGGAGCTTGGCAGTGTGCAAGCAGACATGGTGCTGTCTACATCTTGACCAGAAGGCAGGAGGGAATCGACTGACACACTGAGCAGTATCCTGAGTATTAAAAAAAAAAAAAAAAAAAAAAAAAAAAAAAAACCTCAAAGCCTGGCCCCACAGTGACACACTTCTTCCAACAAGCCCACACCATACCTCCTAATAGCGCCAGTCCTTATGAGATTATGGGATTATGGGATTATGGGGGTCAATTACAACTAAACTCCCACATATACGTTGTGGAATGACTAAACCAATCTAGTTAATAACACATTATCTTATACAGTCTTCATTTTGTATTGAAAATACATGAGTTCTATTTTCTTAGTGATTTTTTAAGTGTTCAGTATATAACATTGTCATCACCATAATGTACAAAAGCTCTATTGAATCTATTCCTAGCCTGTCTACATGAAATTTTACTCCATTGAAAAACATTTCCCAGTGTCTCCCTTACCACCTTCTCATGGACACAACTTGGCTGTAAAGACTTTAGTACATTGTATATATATACAAATAAAATCAGACACTTTTGTCTTTTATCCCTAGCTTATTTCATTTACCACAAAATTATTTTTGGCACAAATGACAGCATATCTTTCTTTTTAAAACACATTTGACTGCTTTTGTGTTAAAAATACAACCAAATTCAAGCTTTGTTATCAGTTCTCACTTCTAAAGGATTTTAAATTGATGAATATTTAGCTGATAATGCTATCTATTCCTGTACTTATTTCACTTTTAATGGTTAAGACATGAACATGTTATAAATAGTTGTTCTTCATGAATACTTAAACAGTGATGCAATGAATATCCATATCTACTCATCATTTTGCTTGTGTGTAACATATGGTTCTCAAAGGTTTCATGAAATATACACCACATTAATCTTGGTGTTTCACTGCCCACAGTGAAAAGCTTTTGGTTGAATGGCAAACAAATTACTTCATAATATGAGGTCCTATTCTCAGCCCAAGCCCAGAGATATAGGAAGGTCTGAGCTTTCAACACCAATTATCCAGTGAGTGATTCACTGGTTTTTGCAATGTGGTTGCAAAATTGTAATGTGGTTGGTCCCCAAAGCAAGAATTGAAACAATTAGGTATTGTTTCTTTCACATACTGAAATACTTAATCCACTTATTGCTTTCTCCACCTTTTCCTTATTCTCATCATATTCAAATACCTATTGTGAGTTCTTTCCATAATTTTCTGAATTTAATTAAATCTATTTAAAATTATCAAGGACTTATGTGCTTATGTGGTGATTTAATGTTTAGATCATGTGTTTCTACTTTTTCCTGATTTTTATTGTATGCATAAAGATATTATTGTCATCTAGACAGAGTTCACCAACAACAGGCCAATAAATTAGAAGTTAGGAGCCTTCTTCCAATCGGAAACTGATTTGTTGCAGGCCCCAGACCAACCCACATTGCAGGTTGGAATTGAGAGGGATGAAGGCAAAATCCACAGGATCTGTCCCACCAATTCTAATTCTGAGTCCACAACGCTCTTTGATAGTATAAAAATCTCTGCTTTGCATTTTATTCTTTCACAAGAATGATGAGTTCAGTCCATGACATTGCTTTATTATAGAAATACTGGATCCTTAGCTTTCAAATTTTTGCCTTTTAGAACAGTTCTCATGAGGCTATCTGTTTTTCTGCTTCAGGGTAATTTCAGATCTTATCTACTTTGAAAATCTAGAATGCCTTACAAAGAAAAATACAAGCTGTGGAATGTTTTCTGCTAAAGTTCTGCTTTATTGGGACTTTTGTCTCCTCAAAACCTGGTTGCTACAAAATTTACACACTGTTTACTTTCACATCTGTCTTCCCAAATTAACTCAGTCAGAACACCCATTCCCACTACCAGAAACTAACTGATCCCTCATACCTAGAAGCCAAATTCGTATTAAGCAAAAATAAACAGTGGCTGTCACCTGTTCCTTCTACCAGCTCGATAGTCTTAGGAAATCTGACTTCTTGAGGGTCTATTGATTCAATAATGTGATGCAACCTGCTTCTTTAGATTACCTTCATTTCTGGCAGGCTGAATACATTTCTCCACTTTCTGTTTTAGTGCCTCAGTTTTTAAGGTGGTGCATGTCTATGTCTGAGACAAGAATAATAAACAATGTCAGTAGCACTGAGGTTAGAAGACAGTAACTAGTAGCCACGTATAGGAAAAATTTCCATAACCCCTTGTCTTTAGTGACTTTTAGAAGGGCTGAAACAAGAACTGCATCTTGCTGCTTTAAGGCAGGATATGGTCTTAAAGCCTAGATTGGTCTCAAATTTACAATTCTACTTCAGCTTCCCAAGGGCTATGATTAAAGGCATGTACTACCCCACTCCCCTCCCTTAGCCTGAAAAATAGTCTCTGAAGACATTGCTGACTAAACGTCTGGTGGTTAATTCTCCACTGTCCCATGATGCCAGATAAACAACAGTTGGACAGGGAAGCTAAATGACAAATGTCAAAAGTTAGTGTCAATAAGACCTTTAGGCCAGACTAGGCGTCTAAACTTTTTATTTGGTCAGGCATACCTGAAGTCCATTCTGCTTATCTTGTGAATGATGTCCAAACATCTCGAAACATTAAGGTTTCATTATCAGAAGCTGCACTTCTGTAAAATATTAACAGAAAGTATACAATACACAACTGTCTATTAAATACTAGTCAGTTGTAAAGCTTTGAGAAACCACAAATGCCAAGCAAAATATACCATTTATGTGCAAGACATTAAAATACAACCAATGAGAGTAAAACTGTGTTAAAAATTAAGTAATTCTGTACAGATGTTGAAATATATAACACAGCTCATTTAGAAGGTTCATATCCTTTACGAGGGGAATCTAATACCTGTTAATCTTTAGAAGACATACATTGTTTAAAAAGCATCTATACACAGACTTGGCAACAATTAGCATGATGACATAGCAAAACTTTATAGAAGCTGAAGGGACTCTGGCCAGCTCAAGCTTGGTGAGCACATGGCTCTGGCAGAGCTTCTTCTCTCCCATTCCCTCTACCTTGCTAAAGAATGTTAGATTGCTTTCCAGTAGCTAGCACCCAGGGTCTTTTCCCTTATTTAGCTAGTCCTCCTCCTGAGGCTGACTACCAAGCTCCAGTTATCAAAATAATGAGAACCAGAAACCAGGAGCCCCCTTTTGGCTTACCTAATTAACATACCCAGTTAAAATTAAACACATCCTAACATGGGAAGTCCCATTTTACTTTTAAAAGCTGCCACTTTTCTATGGGCCACATCTGTCTCCTTTCTATCCAGAGGCAGTCCTTTGTCCCTCCAGAACAAATACTCCTACCCCCTTTCCCCAATCCCTTCCCCTTCTCTGCCATCCTCTATTTCCTGTGTTTGTCTCTTTTTCCCTGCCCTCTGTTCCTCTGGGGCAAATAAATCTCCTTTGTGCTGGGAAACTTTGTACCGAAAATGTGGCTTTGGGGAACCTGGGCTGATACTTTTCCTTCTGGAAGCTACTTTTAAAGAAAAATTATTAATATCTTTTAAAAGTCTGTGGGTGTCTGCAGATCTTTCCATCAGTTAATGGATAAAGGCTGTCAGATGAAAATGGGCATAGTCACCAATGGGATCATAGCCAGTTCAAGCTAGGTAGCCACTATTGCCTTGCCCAATACGAGGGGAGGTGCTTAGTCTATTTTTTTAATTTATTTATTAGTTCTAGTTAGGGGACAAGCTTGTTTCACATGTAAGTCCCTTCTCCCTCTCCCTCCCCTCACCCCATCCCTCCTCCCCCACCCCCAGCCTACCCCCCACCCCATCCACCCACGACTCCCCAGGCAGGGTAGGGCCCTCAACGGGGGCTCTGCAAAGTCCACCAAATCTTCCTGTCCTGGTCCTGGGCCCTTCCCCATGTGTCCAGGGCCAGAGTATAACCCTTCATGTGGGGTGGGCTCTCAAAGTCCCTTCTTGCACCAGGGAAAAATACTAATCCACCACGAGAGGCTCCCTGGAGTGCAGAGGCCTCCTTATTGACATCCATGTTCAGGGGGCTGGATCAGTCTTGTACTGGCCTCCCGGACAGCATCTGGGGTCGATGTGCTCTCCCTTGTTCAGGCCAACTGTTTCTGTGGGTTTCTCCAACCTGGTACAGATCCCTTCGCTCTTCATTCCTCCCTCTCTTCAACTAAATTCCAGATTTCAGCTCAGTGTATATCTGTGGATGTCTGTCTCTGCTTCCATCAGCCACTGGATGAGGGCTCTAGGATGGCATAAAGAGAAGTCATCAATCTCATTTTAGGGGAAGGGTTTTTAGGTTATCCTCTCCACCATTGCCTGGATGGTCAGATCATGTCATCCTTATAGGTCTCTGGAGATCTCCCTGGTTCCAGATCTCTTCTCAGACCTATAGAGGCTCTCTCTGATATGGTATCTCTAATCCTGCTCTCTCCCCTCCATTCTTCCCCCAACTCAATATTTCTGCCCTTCCATTTCCTCTCCTCTACTCCTCTTCTCTTGCTCTTATTGTAGCAGATCCCTCCCCCCTACCCTCATGATCCCAATTAGTTCAGGAGTTCATGACACTTCCATTCCTGGGGACCATTTATCCCTTAGAGTCCTTCATGTTTCTTAGTTTCTTTGGTTAAGAGGATTATAGGCTGGTAATCCTTTGCTCTATGTCTAAAATTCATATATGAGTGAGTACATACCATGTTTGTCTTTTTGTGACTGGGTTACCTCACTCAGAATAGTTTCTTCTAGTTCCATCCATTTGCCTGCGAATTTCAAGATTCCATTGTTTTTTCTGATGAGTAGTATTCCATTGTATAAATGTACCACATTTTCTCAATCCATTCTTCAATTGAGGGGCATCTAGGTTGCTTCCAGGTTCTGGCTATTACAAACAATGCTGCTATGAACATGGTTGAACATATGTCCTTGTTGTATGAACATGCAATATTTGGGTATATACCAAGAGAGGAATGGCTGGATCTTGAGGTAGACTGATTCCCATTTTTCTGAGCAACCGCCATACTGATTTCCAGAGTGGTCTTACAAGTTTGCACTCCCACCAGCAATGGAGGAGTGTTCCTTTTTCTCCACATCCTCTCCAACATAGATTGTCATTGGTATTTTTTATTTTAGCCATTCTGACAGGTGTGAGGTGGTATCTCAGAGTTGTTTTGAGTTGCATTTCTCTGATGGCCAAATGATTTTGAGCACTACTTAAGTGTCTTTCAGCCATTTCAGATTCCTCTGTTGAGAATTCTCTATTTAGTTCTGCACCCCCACTTTTTAATTTCATTGTTTGGTGTTTTGGTGGCTAGCTTCTTGAGTTCCTTATATATTTTGAAAATCAGTCCTCTGTCAGATGTGGGATTGGTGAAGATCTTTTCCCATTCTGTGGGTGGTCATTTTGTCCTACTGACTGTTTCCTTTGCCTTGTAGAAGCTTCTCAGTTTCAGGAGGTCCCATTTATTAATTGCAGACCTCAATGTCTGTGCTGCTGTGTAGATGCTGAAAAAGCCTTTGACAAAATCCAACATCCCTTCATGATAAAGATCTTGGAGAGAACAGGAATAACAGGAACTAATCTAAACATGATAAACGCAATATACACCAAACCAATAGCCAACATCAAACTAAATGGAGAGGAACTCAAAGCATTTCCTCTAAAATCAGGAACAAGACAAGGCTGACCACTCTCTCCATATCTTTTCAATATTGTACTTGAAGTTCTGACTATAGCAATAAGACAAGAAAGGGGGATCAAAGGGATACAAATTGGAAAGGATGAAGTCAAACTTTCACTATTTGCAGACGACATGATAGTCTACATTAGTGACCCGAAAAACTCAACCAGGGAACTCCTACAGCTGATAAACACCTTCATAAAGGTAGCAGGACACAAAATTAACTCAAAAAAATCAGTAGCCCTACTATATACAGATGATAAATCAATGAGAAAGAAATCAGGGAAATATCACCTTTCACAATATCCACAATATCACAATATTCCACAAATATCTTGGGGTAAGACTAACCAAATAAGTGAAAGACCTGTACAATAAGAACTTTGAGACTTTAAAGAAAGAAATTAAAGAAGATACCAGAAAATGGAAAGATCTCCCATGCTCTTGGATAGGTAGAATTAACATAGTAAAAATGGCAATCCTGCCAAAAGCAATCTACAGATTCAATGCAATCCCCATCAAAATTCCAACACAGTTTTTCACAGACATTGAAAGAACAATACTCAACTTTATATGGAAAAATAAAAAACCCAGCATAGCCAAAACAACTCTATACAATAAAGGATCTTCTTGAGGCATCACCATCCCCGACTTCAAGCTCTACTATAAAGCCATAGTTCTGAAAACAGCTTGGCATTGGCACAAAAATAGACAGATAGACCAATGGAATCAAATTGAAAACCCTGATATTGACCCACGCACCTACGAATACCTTATTTTTGACAAAGGTGCTAAATCTATACAATGAAAAAAAGATAGCATCTTCAACAAATGGTGCTGGTACAATTGGATTTGGACATGCAGAAAATTGCAGATAGATCCATACCTGTCACCATACACAAAACTTAAGTGCAAATGGATCAAAGATCTCAGCATAAATCCAGCCACACTGAATCTTCTAGAAAAGAAAGTGGGAATTACCCTTGAACAAATTGGCACAGGAGACTGCTTCCTGAACATTACAAGAGTAGCACAGACACTGAAGTGCTTAGTCTTACTGTAACTGCATATGATTGATTGGGCAGGGGAAGTGGGAGACAGAGGGAAGGAGGGAATAGGAGGAGGGAGGGAAAACTGTGGTCAGGATGTAAAATAAATAAATAAATAACAGCAACAAGGTCAGCACTATAATTTATAATTGATATAACTGTCCTTTCATTAAATTTATCTACTACATCCATGAATTTAAAATATTTTGAAAGATACTTTTTAACAATGGAAGAAAATCTCATATTCATTCTTTTATCCTACTTCCATGCAGTGTTGATTATTAACAAGACCCCATTAATCTAATAAGTATAAACACTGGTCCACTAAGTGTTGTGTCGTCTTCAGTGAAACAAAATTAAAGTATCTCCACAAAGACCCTCATTTCTCTGAAAGCTTCTGTTTCTTTGTGTTCATTTAATACATTAATATTAATGGTTTTCATATGAAGAATATTTTGCTATTTCATAAAAAAGAATTTTCAAATACCTTTTGTGAATACCAAAACAGGATTCAAGAATAAAATATCTCATAAAGCAAAGAAAAATGAGGAGATGAAAATCTATATTATTCATTTTCATTTGTATTATACTGGAGAAAAACCATCTAAAGGTAATTAATTGAATTCTCTTTGGAGTGACTTTTGAGATGGCATATTGACCCGATGTTCATTTCACACTGCAAGCCACAGAAGTGTTATTGTCAGGATTCTTACAAACTCAGAAACTCTTTTTATTCATTATGAATTAGTAGAGTTTAAAAATAAGTCATGATTAAAAAATAAGAATAAGAAAAAAATGAATAAACATTGGAAGTTCTACAAGAATGTGTTTTAGAATAAATCATTTTAGACACTGAGCAGGTGACTTAGCTATATCTACTGTACAGACATGAGTCAAAATACACTGTAGTGAGTCAGAGAACATGGACAGTGTACACACTTGCAGACACATTCTAGATCATTTCAGAGATGACTAAAACAGAGTGTAGTAAGGGTTAGGTCCAGCATATGGACTATCCATGATGTTTATTGTAGTGATTAGACTCTGTGGCAACAAAGGAAACTCAGATGTGAAAATGGGGAAAGTGGCATTTAAGATTGAAATTAAAGAAGTACCCAAGAAGTCAAGGAGAATAGAAACCCAAGTTCAAGATCTGTGGGCAGTTAAATAAAGCAGAGAGTGATTATAGAATCTAGAGTTTCCTGAAAAGCCATCCCTTAACATAGCACAGTAAGGATGGTAACAATGAACTAACAAAATAAACTGTCAAAGTCTCCAGGACATTTGCAAGCAGAAGGAAAAGGAAGAGGAGGGAGGGATGGAGAGGGAGAGGGAGAGAGAGAGAGAGAGAGAGAGAGAGAGAGAGAGAGAGAGAGAGAGAAGAAGAAGAGAAGGAGAAGGAGAAGGAGAAGAAGAAGAAGAAGAAGAAGAAGAAGAAGAAGAAGAAGAAGAAGAAGAAGAAGAAGAAGAAGAAGAAGAGAGTTCATATGGTTGTTTCTGGTCAACAAGTTCCAGGACTCATACTAGATTGCTCATGAGGCTCCCACAAACTAAGAGGAGAAACTAGCTTTAACTGTCTTAAAGAATAGTTTTTAAAAGGGTTCTTGAATGCAAACAGAGGAAAAAGGTCTAGTCTGCTCCTTCTTTTGCAGATGCAGTTGTCTTTGACCTCACCAGTACCCACTACAGGCCTAGGCCATTGCCTGTCATGTTAAGGTGCTGATAAGAGCACTCCTACCTTTGGCCCACTTGGAGGATTTCACATACTTAGCTAGGTAGCCCAGGTTATGATATATTTGCTGTTGTCTTCCTGCCTTCTCAAATGAAATCTGATCCATCTCTAACAGTAATAACCCTCTTTTGATTGATCCACGGCTTAATGTGGTAATTTAAAATCAGATAACCATTTTGTCTGAAAGACTATAGAGCAGCACTCTGCTGCACACAGGTGTGTGAATCCTCCCTTCTCCAACTTAATATCATTAAAATATAAAATGAAGCAGTTTTTTTAAGATTCCAACAATCTAGATAGAACTGCAAAATGTTCCATGAAAGCCAATTACTGCATGATATCAGTAACACGTGAAAATTCATTATTCCCGCAGAAGTCTAAAGAAGATTGGTGGTCGACAGAGGTTAGGGAAGATGAAAGACAGGGAGAGATGAGGGATAATTGGTCAATGCCATATTTGTTACCTTTGGCAGTATGAAATTCTGATGTGTGGGGGGTTGTGGGATGACTACAGAAAACAACAATGAATTGTATGTACATCTCCCAAAGTTGCAAAATAAAAATTTGAAAGCTTTCACAATAAATAAATGATAAACATTTATATCCTTTATATCCTTTAACCTTTATATCCTTTGTATCCTTTAACCTGTTTTTAAGATTACATGATGTGATGATATGTACCTGCAGAGAGATCCCACTAAAATCTAATTTGTATGCTTTCATATATCACTTAAAAAGAGATAGAGGAGAGACAGACATACTGAGACACAAACAGATACAGGGAGATGGAAAGATATACATACACAAAGAAAAACAAAGTGAGACAGTCAGACGTACATATACACACATGAACATACACACACTCAGAGAAAGACAGAGAGAGAGACACACAGAGAGATACAGAGAGAATCAGAAAGTCCGTTCTATCAGCCAGAAATATTCATATACCCAACAAAGATTAGGCTAACCTATTTAACCTATTTTAACGTGGTGGAGAGTGTTGGGTGCTATTAATAGTTTCATTATAAAAGAGCAATAGTAAATGTTTCCACTGCTGATTTTCTCTGATGGCCCTATCTTTAAAAACTGACTCATTCCTTGAAGGTTTACCCTCTAGCCCAGAGGCCTTAGTTTGTTTGCTACTCACAATATTTTGAAACTAAGGTGCATCAGAAGGAATGGCAGCTCTGACACTGTCACTCCATAGTCCAGGTGGTCATCGAGCAGATGGTAGGGATGATTACGGCATATGATCTTCGCAGTCCTGGAGTGTGTGCCTCCTCCAGGATTTGGGGTGAGTACTGCTGGAAACCCATACTGTACTAGAGTACTGAGAAGCTGGGGGGTCACAGCCCATGAGGCTCCTGGGTTCCTTTAAGGAAACCCCACTTACCAAGGCTCTCTCATGTTGCATTTTCTATTGTTGCAACTTCCTTTCCTAACCTAATTTGTCTTAAGGATGTACCTTATAATTGTGCAGCATGTGCTTGTCTAAAACTAGCCTTGCTTTGAAGCCTTTGCCGTCTAAGTAGAATATTCTTCAGCAAAAAGAAAAACTTCTGGAAACAAC
Organism: Cricetulus griseus; assembly: GCF_003668045.3. NCBI lineage: Eukaryota > Metazoa > Chordata > Mammalia > Rodentia > Cricetidae > Cricetulus > Cricetulus griseus. Next base: position 407,385,574 of record NC_048595.1, read on the forward strand.
TTATTTCCAAAAGAAAACTTTAAGCATTTCCCCCAAGAACAATTAAGTGTAAGAAACATATTTTTGTTCATTTATAGAATGACACTTTCTTCAGTCCAGTGCAAGTTCTATGAATAAACTTCTATTGTCACAACGACGTGAAAATAACAGCCCTTTCATTAGATGCTACAGAACTAAGCTTCAGTTTCTTTAATTGAATCCTAAAATGTCTTGCTATCCCAAAATAGTCTAGGATGAATATTTGGGAAGATATTCTGGCTGAATGCGCCTCTGAAGTTCACCTTAACTCTAGTCTCTGTATATCTTCTTCCCCAGTCCCTCCTCCTACCCTCTACCTTAGGTCAGTGCTCAAGTAGATTTTATTCTATATCTACACTTTATTCAATATCTAGACCTGGAGAGTTTAACAGTATCAGCACTATTATGTCATAAAAACAGAAGGGCAGTAGAATAGTTCATCTGTGAGTAGAAATTTGTAGCACACAACAGATCTCTGGGATTCCCAACTATCACAAATTTCAAAAACAATCACATCTCAGGTAGTCATGGTGGTGCCTGCCATTAATCCCAGCACTTGGGAGGCAGAGGAAGGCTGATTTCTTTGAGTTCCAGAACATCATGGTCTATAGAGTGAGTTCCAGGAGAGCCAGGGCTGTTAACACAGAGAAACCCTGTCTTGAAAAAGAAGTCAGATCTCCAACTACAATAAGGATATATTTATCTAGCCATAAAGAACAAGATCATGGGTGATGCATTACATATACTTCATATACCTTTGAGCAACTCTACTGGAGATTTCTATTACTGTATCAAGAATCCATACCAAGTTGCCAAAAAGAGATATTTTAACAGAAATACTAGAAATCAAAGGCTACACTAATTGCCAAGTGTCTTTCCTGCCCTGCATCTATGGTCTTCTCCTAATGTACCATATGTTCAAAGGAGTTTCTTCATTTAATAGAGTGTTAATATTCAGTCTGTAATAAAAGTTGGAAAATACCTAGGAAGGTCTTTCTACCGCCAAGCTTTAATTAAAACCAAGCCTCCTCTGACAAGACCATCATTTCCCTTCTGTTGAAGCTGCCCACAATCCAATATCTTTGTTTACACCAAAATTCCCCGTACTCACAACTGAAGCTCCCAGTTGTGTGACACTTGTACAAAATGCAAATGTGAAATGATAATTATAATAATGAAATTAAAGCAGTGTCGGTCAACCAGTGGCTCTAGTACTGTGGTCCCCTCTGGTTTCAGAATTCTCTGCATTTGTCCAGAACTCATTACATTCCTTTCCTTCCTGCATCTATATTTTCAGATCACAAAAGTACTTTGTCTTAAAGGTCTTTCGTGTTTTGATGCTCAACAAACTCTCCTTGAATTCCTCATGAGTATAGCTGCTCTGTGGCTCTCAGGGACTTATCTACTTATAGGGGAGCTGGTCAAACATTGAAAGCATAATTCATAAGTCATATTTGGGTCAGTTGCAGCCATAAAATTCCCAGAATTCCCCGACTTTATGTGGTGAAATAAATTTAATCCAAATCACCAACCAAATTAGACACAAACTTTTTGAGCTGTTCCACTTGCATTCATAGATCTATGAATTCTTTTTTTTCATTTTTAAAAATTAAATTAGAAACAAGCTTGTTTTACATGTCAATCCCAGTTCCCTCTCCCTTCTCTCCTCCCTGCCCCCCACTAACCCCCTATCCCATCCCCTTTCTGCTACCCAGGGAATCTGAGGCCTTCCATGGGGATCTTCAAAGTCTATCATATCCTTTGGAGCAGGGCCTAGACCCTCCTCCATGAGTCTAGGCTGAGAGAGCATCCCTCTATGTGGAGTGGGCTCCCAGAGTCCATTTGTGTACTAGGGATAAATACTGATCTAATACCTGAGGCCCCATAGATTAACCAGACATTCAAATTGACATCCAATTTTGGGCATCTGGAATAGTCCTATGCTGGTTTCACAGCTATCAGTCTGGGTTCCATGAGCAACCCCTTGTTCAGGTCAGCTGTTTCTGTGGGTTTCTCCAGCCTGGTCTTGACCCCATTGCTCATCACTCCTCCCTCTCTACAACTGGATCCCAGGAGTTCAGCCCAGTGTTTAGCTGTGGGTGTCTACTTCTGCTTCCTTCAGCTACTGGATGAAGGCTCTAGGATGGCATAAAAGGTAGTCATCAATCTCATTATCCAAGAAGGGCATTTAAGATAGCCTCTCAGCTATTGCTTAGATTTTTACTTGCAGTTATCATTTTAGATCTCTGGACATTTCCCTAGTGCCAGATTTCTCTTTAAATCTATAATGGTTCCCTCTATTATATTATCTCTTTTTTGCTCTCCTCTATTATTCCCCTGACCCAATATTCCTGTTCCCTCATGTCCTCCTCTCCCCTCCTTTTCTTCCCTTCTCTTTCTCTTAACTCCCTCTCCCCTCCCCCCATGCTCCCAATTAGCTCAGGAGATCATGTCCCTTTACCCTTCTCTTGGGGACCATGTATGTCTCTCTTAGGGTCCTCCTTGTTTCGTAGCTTCTCTGGTGGTATGGATTGTAGGCTGGTAATCCTTCACCCTATATCTAATATTCATATATGAGTGAGTACATACCATGTTTGTCTTTTTGTGACTGAGTTACCTCATTCAGAATGGTTTCTTCTAGTTCCATCTCTTTGCATGTGAATTTCAAGATTCCATTGTTTTTTTTTTTCCACTGAGTAGTACTCCATTGTGTAAATGTACCACATTTCTCCATCCATTCTTCAGTTGAGGGGCATCTAGGTTGCTTCCATGTTCTGGCTATTACAAGTAATGCTGCTGTGAACATGGTTGAAAAGGTTATAGCTATAGTCCTGAAAACAGCTTCGTATTGGCACAAAAATATACAGGTAGACCAATGGAATAGAATTGAAAACCCTGATATGGACCCACACACCAAGGAACACCTGGTTTTTGACAAAGAATCTAAAATTATGCAATGGAAAAAAGAAAGCATCTTCAACAAATAGTGCTGGCATAACTGGATGCAGACATGTAGAAGATTGCAGATAGATCCATATCTATTATCATGCACAAAATTTTATTCCAAATGGATCAATGACCTCAACTTAAATCCAGCCACACTGAACCTCTTAGAAGAGAAAGTATGTGGTACCCTAGAATGAATTGGTACAGGAGACTGCTTCCTGGACATATAATACCAGTAGCACAGACACTGAGATCAACAATTAATAAATGGGACCTCCTGAAACTGAGAAGCTTCTGTAAGGCAAAGGACACAGTCAACAAGACAGCCCACAGAATGGGAAAAGATATTCACCAACACCACATCAGACAGAGGGCTGATTTCCAAAATATAAAAAGAACTCAAGAAGCTAGTCATCAAAACACCAAATAATCCAATTAACAAGTGGGGTACAGAGCTAAATAGAGAATTCTCCATAGAGGAATCTAAACTGGCTGAAAGACACTTAAGAAATTGCTCAACATCCTTAGCCCTCATGGAAATGCAAATCAAAACAACTCTGAGATACCATCCTGCTCCTGACAGAATGACTAGAATAAAAAACACCAATGACAGTTGATTCTGGAGAGATGTGGAGAAAGGGGACACTCCTCCACTGCTGGTAGGAGTGCAAACTCATACAACCACTGTGGAAATCAGTATGGTGGTTCCTCTGGAAAATGGGAATCAGTCTACCACAAGATTCAGCAACTCTACTCTTTGCCATATCCCCAAAAGATGCTCTATGAATTCTTAAGCTCTGTAACTTTTACCCATTTTTCATCGCTTACAAAGATACTTCTACTATCTGTAATACTGCAAACAGGGGTAGGAGGGACTGTCAGGTATCCTGCCTCCCAACAAGGAATTTTTGACAGAGCCTTTATCAGCAACACAGACCACTGTAGTTTTTCCCTGACTCCACTGCATTATATATTAAGCAATCACAATGGTCTGTACTCTCTGCCAGCCTATGACCCTTTGAGACCCAGAGGAAACAATTTCATTCTACCAAGCATTGTGCTTCCAAACAATGACAATGAGTCCCCAATCACTAACTTTTCAGGATGCAGAACATCCTTTTTCTCCCCACAATTACTCTCTGTGTGTGTATTTGTGTGTGTGTGTGTGTGTGTGTGTGTGTGTGTGTGTGTGTGTGTGGATGTGTGTGTGTGTCTGTGTCTGTTGGTGCACACATGTCCCCACTTGTGACAGCTGAAATGAGTAGACAAGTATATGCAACATGTATGCCTTCCACTGTGAAGGTTGCAGGGATGGAACTTAAGTTTTCACATTTGGTGGCTATTTCATGGGGCCTAAAAATATTTATTTATTTATTTATTTATTTATTTATTTATTTATTTATTTTTGTTTATTATTTTACTTTATGCATTTGGGAGTTTTGCTTGTATGCTTGCCTGTGCATTGTATGTGTGCCTGGTGCCCTCAGGGATTAGAAGAGGGAATAAGATCTCCTGGAACTGGTTTACAGATAATTGTGAGCTGGCATGTTGGTGCTGGGAATCAAGCTTGGGTCCTCTATAATAGCAGTAGTGCCCTTATTCTCTGAACCATCTCTCTAGCCTCTGTGCCATCATTCTAAAACATATGGTCATGTTCTACTCTTTGTCATGAAGGCTTCCTTCTTGTCCATCAGTCTTTGCTACTTTCCAACCAGTTTTGTTACATTGACCAAATGTCTTTACATGAGTTCCCATCTGCACTTAGCCTAGCAATGTAAAGACGTCCCCAATAGCCCAGTGATGCCTGCCTGTTTTTATTTCATATCTTTAAACTTTGTCACTAAATCAGTGCCTTTATGTATTTGATATATATATTTAAGTATCCCTCCATGGAAGAATGTAAAAAAGAGTATTTCAGCATAGCCCCAGACACAATGGTTTAGAAAGCTTTGTCTGTGGAGTTTGGCTTTTTCTCACTTGCTTCTATGCAGCAGAGCTTTGGGACTAGAAGGACCCTAACAGAGTCTGAATGAAAAGCAGAATCAGATTACCATGAGTGCTGTTATCCTCTGCAAAAAAGCTTCACTAAAGAACTCATGTAATTTCCCCCTTCCATGTTAGCATTTCAAATTGGTGTTGTTTTTGTCTGGGTGTTATTTAAATGGCTGTATTGATGAGACTTCCTGAATGTAGCTTCTCTTCCAAGTAGCCAGTCCTCCAATCATATACATAGAAATAACATCATATGGATTGAGCAGATGTATTTATATATCTTTGTATAAAATATATACATATATTCAACAGTTAAAGAAAGAAAACATAGCTGTAGATTTGAGAGAAACCCGATGGGTATATATGATAGGGGTTAAAAAGAGGAAAAGGAAGTAAAAAATAAATCATTTTAATTTCAAAATGTGAAAATAATAAAATACTAAGTGAGAAATTTTTAAAGCAAAAGAAAGTGTTCTGTACTGTGGAGTTGCAGAGTTCTCCTTCCTTGAAGATTTTAGTATGGCTAGCTCTCTGACAATTAGCCCAAGGACAACCTTTAATTATAACCTAGCTCATTATCAGTGGCTACCAACTTCTGGCATATTGGCCTGGACAAGTTAGGCCCCATGGTGTGAAATACCCTGACTTCTAAAAGCCTACAAGAGTCAGAAGCCCTTCTATTCTCTAGAACTGAGGGTGCTCTCTCAAGTCCTCACTCTCTTGACATACTGCGATTTGGAGTGTCACCTTGTCTCCCTTGAGCCCCATGATGGCTGCCTGTGACTATGACTATGTCTCCTTATCTGCCATGTATGGCCCAATCATGGCACCCTATAATCATTAAGCTCTCTGTTCCAATGAAGATTGGCTGAGGGGAACCTCACATTAACCTTCTTTCTACAAGCTTGACCCTCTTTCTTCCTTCCTAAAATTCCTCTTTGATTTTTAATGTCATGACAGAGGCTTGGCCTTGAATGCATTCTGCAATGCTTGTTAATGCCATGAGAAGTGAAATTTACAGAACACAAGTGACCATAGCCCAAGAACACAGATTAGACTATGCCAAATGCAACATTTGCATGTGATAACTCTCTCACAAGGTTTTTAGAGCAACCGAAAAAACTAATAAACACATAAATCAAGGTGGTTTGAAGCTACGTTGTTAGTGGATAGCCCTAAACCTACAGAAACACAGACTACCCTAGCTAAACTCAGTGGCCTCAAAACAAAACCAAAACACGTGAATGTGGAAAGTGAACTTGTGGGGAAAAGAGGAGGGTACAGGGGTAAAAGAAAAGGGCAATGGGGGGAGAGGGAAAATCATAGAGAGTATGGTGGTTAGTGTAATCAGAATATACTATACACCTGCATGAAATTATCAAAGAGCAAATTCAGTAAGTTATTTATGCAACTACACTGGTGAGGACATCAGGTAGTTGGGTGATAGCAAAGGTGTCCAGTCCTTTCTGTAGGCCTTAAATGGATTCATTACCCTTGGATAGGTGGAAACTGAGGGGTCTGCTCCTACATTCCAAAGATAATTTTTATCCCATAGTCTTGATGTCAGTTCAGACACACAGGTGGGACATAAGGACAGCCCATGATAACTTGGTTCCCAGCCTGTACCATTCCTGCTCTCCATAGCCAGAGTGTTAATCAGCTGATCAGATTCATGGGATGCTTAAGGAGAGTCTCCCCCACCAGAACTTCAGTTCACACCTTGAATTTGTTACTTCCCTGTCTCAGCATCCTGAGTAGCTGAAATTATAGCTCTGCTTTTATCTTCTTTCATTAGCAAAGTGAAGGTTTTAGTCATCCAATTTTCAAAAGTCTTACTGATTTCCATTATGGTTATTATAATGATCTATGTGTTTGGGCCACAAAAGAACCCACACAACCAAGTGTTTACCTTACAGGGCTAGGAAAGTCGGTAATCCAATAATCAAGGAATATAAAAATAATAATTACTATGAAGCAACAAAATTGAAATATAATGTAGAGAAGGGCTGGAGAGATGGCTCAATGAGTAAGATCATTTTCTATAGAAGTGTGGATAATGTGTAGTCCTGGCTGTCCTGGCTGTCCTGGCACTCATTCTGTAGACCAGGCTGGCCTCAGACTCACAGAGATCTACCTGCTTCTGCTTCCAGAGTGCTGAGATTAAAGGCGCGTGCCACCACTGCCTGGCTAAGAGCTAGAAGTCTTAGGAAGATATGTGTATGGGTAAAAAAAAAAATGTTCTATGAGGATCAGTGAGCACATCATCCCTGAGAATATTGCAACTTCTCTCAGGCTTTGCTTTTGGAATACAGCTGTAGCAGGTGTGGGGATTCACCAAGGAAGCCATCCAAGAAAACTTATATTTCTCCTGGGAAGGTTTTCCACGTGTCTATGAATAGCAAGCATGACACTATGAGGTGATCAGCCCACCTTCAGCAATCTGTAATTATTAGTGCTGACACTTCTTTCCACTTGTATGCTGTAAAATAGTACAGTTTAAGAGACTATCAGAACACAGTAATCAGCTTGAAAGACCCCCGCCCTTAGCTTTCTCTTTTAAGTTTTCCCGCATGCAGCTGGCGAATACATCCTCCCCTGCACCCCCTGACCCTTGATCCCCACAGCTGCCGGCACTTCCCCGCCGCCGCGCAAGGCCGGCCCCGGCCCCCGCCGGACCGCTCCGTCCCAAGGTCTCCGCCCCCAAGGTCAGCCACCTGGGCGCGGAGGGAGGAATCAAGTCTGTTGTACCAGACACCAGACCTTGAGAATATGCTGATCTGGAATGGCTCTGTGCCTCATTTGAACCATCAAATAGAATCCCTGCTCCTAGCTTGCGCCTTTTTCCCTATATAAGGACGCCTTTCCCTTGGGGCGGGCGCGCTTAGCCACACAGAAGCTAAGTCGCCCCAGGTACCTGCGTCTCCAATAAAGCCTCTTGTTTTTTTGCATCCAGTTCGTGGCCTCGCTGATTCCTGGGTGTGTGGGTCTCCCTCTACGAAAGTATCCCTTCGGGGTCTTTCAAGCTCAGTAAATTGTTTTATAATCTAAAGATCCATTAGCACTGATTTATGAACTAACTGTGGTTATTTAGGCAAAGAACCTTTTGAAGTTATTCACATCATACAAATCAAAATGTGGCTCAAATGCCATGAAAATGAATTCTTACCTAACTTGCTTAGCTAAAGGGCCTTAATGCTTATCCATCAGCTTTTCTGTTAAATTAGTTACAATACAATCTTGGTGAGCTTCATATATTCATTAACCTTCCACATTTACTGTAGCTATCTTTGTTCTTAGGTGATTGTTACATTATTACCTAAATCTAAATAACAACTTCCAAATTTTATGCATTCCCTTGCATTCTTCGCATAACTCACTACACAACCACAGAAGATTTGCAATTCAGATGAGAAGAAATTGATAGCAAGAGCGATAAAAAATTTGAAGTTTTGGCCCCTTACTTGAGGTCAGGCTTTTTGGCTAGATATTTCTCAGTTATCAATATGTCCTAGGGCCTTAGTTTCAGATAAAGCATAGGCTGCACAGTGGGGCCATTCAGATACACCCATCGTATTAATATCTTTCAGGGATCCATAGGTACTTGTTCTGGATAGCAGTACCGAAAAGTTGATATGAAGAAAAGGGTGGAATGGATACCGCTGTGCAAAACTAAGTTATCCCTGGCTATTGATCACATTATAACTACTTATTATTGTAATTCTATTTACAATTATACTAGATAGCTCCCTTGCAAAGTCTCCAATTCAGACAAGTGAAAGTCTTAAGGGAAAAAAAAAAAGAAAGAAAAGGAAGGCATTCAATTGCTTTTACTCTTAAGCTGATGAAGTAGCCAGAATGGCTGGCCAACAGAATAATGTATCCTCTTGTCAGGAGTCTGTAATGCCATGGATAGCACAGTTACAGAGGAGGAAGGAAGAGAAGCCGAGCTCAGAAAGGATTCAGTGATATCTGGCTGTTTCTCTCTCTACTTGTGGTTCATTTGCATGGAAGTCTGCTGAAATTAAGCAAAAGCCAACAGCAAATCATCTGCACTTACAAAAATGAAAGGCTCTCCCTGGGAATGTTTAAAGCTTCCAAGAACAACTTCAGCCAAAATGAACGCAGTCGGTATTTTAGGGAAGGAAAAGGCAGCGCTGCTTGGCTGAGAGCTGCTGCCTTGCCTCTTGACAGATGTTTAAAACCATAGGGTTTGGATTTTGCAACCGCTCGTATTTTAAGGGATGTGATTCTTCATATTATTTGAAGTAACAAACACTTTCTTCTCAAGATCCCAGCAAAATGAGAAGACAACATTACTTTCAAATCCCATGGGCCGTCCAATATTTGCTTCCATGTAACCCTTCCAAAGACCCACTTTGCGCCTGGGCATCCTTGCTGCCAAAGTCTTGTCTGGAGTACTCTCAGAGCTCTAGCCGTTCATCTGTTCTGTGTGCCCTGCAGACTTCTTTAATTGAAGTTCAGTTTGCACACTTTGGAAGAACTCCACTAGGACCAAACCTGTGCTGGGGAAATTGGAAAGCAGCTTCTCCGGAAAGTCATAGGTTTCATTTCACTGGCCGCCTCTGCAGCATGTGCCCCATAAGACAAGGAAGGGCAACTGACTGGGATTCTTAGATCCTGGTGGGAGGCAGCTTTGAATGAAGTGGAAACAACAAATAACATTTAAGAAGACCCGGGAGAGCATCTTAGACACTCTGGGTATCCACACCTGTGAGCAAGGACTGTGCACACCAGCATCACACAAACAGGGACCAAGCTGAGAGGAATCCACTCTGTACACTACCACTGGCAATCCTTACATGTCTAATTAACTGGGCTTACGAATTTCTCTTAAAGCTAACCCTGTGCTATTACTTCAGCTCAACAGATCCACCACATTTTCTCTGTTAACTGTGCTTGGGTTTCCATTCTTTCTTTTTCCTTTACCAGAAAACATTGAAAAAGCTTTCCCATTTGTTTGGCTGTTAAACTTCTGCTGTGCAATGTAAGTTTATTTAATATATCTCCAACTGCACATTCACTATGCATTTGTTAAATTGCTGAAGAGGCTTTAATTGGGCATTGGGGACTAGTTGCACTATTCCCAAATCTCTTTACTAAATGTACATGGGAACTTGGGTAGTTTATTTATAACCCTGTTACTCAGCCTCGTTTATGTCTCTTCATATTTTAATATGACTTCCTCAAAATACAATTCATAGCCTGTTTTGCTCATGTTTTATCAAGTAGCCTACAGCAATTTAAGTTAAATACAGTCCATCCACCTCCTAAATTTGGAAGGGAGAAGGACTGGAGGAAGAGTTCCTAGAAAAGCTGTGGTGAAACTGCAAACGGAATTTATAATTTCTACATTCATTACCCACCGACAGAATTTACAATGTTACATTTCTGGTTAAAAAATACACTATTAAACTATCTTTCCTAATTGCAGAATATTAAACTTAAAACTAAAGTATTTCCAGTGGGAGAATACTCCTCAACACTGGGATGGAAGTCTGAGTTTGTATCATTTCCAAGGACATCAAGACATTAGCAGTAGAATATAACATATTTCCACTAACAACATTGTCTGGAAGACTTGCTTAAAGGCTATGTCAGGGGATTTACTTGCTGTCTGATAACCACTAATGTGTGATACAGAATCTTGATAAATAGAGTTCTGCTTCTCCCACGGTGGGAAGAAGTGAGTTCAGGCTACCCCACACTGGGCTCCCAGTAAACGAAGGGACTGAAGGTGAGTGCACCTGCATCTCAGTTCTCAAGGAATCCACCCCCGAAGTCTATATATACAAATTAAATGCCCAAGGCAGTGTTTCTCTCCTATACTGATATTGTGAAATTGTTCTTGCTAGAGCTCATCTTCCTTGAAGCTCATCTGAGTCAGCCAACCTTTTCTGGGAGTGGTGGGTGTAGGCTTGCAACAGATCATGCATCATAGGTGTATCTTTCCAGCTGGAATGCGGGCAAGTGGGACAAAGAGACTTATCAGCTTTGAGCCTTTTCAGTCGGACTCACTCAACTAGGAGCCTTTTTAGTCCAGTTCATCCTGATAGCTTGTTCCTGACTGGAGGCAGTGTTTAAAGTATTTACTTTTAAAAACTGTTATGAATTATTTAAATTATTTTCTGTTACAATTTACTCAGGTTCTTACTTTGTTAAATATTACAAGACACATAAGGAAGATTCTTAAAGAATATAGGGCAAATACATAAAAACACATGAATTCACTTACTTCCTTCTAAAGGGCACAGGGATATTAAGAAAATTCAAGTTCAGTATATTTTCATAATAAATTACTAATATTTTAGATAAATAAATCTTGGAGTCAGAATATTTGAAAATAATGACTTTTGTTTATGTGGTGACTTTTTTCTTTTTGACTGTGAATTTCCAAACTTTCTCATAGTTTTACAGCCCATGCAGATTGATACCACTCTCCTTCCTGGACTATGGCCTCAGAAGATTCTCACTAGGTAGAGCTGGTACTCAGTGGCAGAATTCTGCTTAGCCTGGAGATCTGTGAGATCCTGTGAGATCCTGGGGTGGATGCTGGGTCTTCTAAAGCAGCTCTTTATCTGTGGACCTGTCTATTGTTTCAGTAAAATAGAGTACGATCTTTCTTCCCCACAGCAATACTCCCCACCGCAATATTCCTCACTTCATACCAAGAGTAAGAAAGGTGCTAAAACTTAGTGACTAACAACTATTCATGTCCTGTACAAAATGTCTTCAACAAAATAAATATATCCTTAAAAAAACAGAAATAAACATCCAATCTACTCTGTAAGCCCTTCCCTGGTAGCTGGGTTAAAGATCTCATACCACCTGTAATTTTATGGTTTTAAGATAAGTAAATCTCCTCTACACAGCTCCAACTTCTTTAAATCAAACAGATCCAATCAGGAAATAATCCCCACCTTTCCTTTTAACATAGCAAGCCTGGTCCTACTTGCTCCCAGATTCCTGTTGCTCCTCTCCTCAGTCTCCCTCAGGACACTGTTCTATCCCTCAGCGCTTAATGAATAATTCTGATTGATGCTTACTGAGGACTAGGGCACCAGTGGGAAAGAAGCCTGAATGAAGATATGAGGAAATAATTTGTCCATTATCTCTTTAATGATTCCCAAGTGGTGCCAATTCCCTCCAGTCCTGTAAAACCAAGCGGCACAGATAAAAGCATTTTCCCGCTGATGAGTCTACTGTGATATGAAGAATGAATCTCATTGTGGCCGACGGCAAAAGGTTAACAAGGAAATGATTAACTCACATACAAAAGCTCCTTCCTCTTCCTGTGTCTTCAGAGTCTCCAAATACAGAAGGAGAGGGATCTACCAGGGAGAAAGCAAGCGTTTGTGATTTATCTCTTTGAAAATGAGGAGAGTTTACTTTCATTTGCTAATGCCGTGTTCTGTTTTGTTTTTATGAACTTGCAAATTCAAGTAAATTAGGGAGGGAAAGCCTGTAACTAAGGTAACAGCTTATAAATCATAGTAATGCAAAGTGGCAACAAGAGATTATCCAAAAGGATAAAAATGTTCTAACAATATTTTCCTGTACAGTATGACATAGAGAATTTTGAGTTAGCATTGTTTCATTCACCTTCAGCTTTCAAAAGTTGTTATAAGCCTTGTTTCCTAATACTGAATGATGGGTGTATCATACACATCAGTCTACTATTTATGTCAAGCTGTTTTTGTGTGCAATGTATACAGGCTATCAGGCTTGAAGTGTATGATGGATTATTTTAATTGCACAACATAAATTCTACACAAGTCAAACAAACCATCCAGTACTAAGGAAGTAATAACTAAGTAATTATATGCAAAAGTATTATTTTATATCCTTTCAGGAAAAAAAGTACGTACATAGTAGTTACTTTTAAGAGCAATTTTCCTGTTAAAGGAGATGTTGTGATGAAAGGAACTGATAGTCCATGCCAGTCATAAAGCCTCAAATGCCTTCACAGATGGGAGTATATGTAATGCAGATGGGTGCAAATACTTTATTCAATAAGAAATATAGTTCAGTAAAGATTATTCTTCAAATGAAAACAAGATGAATGTGCCTCTTCCATTAATCCACATTCATTGTGTATACTTGTGTGCATGTCTATTTGTGTGGGTGTATGCACACATGAGTATGGATGGCAGAAGGCAGCATTAGGTACCTTCCTCAAGAGCCATCAGTCTTGTCTTTTGAGACATGGTCTCTCATGAAAAGCTGAGGCTCATTGACTATTGTAGTCCTGCTGGCCAGCAATCCCAGGTGATCTGCCTGTCTCTATCTCCCCAGTACTAGAATTACAGGTGGATACCTCTATGCCCAGCCACTTAGGGTGGTACAGAAAACACTTTACTTACAAGCCATCTCCATCTTTAATTCCCTCTACTTTGAGTCCCTACCATCGTTGGGTGTGTGGGACTAAAGACACCTATCCCCATATCCTCTCCAAAATTTGTTGTATGATTTCTTGATGATGGCCATTCTGACTGAAGTGAGGCGTTACCTCGAAGTTGTGTTGTTTTCATTTGTATTTCCTTGAAGACTATGGGTGTTGAACACTTTTCAAAATAGTATTGGGCATTTCAGTTTGTTTGCTTGTGAACTTCCTATTTATTTACTGGACCATTAATTGTTTGGCACTTTTGTTTCCTTGGTGTTTAATTTCTGCATTTCTTTATAAATTCTGGACACCAGCTTCCTGTTTGAAGCATAGCTGATAAGGATTTTTTTCCATTCTGTGAGCTGTTTGCTCTGCTGATTTTTTTTTTTTTTTGCTGCATAGGAATTGTTTTTCAAATTTCATATAGTCCCACCTATTGGTTCTTGGGGCAAGATCCTGTGCTATACCTGTTCTATTCAGAAAGTTTAGAAAGATAGTTACCTACATAAAGATATTGAACAGGAATTCCTATATTTTCCTTTAGCACTGTCAGCATTTCAAGTTTTATATTATGGCCTGTGGCAACCATGAGATCTTCTGTGTGGAGGATACTCAAAAAATTAAAAACATATGTACAAGCTATACCATTCCTAGGTACATAGCTAAATGACTCAGTACCATACCACAGAAAACCTTACACATCAATGTTTGTTTCTGCTATATTTATAACAGCAAAGAAATGTAGTCAGACTAAAAGACATCAACAGAAGAACAGAAAAGGAAAATGTGATATATTTACACAATGGAATAAATGCAGCTGTAAGGAAAAATAAAATCAGGAAAATGAATGGATCTAAAAAGGATATATTAGTGAGGACCTAAACTAATAAAGACAAAAACCACATATACTCCATTGTATGCAGATCACAGTCTGTAGTGTGTGTGTGTATGTGTGTTTGTGTGTGTGTGTGTGTAAACAGGTGTAAAAGTGAGTAAAGTCTAAAAATGTGCAAAGGAGATCAAGTGGGTAATGTTAAGTAATGAGGAAGAGAGAGAGTGGGCACAATGAGTCACAGGGCAGTAAAGAGGAAAATAATCCGAGAAACCACAGGATGGAACATAAAAGTCCATTCACGTTTTAAAGGTCTATGTCAACTCAATGAGTTGTACTTGAAATAGTAAATAAGTTTGCACAAAAAGAAGTATAAACAGATAGGGCATCCTTTGGATAAATTTGTCTTTGCCAGTCTTCTCGCCCTCTTCCATTCTTGACATACACACCAGCACACACAATCCAAGCTGCCTGAGCATTTATCTTCCCCCATTCCTCCTGAGTCATTGCATTCAGATGCATCATCTGGGGTATAATTACCATATAATCTCTTAACAAATTCATGATGGATATTTTAGAAGCAGATTTTCCTTCCAGGTCCTGTCGTTGGAGATGTTTGATATTAGGTGATTGGTTTGATCTCCAGTATGTTTCTGAAACTTTTACCCAAGTTCAAATCATTATTTGCAAAAGTGCTCTAAGCCCTGGGACTTGGAAATGGAGAGGAAGCAAGCCTAATGAGTCCTTTTGGGGCCTCTATAAGCAATCAAAAACTTGGAAGGAACGAGAGGCAGAGATGTGATTGATGGTCCCTGTATACTGCAGTATACAACAAGCCCATGAGAGACTCAGCAATGTGCATTTTTTCAATCTGTAGATTTCCAATTACTATTTAAATTATATTCTTTATACCATAACTAAGTGTTTGTGGATATTAATTAATAAACACCAATGATTGTATGTAATTTGCATTTCTCTGGAAATAAATAGCTTTCAGTGTTCCTGCAAATTCTTATTTAAGATTAAGGCCTAACTCAAGACCCAAGTTTTTTTCTTACTAAACCTAGTTTTTTTTTTCTCTTACTAGATAAAGTCTCATATATTTTTGCCATGTGCCAGAAACTCTGTCCCAAAGCAACTATCAAAAGTCCTCCTCAAAGCTCTCCTAAACAAGGATTAAAAGACAAAGAGTCTCCAGGTGGTAGATATCAGGGACCAGCAGCAATTTTCCTATTGAATAGGGAGCTTAGAGGAGATCATCTACTATTTTCAGAGTGTGTCTTGATTAATTTGGACTTTGTGTCCTGAGAACACAAGTTCATACCCATGTGACAACCATAAGAGGCGCAGATTTAAAATGAGATGCACCACAGAACTAACATTTCCATTTGGGAGTTAGGCAGTCACTCCCTCCTGATTATTCCTGCTCACCAAGTGTCACACATCATCCCATTCTGCTATAATAAACACAGGGAAAGAGACACCGGAGATTGCAATATTAGATACGGCTAATGAAAGTAGCCAATTATTCATAAGCAAAGTGGAAATCTGAGATCAGGCCTAGTATGCCTATACATCTCTACTCAAAGACAAAGGCCTTCACCTTTCCCTGCATTGAAAATGTTTCAGTATGGGTTTGTGCCAGACAGCTTTTAGGTTATTACTACAAGATTCCCTTTATTTAACTTTACAGGCTACAGCATAGAGGTTAGTAAAATCTTGTTGAATTCCAATATCGACGCAGGAATATTTTCTCTCCATACATGAAAAATACATTCTCTTCAGTAAAATGAATTTATTATGCCAAAGGTTTCAAGAACAAAATTTTATTTACAAATAAGATAACATCTTTAATCTGCAACTACATTATGAAATATTCATTTTTTGCATTCATGGGAACACAGGTAAGAAACCATCAATATGACTCTGCTTCCATACTGTAGGTGGTTGGAATGTTTCACAGTTGCTCTTCAGCGTTCACTTTGGGATGAGGAGCATGGTGGTTGTTAAAATGGATGGACTTGAGAAAAGGCTCCTTCCCTTCAATTCTGGAGTTGAAGATTTGATACAGTATCAGAGGTACTCTGTGTGAACTTGTGTTATAAGCAGACTCTAGGCAAAACTGGATCACCTTCCAGAAAAGATACTGGAGAAGCAGACACCATGTACTGACATCTCAAATTGGTACACTTTTCTGAGACAAGCTAGTTTACTTTCCATTACACAATTACTTAAACTCAAGGAAAAATATTTCATACCTATGGAAGCTGCTTTCTCATGGTTGATATATGTAATAATTCAGAAATTTTTGAGGAAAATATTAATCTCAAGAAGCCCTAAAAATCCAACCTTGTTCATACAATTTGTTCAGTAAAAAATGATAGTTTGTCATGCATTCTTCCTTCTTCTTTCAAATACTATATAGCAAGATTCTGCTCCAGAAAATTGAAATATGTTAGTTCTAGAACCTTCTATAAGTCACTTGCTATTTTCTTCAGCTGTTTCATCTTATTATACTCTCTACTTCACAAATATCAAATGCTACAGTTATGTGTTGGGGGTGATATGCATGCCACTCCCTATGAGTAGAGATCAGAGGACAGTGTACAGGAGTCCCCATCTCTCCTTCTACTATGTGGGTCCCTGAGATTGAATCTACGTTGCCAAGCTTGACAGCAATCTCTTTTATTCACTAAGCCATCTTGCTTGGCATTTTGGTGTTTCTTATTAGCTTCATTTTCATGAATGGTAATGGATTTGCAAAAAGCTGTCCAAGTTTGATTATACATTTACACACTTGTGAAAAGGTCATGATCAGGCTAATAACAGACATATCTGACACCTCCCAATGTGCCTCTTTGTTTGTGATATTTGTATTTTGTTAGGTTTATGTAAGGTTTAGACACAGTTTTAAGTACATTACATATTGTAATATTATATATATATATGTGTGTGTGTGTGTGTGTGTGTGTGTGTGTGTGTGTGTGTGTTAGAGTGCAAAGAATGTCTCTAAAACTAATCCATCTTATGTACTTGAAACTTTATACACACTTAACTACAAAATGTCTACCTGTCCTCATCCCCTGACAGTCTTCACTCTACTTCTGGTTTCTTTAAGATTGCATATTCTAAATATTTCCATAAGAGTAGACTACGGCAGTTTTGCATCTGTGTTGCTGGCTTATTTAACTTAACAAATTTTTCTGCAAGTTCATGTGGCGCCTGTCTAATGTATTGGGCAAAAGTCTAGAGATTTAAATGAAAGACAAGATGTCGGGTTGTTTGTGCTAAGAGAATGTGTGTGTGTGTTTATTGCAGGGAGGGAGTAGACTTATACAGAGACTTACAGCACAGTGGGAAAACCCCAGTTGTAAGAGTTTCTGTTTCCACAACTAGATGTTGATGCCAGTAGGGCAAGGCCAGGGCTGTAAGCCAGGACTAGAAAACAGGATGCACCTGTGGTTATTGGCTGACAAATAACTCACAGAGACCCAGTGGGGGCTGGGGCTCAACAGTTAACCATGTCATTTTAAGTGGCAGGGACTCCTGAATAAAATGCTGCTATATGTTGTTTGCTGTGTTTCCTTAAGCTAATAAGGTTGGATGGAGATTTAGAGTATCTAGATAATATGTCTGTTATGAATAATGATGAGCTGAGTATGAGCTTGCAAACAGATCTTGGAGATCCCAGTTGCCAATTGTAGTTATTGGGAATTACAAAACAAGTTGCAATCTCCTTTTAAAATTAAGGCATCAAATATTATCTTAAAAACATTAACACAGAAAATTATGAGATACTTCTTCATTGCCTTTGTTTAACTGTATGTCAAAATAGCGTGTATAAAACAAAAATAGGCCAGGCATGGTGGCATATGTATTTAATCTCAGCACTGGAGAGGCAGGGGCAGGCCAATAGCTATGAATTTGAAGTCAGGCTATAAAATGAGTTCTAGGACAGCTAGAGCTCTGTTACACAGAGGAAACCCTGACTCAAAAAAAAAATGAAAGAAAAATATAGACCGTCAAAACTTTTCACATGTATATTTAATAACAGGAAAATGGATAAATAATGATTTACAGAGGAAATGGGTTAAATTAACATTTTTCTATATATAAAAATAAAGCTTTAAAGATAAATCACTCAATCTACTGATTCAGTGTGCAGTATACATACTTCCAATTTGAATTTGATTTTTAAAAATAAAAGAATCCACCCTATAATATGAAGTTGGCTTTCGGTGAGTTCTACTTGCATTTTCTCCATGGTTCTTTAAGAATCCCATAAATTTATCACTTTCAAAATTGTAATACAAGTCCTGGGCACTATTCAGGAAGGCAGGCTCTCTAATACATCGGGACCTGAGCATTCAGGATGTTACACTTTACCATAGCTGGAAAATGAAGACTGCCAGCTCTGTAAGATTGCTAGACAAACCTTGGTGGCAGGACACTCATATCAAAAAATGCATGTTAAGTACTCCATTAATTTTGACCTACTGGAAATTCTTTTTATTTTAAGCTCTGCTCTGGTGTTGCCATTTCTAGATACTTTTAAGAGACATTAGACTTGTTCAGATCTGTATTCTGACTCTGAGCATTGTCTACCTTTTGTAAGCAATTACTGTGTCTAGGTCAGTGCATGCCCTGCCCATCACCAAACCCAGTAAAATGCTAAAAGACTCCCATGTGCCCATTCACTACAATATACATACCAAGAAAGAACAAAATGGAAAAGGTGGGGGGAAGGGTGGGAAGGGAGGGAGGGAGTCACAGAGTCTTAACTGCTCCAAGTAAAACAATAGACAGAAATAGGTAGTGATCAAAAAAGAAAAGCAAAGACTCCACATTTTTTCAAATTAATGAAATAAGAATGAATAACTAAAAAGCTGGGCGGTGGTGGCTCATACCTTTAATCCTAAAACTTCTACCTCTTAGACAGGCAGTGGTAGTGCACACCTTTAATCCCAGAACTCCTGAGGCAGACGCAGGCAAATCTCTGTGAGTTACAGTCCAGGCTTGTGTACAGACTGAGTTCTAGAACAACCAGAGATACATATAGAAACCCTGTGTAGAAAAAGCTCAGAGAAAAAAAGGATGAATAATTAAAACCTTCAGTAAACCTAAGTTTTGTACCTAGCAAGAACTTAAAAATTAGCCATTATTTGAGCTTTAAAATTACAGTAGACATATTATTCAGTAGCAGTCAATGTAATGCGGCCTACAATTACTCACTTTGTGTTATGTGAAAACATGTTATTCCAAATGGAAAAACTCAAACTGGTTGAACATTTTTTGTTTTAATTACCTTTTGACACTGCTGAATCATGATATAAATGTAAAGTCAAATACCCCACTTTATATAATTTTATAAATTTTATTTTAAAATGGCAAGATCATACCTAATAAGAACCATTCAACAATATTGAACAACTCTTTGGTAAAATCTAACAAATTTTCAATTTAGTATTTATAAATTACTGTCTATAAAATCAAAATTATTACAAGCCAAGTATAATTAGAAACAAATTGGATTTTGTCCTTCTCCAAGTATTCTTGTTTTAATTAACTTTCTGTCTGCCATTTAACAATTTTAGGTCTATATGGTAAATTAATAGGCTAATGAGTTGGGTGTCTTCTATGTTCTATGATACTAAAGACAGATAAATACAAACATCATGTAAATTATACACATACACACACATACATAATAAATAGACATGTATAAAGGATGATCTGTACTCATTTTAAGAAAACAAGAATAATCTTAATAAATATTGGTATAATTTACATTATTAGTAATATATATATATATATATCAAAATAATATTTATGTCTACAAAATTATTTTTTGTTTTTATATAATCAGGACCAGTTAGAAATTATTGAGTACTTAATGCATGTCAATTTAAATAACTGGATTATGATATATAAACTGCATTAATCATCTTATTTGAATATTTTATATTCATTCCTTATCCTACCTCTTTATCAAAGTCCTCACACATAAGCATAACTCAGAGTGTCCTTCCCTTCACTTGTGCTCCATCCATTATACATACCCCACCCATATTAACATAACACCCGAGTGTCTTTGCCCTAATCTGTGCTGCTCCCCATACAAACCCAACCCTACATACAGAAGCTGGCATACCACACCAGACATATTGAGGCTGGGAGAGCACAGCACCCCAACCCAGTGGCTCCCCTTCTCTTAAGGCCCCAGGGTTTTTCCTCACTACATAATTACAGATCTCACTAATTCATAGTGACTTCAGTTAGTATGTAAGATTCAACAAAACAAATGCACAGTGTTCTTCACTCCCCACTTTCCCAACACCGTGCCCTTGGGTTAGATCCCCACATAGAGTATAACCATGGTGTACAGCCATGGAGGAGTACAACCATGGAGTAGAGCCATGGAATACAACAATGGAGGACAACAATGGAGTACATCCATGGTATACAGCTATGGAGTATAACCATGTTGTACAACCATGGCATACAGCTATGGAGTATAACCATGGAGTGCAACCATGGAGTAAAGCAACAAGGTAAGAGAGCATGCCTTGCTTCCTTTGAGAAATTTTTCTGACACAGTGCCCAGAGTATGTTCATCTGAGAGACACGTACGTCCAGAGTTCCAATTTTTTTAAATCAAATATGGAAATAAATAGGCTTTATCTATCCAGTCCATGAACCTTGGTGGTTATATCCAGTCTCAACATAACAGATACTCAGATCTTTGCTTTGGTTGTTGCAGTATTTTCCTTTGACTGTGAAAGAAATCTACTCCACAGTCTGGAGGCAATCAAGGAGTGTCAACCTTTGAAAATGACATATTGCTGTAACAGGCCAGAAAATAGGAACAAAAGGAAAATCTAGCAGTCTGTTTTTACAAATTGGGCCCACATAGCACTTATTTCAAGTCTTACTTAAACCTTTCAGCATTATTCAAGTACATGGCTCAAATCCCATAGGCTTCAAGTGGATATACACTATTTAAATAAACGAATAAATATCTGTATCTTACTGTCAAGTCTACAAATTATAACACATATAATTACATGTAATGATAAATAATATTTATATTAAAACTAGAAGTTACTCAGAATAAGAATTTCCATTTCAAAAACTAAAAATGTAACATACAAAATGGCTAATTAACCCAATATTTTTAAATAGCCAATAATTATTAGTTCTTTTATCATCTTAGCCTTTCCTTTGCTAAGTTTATGGTCTCATGCAAGAGTCAATCATTTAATTACTCAATCAAATACTTAATTATTATCACCATAACTATTTTGAAGAATGTAGCCAAGCCACAGTAAGTAGAAAATGTAGGGTCCAGTCCAGGATTCAAGAAAGGCTTTCTTGCACAAATATGACCTGTTGTGAGAGTTATTTAGTTAAAGGGAAGCAGTCTCTAGATACTGCCTGTGGTAACATCAGGAACTGGAAGGGGCCATCATGTGGTCATGTGCTGATACAGGCAGCAACTAGGAAGGGATTGAGAGTGTGAGTATGGAGAAGGCAAGGCACCTAATTCCAAGCTTTGCAAACTATTCAAGATAGTGTTGTCTATTCTAATGCCTGTACTAGCTCCTCAGCGATTTTAAGCAGAAAAAGCTATAAGATAGATATACAAATTTTAAAAAAAGCACCATAGTTACCATGTGCAAAGAGACCCTCAAAAATCAACCACAGGTGTTCAGACAAGAGTTCTCAACTGATTGAAATCTGAGTAGCAAGCAGAACAATATTTTTTCCGCACAGAAAAAAAAAAAGCCATTTTAAACTGCAGTGATTTTTTTTTTGGGGGGGGGAGGATGAGCAAGGGGTCAGAATGGCTCTTCACTCTCAAGGGTGTGTCCCGTCAACCATGTTAACATTGATGACTTGAAATGTTAAATATTAAAAGGAGCAGGGATGGAGGAGGGAAAGGGATCAAGAGTTCATTTTAGAAAATGCCAAGCTTGTCTGCCTTTGTGACCAAGAGAATCAGAATAAATAAATCTGGGATAAAGCATCACTGGTCTGGTACATATAAACAAGAGTGAGTAGCCTGGGCAAGGTCTGATCTCTGCAGAGAATGCGAAGCAAGCATAGGCACTCAAAAGCCTGTGACTGAAGTTCAGAGAGGGCAGCTGCAAAGCCTACAGAAGACATAGAAGAACACTTCCAGTGCTGAGAACCATGGTAGAAATTGTATGAAGGAAGAAAATGCCCACCGTCTATTATGGAATGCCAAATGGGCTTTTGGAATCAGCTCTTTAGGTTCTGCTCAAATATGCCTAAGGAGAAAATGAAACCTTGCAAATGACTCACAAAAGAGGAATGCATGCACAAAGCCAGGTTGAAGGAAACAATGCCGAACCACACCAACTGTGTCTATACAAAATTTAAAGTTTATGAAATGCTATTTTGTATGTCCAAATGAGCAAACGGCAAATATTGGCAAGGTTGCAAGAAAACTAATTAAGAGTTTTTGTTAAAAATAAATTGGTACAATAATTTAAAAAAAAAAAAAAACCTCGACATACATATTAAAAGCCTGAAAATATTTTGGTGTTCATTGGCAGGATAATTCCACTGATGCAGGGAAATAATTTAGAATTCCCCCAGAAGAGATGGCTAAAATAACTTTATTGTAGACTAATTTGTGTATTATTCAAATCAAAGCAATAATGGGTGTACTACTAGTGGCTTCTTCTTCCTGAGGATCAAATTATGGCCCAGAAAGGCCGTGGAAAGGCCAGCCTGTCAGTAAACTGGAGGCCCAGAAAGGCTGTGGAACTCGCCTAGGCCAGCCTGTCAGTAAACTGGTGGACAACTTGGCAGGCTGGAGTGAAAACACACACTCTGCATTAAAGTGTCATGTAATTCAGAACAGATTTTTTTTCTTTTCCTCTCTTCTTTTCATTGGAATTTTTACTTCATGTCTCTTTTTGCAATTTTTCAAGGGTCTTGCAGATCTCTCCTGTATCATATTCATCTCTTATCTTTTAAAATGTCTGGAGCATAGCAAATGTTGAATATTTTTTGCTGAGTGAACAAATGAATGAACACATGAATCTTAAATGAAAGCATACATGAGCATTATCCATTAGCATATAAATTGAGAGGGCCTTCGCTGCCTCCTAGCCTGTAGTCTCTTCTCCCAATGCCATGACTCCTACTTACCAGAGAGTCTTTCAGATTTTCTTCCAGGTAGTGCAATGGCATCCTTTGGTTTCTAGAAATTTCTATTCAGTTGACTCTGGATGCTGGGTGGGCATTTGTGTTTTATATAGTAAATGCTGTGTTATATTCATTGGCAATGAAATCTCATAGTCCTCAGTGAAAAACAAAGAAAAACTGATCTGTTTGGATGTTATATAAAATGTTATCGATGTCTTTGGACTAGATGCAATGAAATGCTAAAAATATGTACAGGGTGCATGAGGAAGTGAGGCTTTCTTATCCAGTTTAGTAGAGAAGAACACTGAACTGAGCCTTGGGGCATCATTGTGTAGTATCCAAGATAAGATGCGAAAAATCAGACAGTTCAAAAAGCAGAACTAGCTTGGTGTGTGTGTGTGTGTGTGTGTGTGTGTGTGTGTGTGTGGTATGTCTGCGTGCTATATGTGTGTATGATTGTGTGTGTGGTATATGTCTGTGTGCTGTTAATGTGTGTGAGAGAGTGTGTGTGTATGTATGTGGTGTGTGTGTAGTATATGGGTGTATGGTGTATGTGTGTGATGTGTGGTGTGTGTGTGTGAGTGTGTGTGTGTGAGTTTGTGTGTGTTGTATGTGTGAGTGAGCATGTATGTGTATGGTGTGTGTGGCTTCTGTGTGGTATATGCGTATGTATGTGTGTGTTAGTGAGCTTTTTGTGAATTTGAATGTGTATGTATAGTATATCTATGTATAAGTGAGTGGTGGGTGGTGTATGTATGTATGTGAGTGTGTATGGGTGTTTGGTGTATGTGTATGTGAGATGGTATGTATTATGTGCATGTGTGTGGTGTATTTTTGTGTGTGTGATGTATGTGTTTGTGTAGCCTTTGTGTGGTATAAGTGTGTGTGTGCTTATGTGTGGTTTGCGTATGTGTGTGGTAGTGTGATGTGTGGTGTGGTGTGTGTGTTTTCATGTGTGTGTGTATGTGTGTGTTTTATATTTGTATGTGTAGGATGTATGTGTTCAGGTAGTTTTGTGTGGTATATATGTGTGAGAATCTACATGTGCTTGGTTTATGTATGTGTGTGTGGTTTCTGTGTGGCATATGTATGTGTATATGTGTGTGACTGAGTGTGTGTGTGTGTGTGTGTGTGTGTGTATGTGTGTGTGTATGTGTGTGTGTATGTGTGTGTGTGTGTGTTTTGAAGGAGACAATGGGCTAACACAGAGAAAGTTCTTGGAAATACTTTAATTTCTTTGTGTGAATATCTAAATGTACATTTTTAGTTTTTTATCCTCACTCTTATATTAATCCAATTATTTCTCAGAATTCAGTATCTGGCTTTAGCTGTAACATCAACAAGACTATCCCTGTAAAACCTCTAAGAAAAGTTGCCTTGGGTCTCTTCTACTCCATACCATGAAACCTGTTTCACTTTAAAAATTCATTCTTTTCCTGGAATTCAAGTGTTTAGATTTTAATTCCTTATATAAATGTTTCAACCACTTCACCTGAAATATTTATGGGCTTAAAAAGATAACCTGTAGCTCGAATTCTAATTGGCCTTATCTATAAAAACTCAGAGTTAGATATTAGGGGTGAAAGCTGAAAGATCAGATAAACAAGCAACCACTAGAGTTCTTTCCTCTATGAAATCCTCCGGCCGAAAGGGGCAATCCTGTCTCTATGACTCCTCAGACTATATCTCTTGCTTGTCTCCTCTGCCTTATAGTCCTCTCTATGCCCAGCCATATCAATCCTGTCTCCACCTTCCCAGTGCTAGGGGTAGAGGTGTGGGACCCCAAGTACTGGGATCACCTACGTATTTCTTTTTTAGCTGTATTAATCTTGTGTAGCCCAGGGTGGCCTTGAACTCACAGAGATCAGCCTGCCTCTGGCTCTCTAGTGCTGGGATTAAAGGTGTGTGCCACTACAATCTGACCTCTATGGTTGTCTAGTGTGGCTGACTTTGGAGATTAAAAATGCTTAAATTTAGTTTTATCATGGGATATCTTTTTTTCTCTATCTGTGACGACTGGAAGTTTTGCTGAGTATAGTTGTCTATGCCAGCATCTGTGATCTCTTACAGTCTCCAGCACATGGGTCCAGGACCTTCTGGCCATTAGAGTTTCCATTGAGACATCAGGTATAATAGGTCTGCCTTTGTATGCTGCTTGGTCTATTTTCCTTGCAGCTTTTTATAGTCTTTCTTTGTTCTGTATGTTTAGTGTTTTTATTATTATGTTGCCAGGGGACTTCTTTTTCTGGTACAATCCATTAAGTTTTCTGTATGTGTTTTGTACTCTTATAGGCATCTCCTTCATTAAATTAGGAAAACTTTCTTCTTTGATTTTATTGAACATTTCTTTTTAGGTTTTTGAACTGATATTCTTCCCCTTCTTCTATTCCTATTATTCTTATATTTGGTCTTTTCATAGTGTCTCAGATTTCCCAGATGTTTTGTGTGAGGAAATTTTAGATATAACATTTTCTTTGACCAATATATCCATTTTTTCTATCGTATCTTCAATGCCTAAGGTTCTTTCTTCCATCTCTTGTAATCTGTTCATAAGCATGCCTCTATAGTTCTTGCTCGAATTTCCAAATTTTCATTTCCAACATAACCTCAGGGCATTTTCTTCACTGATTCTAGCCCAATCTCATGTATTGATAACTTTTATTCATTTTCATGCATTGTTCATTTGTGTTTTCTTGGATTTTTAATGGATTTATTAATTTCTTCTTTAAGGAATTCTATCATCTTTGCGTAGGCTGTTTTTACATCTTCCTTTGGGCTTCAGGCATGTTTGGATAGTCAGTGCCTGCTGTGGTAGGGTCATTGAGCTTTAGTGGAGACACTTCTTCCTGACTGTTATTTGTTGCTGCTTTTCTCTGATGTCTAAGCATCTAGAATTGGATTACAGGTCTGGGTGATAATACTTCGTTTTGTTTTGTTTTTTTTTTTTTGTTTTTGCTTTTTCATCTTTTTGGTTTCTGCTTCCTCCCTGGATATAGGATAGTTCAATGCCTATGTGCTGTCTTGTAGGAAATTTTCTACAGACATGTTTCCCTGGACTGCTCAGCTAATGTATTCCCAAGGTATGCCTACTGGTGTTGGAGGCTAAGATAATGGAATGAGTTAGGGTGAGCATGAACAATAAATACCCAGAGACAGATATTGCAGTTTATGATGAAGATCAAATAAGCAAAGCAGACAATCACTAAAGAGTTCTTACCTCTATCTACCATTGCTCAGACTGAAGGGGTAATCCACCAAAACCTCAAACTGCTCCCTGCTGTACTGCTAGTCAGACTCATTGAGACTGCACTGAGTTCCTGCCTTACATTCCTTTCTAGTGCTGGAATTAAAGCCCTGTCATACCAAGTGCTGGGAGTAAAGGTGTGAGCTCTGTTTCTCTATTAGACTGATTCATTCTCATGCAGAATAGGGTGGCCTTGAACTCACAAGTGTAGCCACCACTGCCTGTATTCTATGGCAAACCAGTGGCTTGTGTGTGTGACTAACTAGTGGCTTTTAGTGTGTGTGTAGCTAATTTGTGGCTTAGCTCTGCTTCTTCAGGCAGGCTTTATTTGTTAGATTGCAGACAAAATATCACTACCACAGGGAAAGAAAGGTTTGGGAAGGAGATTTTTGTAGTCCTTTCAGGGTGAGGTCAGAGAGGAAAGAGATACCACAGCAGGTTTCCTACTACAGAGATAGGAATAAGCTTGGCGGGATTAGATTTGAAGAAACAGAAGTAAAGTTGTGGATGTTCCATCAACCTACCTGTTTCCCCTTCAAGAGCAGCCTTTAGGTTATTGGCAAGGGTACCTGCTAAGACAAAGCAACTAGCTGGGGAAGGGAGGATAAGAGATGGGAATGGGGCTCAGGGAAGGCTTCCATAGGTGTTCAGCTGCAGATCTGGAGATGAGAACTAGGGGGTTGGATCTGGAGGACAACTGGAGAACAAATGACCTACAGGCAGTCTCCCTGTTTTTCTGCCAGATATTGCTTGTGAGTAAGCAGGGGGTGCCTGCTAGAGTCGGGGACTCTGATGAAGTGTCAAGTGGGGGGAGGGAATTTGGAAGGGGAAGATCTGTGGGATCCACAAGAGATGGGAGCAGGGAGTCAGAGAAGACTACCACAGGTGCTCTTCTGCAGAGCTTGGGATGAGATTGGATTGGATTTTGGGGAACTGAAGGAGAAGAAAAGTTCTGCTCATAGCCTACCTGGTGTGCTGGCAAGTATGGCCTCAACAAAGGCAACTTATACAGAAAATATTTTTTGAGGCTAACAGTTCTAGAATGTTAAAGTCCATGATCACCATGGTGGGAGGATTGCAGCAGGCAAGTAGTTATGGTTGTGGGGCAGGAGCTCAGTCCTTAAACCCAATCTATAGGCACTACACACACACACACACACACACACACACACACACACACACACACACACACCACACACACACAGAGAGAGAGAGAGAGAGAGAGAGAGAGAGAGAGAGAGAGAGAGAGAGAAATAGAAATGGCAAGGATGTTGGAAACCTTCCAGCCCTGTCCCTAGTGGCACACCTCCTCAACAAAGTTGGGCTTCCTAATATATTCCAAACAGTTCCATCAACTGGACACCAAGAATTCAGATATGAACCTACAGGATGGGGAGCATTCTCATTCAAACTACCATGTGACTAAACCTCTTTAAAATGACTTATTTCCCTTATAGAAGACAATTTCAGTCTTCTAAGTCAATACTAATGCTAGATGTGAGTTTATCACTTAAAGTGTGGAATATAATTACTGTACCATGTGAAAAATGGCCTTGTAAAAAGTGCCATTTTATAATATTTTTTTAAATTGAGATTATAACAGAATTTCACAACTGTTCTTTTTCTCTCTTCAACCCTCCCATGCACTCCAATGTTCTCCCTCAAATCTGTGTTCTCCTTTTAATTGTATATATATATATATATATATATATATATATTGTGTGTGTGTGTGTGTGTGTGTGTGTGTGTGTGTGTGTGTATGTATGTGTGTGTGTATGTTAAAGTTAAAAGTAATCTATTTTTAAAAATAGCTGAAATTTTCAAGATTTCAGGCTGTCTATAACTAACCTTTCAAACTTTCTCTATATAAGAACAGATGCTATGATTTCTGCCACCTGACATACCATGATTTCAACATCTATTACAATTTGAAGCTTTGTCACCTTCAAAATTCATATTAATATTTAAATGAAATTTAACTATAACTATATCAAGTATTGGGAGGTTTAGAAAATTTCTAAGCCTCACAAAAGAGTTATTGGAATAACTAATTTGGGACTGGTAAGATTGCTAAGCAGGTTACAACACTTACCACCAAGGCTGATGACCTGAGTATGATCCCTGGAACTCACATAGTAGGAGAGAACCCTCTCTCCCAATTTGTCCTCTGACCTTTTCAAACATAAGTATATTACCATAGTTCTGAAACATAAAATGGAATAAAACTCCAACTAAAGACAGAACCAGTAGTTTTGGCAAATAGGCATATACATACACACATGCATACATAATAGATGACAACTAGATGAATTGGATGATGGTAGACAGACAGACAGAAAGACAGACAGACAGACAGACGACAGTCAGATGGGCAGACAGACAGAAAGACAGACAGGCAGACAGACAGATGTGATGTCTTGGTTACTTCTCTGCATTATAACAAATAGGAAGTCTTCTATTCTAGCATTGTTGATTATACTTGAGTGGCAGTCATTATTGATTAGAGTTGAGTGACACTCACATAAGTTCACACTTAAAAGTTTTATCATCAATTGGTCATGAAAGAATCTAAATTTTTAATAATTTTGAGCATGAAATCAAAATGGGTGCTGGAGAAACAGCTCAATGGTCATGAATATGTATGTATTTTCCAGAAAAGCATGGTGTGGTTCCTAGTACCCACACTGAGTGGCGTACTGTAACTCCAACCCAGTAGATTTGATGCTCTCCCTTGGCCTCTGTATCATCTGCACACATGTGGTACACATTCAGGCATACACACATAAAAATAAATAAAAATGTTTTTATAAATCAATCCAATTTATTTTTGTTAATAAATCATACCCTTTTGTAAAGCTATAGTGTAACTCTTGACTATACCATTACCATATGACTATATCATATGACTATACCATATATATATATATATATATATATATATAATATCATATGACTATACCATAAAATTATTTAAGGACTGCTGGTTTTCAGATCTTAAGTGTTAAACTGAAGCCCATGTGATAAAACTTAAGTCCAATTGTGGTGCTCTTCACAAGTTTACTTAAAGATGTGTGAGCCCACTGGAGGTTTTTCAGGCATTGGGGCTTGCCAATGAAGGTGATAGTAAGACCCTACCATCTACCTCTTTATTATTTCTATTTCTTGACTATGAAGTGAGTAGACTTTGTTCTGCCATAAACTCCCAGGCATGAAATCCTAACCTACTATGGACCAAGAAGCAACTGAGCCAACTGACCATGGGCTGACACTTCATATTATGTGTTTAAATGACCTTGTCCATGAATAAAATTGGTTCTCAATTGTTATAATGACAAGCTAACTAATGTATGGGCAGAAGTTGTTGGAGAGTTATTTCATGGTTTTGTTTGTTTTTTGTTTTTCTTTGTATTCATTTTGTCCTGGTTTTCATTAATACTAACGCAGAGAATTTTTGTTGAAAATTTGTTGGTGGGTGAACAGAAGAAGCCTTTGAGGCAAAAGCAGGGAAACTGTTAAAGAAGTCACTAGTCAGTTAGAAGCAAACAGAGAAGCAAGAAGCCTATCTGCTATAAATGGGCACTTCAGAATGGCCTTAGGCTACCTCAGCAAGTGACAATTTATTTACACTGGCTTCCCCACATTGTATAAATGTGACTGAAATAAGACTTAGCTCTCCAATACTCTGAAACACTTTCTCTTTTATTCAAAATAAAATAAGTCAAAATAATTGAAACCAAGCTAGAAAATATTTTTGATCCCACATAATTCTCTGCTATATTCATCAGTAAAATATTCCATAAATGTGTTTTTCTAATTTGTAAATTATGTTTTTCCAATTGCTTCCATAGCTATGATCCTACTTTAGGACCATAACATTCCCATTGGAATTGGCTTTTGAGATCATATTTCATTTTCCATATCACCTCTGTCCTACTGCCACACTGAATTTTGCCACTAAGATATTCTCTTTTTTTGTATTTCTTTTTTATTTAAATTAGAAACAAGCTTGCTTCACTAAGATATTCTTAATGATGCAACTTTGGTGACTGTGTCATGGTGGTGCATATATTTTAATACATTCCCAGCATTCAGAAAGGTGAGAGAAGAGGACTATGACTTCAAAACCACCTGGCACCATATAGTAAGACCTTGTTTCAATAAAACTAGGATTTTTAGGACTATCTAATAAGTCTTGAACTCCTTACAATCAGGCATCAATTGGATCACTGATGATATAACAGCCTATGATATTACATGCACACACACCTTAAGAAAAGATTCTAACATTAGCCAAAATCTGTGCAATGTTCACTTAGAGAGGATTGATAGAAGGGATCTGAGGAAGGATAGAAAGCTTTCTATATTCTAGCATTGTCTAGATATGCTTCATCATCCATACCAATAGACGGTGGTCCCTCTTAAGCTGTTGTAAAGAGAAATGTCTTTTCAGAGATAGGAATAGACAGAGCCAGATTATACTTCTCTTTAGCAAAGGAGTTGGCATGCTTAACTGTAAAACAACACAGAAGTCATTCCATTCTTCACTGGCAGAAACTTTCACATGTTAACTTGTATTTTGAGATTCCAAACTGGTGGGGATTTAGAATACTTGTCAATACATTTTAAGTACAAAATACCATGGTTATATCATTGTTTAACATCTCCCAGATCCACTCATAATAGAATTGGCAAATGCTTATTAGAAATACCACATTTAAACAACATTTCTAATTACTTTCCAAAAAATGTGACTGGGTGGTAGATAGAGGGATAAAAGGACATGATAAAACAGATAATTCAAAACCCAGGGCCCCTGAAGCATGTGATATGAGTTCCACAGAGATATAGGTATTAGTTTAAAAAGGAAGTGGAGATCATGACTCCAAGACTAGGAAAAGGGGAAGGCATCTTAAATACCTAATTTCAAGCATCATCTACTTGTGTACTCTTCCCTTTGAATCATTAAAAGGCTGATATGAAACAAATTTATCGATCAGTTATATTTTATAATAGATGCATGTGTTAGGATGAAGTACCAACTATTGATTCTAGATTACATAGAGGACTTTTGCCATCATAAAAGTTGATATTTTAAGTACAAATATAAGAACTACAACTCTAAAGTACACCTGCCATCCACAAG
The DNA here is from genome assembly GCF_003668045.3 of Cricetulus griseus. Taxonomy (NCBI): domain Eukaryota; kingdom Metazoa; phylum Chordata; class Mammalia; order Rodentia; family Cricetidae; genus Cricetulus; species Cricetulus griseus. Next base: position 407,417,330 of record NC_048595.1, read on the forward strand.
ATTACAGCAGATCATATAAGACTTAAACATTAATATTTAGAAGTAAATGCAAATTTATTCTGAAAAAAATCTCTTTCAGAATGGTATGACCTAATTTTAAATGTTTTCTTATTAATGTCTATATCATTTACACCAATTAGTAAACTTACAATTTTGAAATTAAATATATCGAAAAATCAAGCTATACTCAGGCATTACTGAAATCAGCCACATGGCATTGTAAACTTTAACATTTGCATATTAAACCTAAGCAGAAAAGAAGTAGATGTTGTGATGACATTACTTATGATTTAATAAATATTGCTTGAGGGTTTGGATGCAAAGCCAGCCACAACCTATAGAGGTCAGACAATGGTGATACACATCTTTAATCCCAGCAGACACACTAGTTAGCAATAGAAATTGGGTTGTGATGGCACACACCTTTAATCCCAGGACTCATGAGACAGAGGAAAGTGAATTTTTCTGCAAGTCCAAAGCCACCCAGATGTACACAAGATTGAATCAGTCTAAAAGAGGATTAGAGGCAGATTGCAGAGGTGAACTGCTTCAGCCCCTGCCTTGGGCCCAATTTCTGTCTGCCTGCTCTTGGAGCTCCCACCTCGGGTTCTGCAGGCAGATTAAATCATCCCCTGAGGACCAAGCAACCCTGACTCTGTTGAGATCTCTGGGCTACTCCTGCCCCCAGGCAGTGCAGAGTGCAGACTGCAGAGGTGAGCTGCTTTAGCCCCTACCTTGGGTCCAACATCTGCCTGCCCACTCAGGGAACTCCCACCCCAGGGTCTGCAGGCAGATTGAATCAGACCCTGAGGATCAAGCAACCCAGAATTTGCTGACATCTCTGTGCTAGTCCCACTCTCACCCACCAGGAGAGCAAGTGCCTCAGACCCACCTGCACCCACCTTGAGACCCATCAGAGTATCGGAGCCAATTGTATCCCCTAAAGAGAACCTTGGACACATACACACCAAGAAAGGAAGAGACACTACCTGTACCCACTGGAAGAAGAGATGGGAAGAATATAAATGAAGAAAACAAGATTTGAACAATATGTAACCACTAATTCAGCCATACAGAAAGTACTGGAATAAAACTCCAACCTAAGGAAATTAACTACACTCACAAAAACATAGGCAAAAGATAATCCCACCTCACCAAAACCCAAAAGAAAAAGCAGGGTAAATACACATACAATACCACTACCAAAAACAAATAAAAAAAAAAACAAAAATAAGCACTCAATGTTCCTTAATTTCCCTCAATATTAATGGTCTTAACTCACCTATAAAAAGACACAGGCTAATAGAGTGTATACAAAGAGAGAGTCCATCCTTCTGATGCATATGAGAAACACACCGGAATTCAAAGACAGACATTACCTGAGAGTAAGGGATTGGGATAAGATATTCCAATCAAATGGGCCCAAGAAATGAACTGTGGTAGCTATCCTAGTATCTAACAAATTAGACTTCAAACTAAAATTAATCAAAAGGGATGAAGAAGGTCATTTCATATTCATCACAGGAAAAATCCAACAGGAAGAAATTTCTATTCTAAACATCTATGCCCCCCAAACAAAGGCACCAGCATTCATGAAAGAAACATTATTAAAAGCTAAATCACAAATAAGACCTCACACAGTTATAGTGGGAGACTTCAACACCCCACTCTCACCACTGGACAGGACCATCAGACAGAAACTTAGCACAATTTCTCTAAAATCAGTAACAAGACAAGTCTGTCCACTCTCTCCATATCTCTTCAATATTGTACTTGAAGTACTAGATAGGGATATAAGACAACAAATATAGATCAAGGGGGATAAAATTGGAAAGGAAGAAGGCAGACTTTCAGTACTTGCAGATGATATGATAGTTTACACAAATGACCTGAAAAATCCTACCAGGGAACTCCTACATCTGATAAACACTTTCAGAAGAGTCGAAGGATAAAAGATTAACCAAAAAAAATCAGTAGCCCTTCTCTATATGGATGATAAATGTGCTGAGAAAGAAATCAAAGAAACATCACCATTTACAATTGCCACAAACAACATAAAATACCTTGGGGTAAGGCTCACCAAAAAAGTGAAAGACCTGTATCATAAGAATTTTGAGTCTTTAAAGAAAGAAATTAAAGAAGATAGCAGAAAATGGAAGATCTCCCATGTTCATGGATAGGTAGGATCAACATAGTAAAAATGGCAATCTTTCCAAAAGCAATCTACAGATTCAATGCAATCCCCATAAAAATCCCAACACATTTCTTCACAGACCTTGAAAGAACAATTCTCAACTTTATATGGAAAAACAGAAGCCAAAACAACCCTGTACAATAAAAGAACTTCTGGAGGCATCACCATCCCTGATTTCAAGCTCTATTATAGAACTATAGTTCTGAAAACAGCTTGGTATTGGCACAAAATAGACAGGTAGACCAATGGAATTGAGTTGAAAACCATGATATTAACCTGCACACATATGAACACCTGATTTTTGACAAAGAAGGTAAAGATATACAATGGAATAAAGAAATCATCTTAATCAAATGGTGCTGGCTTAACTGGATGCTGGCATGTAGAAGACTGCAGATAGATCCATGTCTATCACCATGCACAAAACTTAAGTCCAAATGGATTAAAGACCACAAAATAAACCCAGCCACACTGAACTTATTAGAAGAGAAAGAAGGAAATACCCTTGAATGAATTGGTGCAGGAGACTACTTCCTGAATATAAAACCAGTAGCACAGACACTGAGATGCATAATTAATAAATGGGACCTCCTGAAACTGAGAAGCTTCTGTAAGGCAATGGACACAGTCAACAAGACAAAGGACAGCCCACGCATGGATTGGGAAAAGATATTCACCAATCCCACATCCAGCAGAGGGCTGATTTCCAAAATTTACAAAGAACTCAAGAAGCCAGTCTTCAAAACACCAAACAATCCAATTAAAAAATGGAGTACAGAACTAAATACACTATTCTCAGTAGAGGAATCTAAAATGGCTGAAAGACACATAAGAAACTGTTCAACATCCTTAGCCATCAGGGAAATGCAATCTTACCATCTTATCTGTCAAAATGGCTAAAAATCAAAATACACCAATGACAGTTTATGCTGGAGAGGATGTGGAGAAAGGGGAAAACTCCTCCACTGCTGGTGGGAGTACCAACTCATACAGCCACTTTGGAAATCTGTATAGTGATAACTCAAGAAAATGAGAATCAGTGTACCACAAGATCCAGCAATTCCACTGTTAGTCATATACCCAAAAGAAGCATATTCAGGGCCGGGTGGTGGTGGCGCACACCTTTAATCCCAGCACTTGGGAGGCAGAAGCAGGCAGATCTCTGTGAGTTCGAGACCAGCCTGGTCTACAAGAGCTAGTTCCAGGACTGCCTTCAAAGCCACAGAGAAACCCTGTCTCGGAAAACAGAAAAAAAAAAAAAGAAGCATATTCATACAAGGACATCTGTTCAACAATGTTCATTGCACCATTATTTGTAATAGCCAGAAATTGGAAACAACCTAGATGCCCCTCATCCAGCAGCTGGTGGAAGTAGAAGCAGACACCCACAGCTAAACCTTGAACTGAACTGAAATCCAGTAACAGAGAAGGAGGAGTGATGAGCAAAGGGGTCCATACTAGACTGGCAAAAACACAGAAACAGCTGACCTGAACAGACTGATAGCTGGGGAGGGAGAGGGACCTGGGATTGACATGTAAAATAATCTTCTTTCTAATAAAAATACAGAAAAAAAATAAAATAAAAGAGGCTTAGAGCACACACCTTTCATCCTAGCCCTAGAGTGGTATAGGAAAGACAGGAGCCCAGAATCTCAGGCTGCATTCTGAGATTGATTCTCCAACCACACTGAGGAGAGGCAGCAGTTTGAGGCTTGGTGGAGAGCTCCTAGGTACAGGATAACCCCTTTCAGCCTGAGGTAGAGGTAAGAACTAGTGCCTTGCCTGCTTTGTTTTTCTGATTTTCAGATTGAAGCTTGAACCCCAATATTTGTCTCCAGGTTTTTATTTTCTATGATAAAAGATGGATATAGCATGGTGATGCATTGTTCATTTGTTTCATTAATGATCTAAAAATCAATGCAAACACAAACTTTTGGACCATCTATTTTAATAATATGTCAACAAAACAATTTTACATTTCATGCTACAGAACAATTAATGACTCCTGCGGCATCATTGTTCAACACAAAATATTCAAAAGTAAAGCTCTGAATTCTCTACTTTAATACAACCTGGATAAATTCAGGTAAGTTTGTGTTTTATGTTTCAGATATGATTCAGTCCTCGTCACCTTCTCTTCCGTTGGTCTAAAATTGAAATATTTTAGTTAGAATTGAGAGTGAGTTAGTCATGGTAAATATTAACAAATACTTTCTGACCTATATTTCATTTTTTATAAAAAAAATGAGTGTAGGGCAAGAAAACTGACTATCACATTGAAACTGGGATCTGTTAGCAACTGTATTTGCATTTGAAAATTACTTTGAAGAAACAATAACAGAGTTTCTACATTCTTCCCTTGCCATTTTAGATACCATTGGAGTGTGGCCAATTTGGCTTATCTGGGCCTATAAGTAACTATCGGGACTTTTCTTTCTCGATTCCATAACAAACTTGAAATCAGCCCTACAGTGCACCAAACCACTATAAAAAAAAAAAAGTGTTCCGATTAAGCAGGACTCTGAAAATGACTCTGTAAGCTTTGCATTGTCTCCTGTCATTAAAAAGTTTTTTTATAAAGAAACCTGCAAGTACAGGAGCTGGGAAATTGTACTTATTCCAGCGCTGTATCACAGCAGCTGGCTGAAATAGTCTTCATTTTCTGCTCCTATTAACTTCACTTCTTTTTGTGCAACTGATGAAATTTTCCTTTGTTTGCTTGTGATCACATCACTTGTATTAGAGAAAATCTTTGAAAGATAACAAAAACTGCTCTGTGAAAATCTCCAGATTCCATGTGGGGCAGTACTATAGATTTCTGAGCATCAAAAACTCTATTTGTCCAGGTTCACTCAGGGACTTTACCTCTTGTAATGGTGTAAAAAAGTAGAAATTCTTTAAAGAATAAAAATACAAGGTCAGGGTAAGAGCACTTACTTGCATAGATAAGATGACCAGAGTTCAGATGCCCCGAACTCAGGGGGGAAAAAAGTATTTGTGGCCATAAAGGCTTGTAGCCGCAGTGTTGGAGGGCAGGGACAGGAGGATCCTTTGGGTTTGCTGGCCTCTAGCCTAGCTCCAGGCTCACTGAGAGACCTTGCCTCAAGGGAATAAAGCAGAAAATGTTAAATCAAGACAAATGAAGTATTCCCTGGCTTCCACATGTGCACACACATCCCCACTCATAGCATACAATGCACATTACAGACATGGTGTAAAGCATACACAGCACATACAACACAAACCACAGGCACAATGTCAATCAAACATCTCCATACATACAACCCATACCACAGGCACTGTGTCAGGCACACAGAACCCTGGAGAGCACATACAACACACACCACAGGCTTGGTGTCTGGCACACACAATCCCACACAGCACATACAGCAAATACCACAGGCACTGTGTTCGATGGTGATGAGAACTATATGGAGAAAAAGGAGAAAAGGCAATTGTCAATGGTGGATTATGGATGATTAAAAAGAAGTCTTTGTGTAAATGTACCACAATTTCTCTATCCATTCTTCGGTTGAGGGGCATCTAGGCTGCTTCCAGTTTCTGGCTATTACAAATAATGCTGCTATGAACATGGTTGAACAGATGTCCTTGTTACACAATGGAGTACTACTCAGCAGAAAAAAACAATGGGACCTTGAAATTTGCAGGAAAATGGATGGAACTCGAAGAAACCATTCTGAGCGAGGAAACCCAATCACAAAAAGACAAACATGTTATGTACTCACTCATATGTGGACCTGCTTTATGATAAATAGAAGTGACCATGCTTTATTAGAGCTGTTTATAATGACATTGTTCAGAATGGTTTCCTCCCAGATGATGACTGAGAAGATAATTTTAAAAAAATGGTGCCAAGTACCACAAGAGTAACAGAACTGTGCTGTTTTCTGGAATTTTGTTTTTTACTTTGTTGTTGTTGTTTGATTTTGTTTTTTGTTTTTTTAAATGGAGTGTGCTGGATGTCTCTACAATTTTGTTCAAAGGACTGCAGAACCTGGAAAACCTGTTGCTGCTATTGATGCATAACATATTGTCATTATTGCTCTCTCTCTCTCTCTCTGTCTCTCTCTCTCTCTCTCTCTCTCTATATATATATATATAATATATATATATATGTATATATATGCTAATTGAAACTCAAATATGTGATGAATCCAAGGTGTTTCAATGAGTGCTGACCTGTACATGCAAACTTGATTTCATCTTTAGTAAGTAGTAAAGTTATATGCTTGCCAAAACAAAAATAAGTGACACACTGGAAGACAAATGTCACACAATTTCAATTTTATGTGTAACCTAGAAATGATGAACTTATGGGAACAGAGAGCAGAATTGTGGCTATTAGGCTTCAGTGTGGGTCTTTTAACAATGGGGAAATGATAGATTTAAGGATATAAAACTGCAGTTGGACAAGAGGCATAAACTCTGTGAAGTCCTGAGGTCTACTACGAGCATGATAAATATGGTTGATAACAATATGATATATTTTAAAAGTTGTGAGATAGTATACTTTAAGTGTTCTCAAAACAAAAATGATGAATATGTGTGATATAACATGTTAATTGGTTTAATTTAGCCATGCCATTGTGAGCATACTGTATTGTGTATCATAATTGAGCATGACTTTATTTATGAGCTAAATAAATGAATGGAAGAAAAAAATAAAAAGAAGTCTTGTGCACAAGATAAAAATATTTTAAAAAGGGAAGCACAATAAAATTTAAAACTTGTTATAGCAGACATAGGTTTCTTTCAAAAGGAAGCTGTATCATCTTTGACAGCATGAAGAGGTATACAATGTTTTATTAATAGGAATAAGACATGCACAGAAAGAGAAAAGCCATAATATAATCACTCTACATGTGAAATAGAAGGAATGTGAATCCAGAAAAGAGAGTAGAAATGTTGATGATGATGCCTAGCAGGAAGATATAGACCAAAGGCTGAAAACTTTCCATCAGACAGGAAGAAGTTTAAGACATCCATGGTATATGACAACTAACAATATATCGTATTCTTGAAAATATGAAAAATTATATTTTTCTTAGAACTTATTCTACATAGATCTCATTTCCATGACACTTTGATACTAATTTTATATAACCATATATTTTAGAATATAATTTTAACATGAATAATTGCATTTCCTTCAGAGAAAATATATCCCAAGCCCCTGGAATAGCCATGTGCCTTTCCAATATACTCGTTTCTACAATACAAATGGTGACTATGTGAAACATTGCACAAGTTAATTAATTCAATTGGTCATTGCAGAATTCATAAATATTTTAACAACATATTCTACATAAGTATACATAAGCTTTAGTTGTTGTTTGAAATATATGAATATATAAAATTCATTGAGGCTAAAAAGGAAATGCTTATGAAAACACAGAGATAGAAAGGAAAGAGGGTTGTATGACAAAAGTTGGAGTAAATGCCCCCACAAATTAGTCCAGAATGATCAGGAACACCACATATGCAAAGACAAGGGAAGCTCTTCGTCAGCATCACAAGAAGCATGGCTCTGCTGATACCCTGTGAGTGTATGTGTCTGTGTGTCAGTGTGACTGTGTGTCAATGTGAGTGACTCTGTACGTACCTGTGTGTGTGTGTGTGTGTGTGTGTGTGTGTGTGTGTGTGTGTGTGTGTGTGTGTGTTTGCATGTGCATGCATGGGCTGGTGGAGGAGTGATTTAGGTGTCCAGAAGTCAATGAGTGTCTTAACTGTATTTATTTAGACTGGATCTGTTACTTAAAAGGGAAATCACCAGATTTAGCCAGATTGGCTAACCAAAAAAGGGGACCTCTGTCTTTATTTCCCCAGCACAGCAGTCAGACATTTCCTACTCACCCCACTGATCACAGGGATCCTAGAGACCCCATCTCAGGTCTTCCTGTTTGCCCAATCTCTCTGTTGACATCTAACATCAGACTTTTAGTTCCGACAAACCTGACAGTACACATTATTTTAAGCAATCTAGTTTGTGATACTTTATTTTACCATCCCTAGCAAACTAGTAGAAATATTCTTTTCTCAAAACAAAGAACATTTTCAAAAACAAAGAAACCATATCCAAGTATACCTAGAGTCAGCTGAGGTCTCCATATGGAACAATATGTGAGCACAGTAGTGACTTTTTTCATATCATTTCGGAGATTTAGAGAAGCTATATGAACATTGTCACAGTGACCATGTGCAGATTTCACTCTACAATTACTGGAAACTAACAAACCAAAAATAAAGGTGGGAAGAGAAAGCTGTTCAAGGCAAAAATTCAATTTCCAATTGCCATATGGACATGGTAGGGAATACCTCCTTATTTAATTTTAAATGTTCCTTTTAATTACTGTATGTCTGAAATAGTGTTAACAAGCATTTTATATAAAATTAACCATTCACAGTGAAGCATTGTTGGTTAGAACTCATATGGACAGGTCACATTTCTCAAAGAACTCTGTCATAAGATGGTAGATATTGAATAAATACAGTACCTAGTGTCAACAATCTATCTGATATTAAGAGGGAAGATTCTTGGAACTTGAAAGGTACATGTGATAACCTATATAGATGAATCATAAACACATTTTAGAATTATTTTCAACATGGTTAACTGCTGGTAATTAATAGAGGGTAAAAAAGTATGGATCTCCTCTCTAGATGTTGAAGTTCATGTGATTGTAACAAAATTATGGATGCAAATGAAAATATGGTAAATGAATACACAACAAGCTCAGACATATTTAAAACACATGATAATTGCTGTTGCATAACATGCTGTTTATCCCTTGAATATATCATGATGAAAAAGAGGAAAGGTGTGGTGGTTCAGAAGAAAATGGTCCCCACCAAAGGAGACCTCCATTATTAGGAATTGTGGCTTTGTTGGAGGAACTGTGTCATTGTGGAGGTGACCTTTGAGGTCTCATATATGCTCAAGTCATATTGTGTCACAGAGCACTTTCTGTTGCATTCAAGTCAAGGTGTAAGACTCTCAGCTACTTCTCTGGCACTATGTCTGCCTGCATGTCACCATGGTACAACATGCTGATAATGAACTAGGCCTCTGGAAATCTAAACCACTCCAATTAAATGTCTGTTCTTTATGAAAGTTTCTGTGGCCATGGTGTTTCTTCACAGTAATAGAAAGCCTAACTACAGAAGGCTTATTTCATATGATATTCAGATTTTTCATTGTAAATACTTGACCTTCCAATTAATTGTAACAACTTTTCCCTTGTGGTAGTATAAACATAACTGTTTAGACATTATATTCCAAACTATATATTAATAGTAATACTAGCTTAATGTCAAAAACATAGAAATGTGGGACCTGTGTAGAATAAATTTTAAGAGAAGTATGTTTTTAATATTTCTAGGAAAATCCTCTCTAGACTTTTCAGCATTATTTTTAAAAGGCAAACAGAAATAACTCATGTGACTAAGTAACATTTACTATAAAGAAATCAAGCCCTATCCTTATTGAGAACCCAGGTTTTAACAACAAATTTCACACTAATTAATTGTAAGAACACATGTGTTGATGAGATTCTATTTCACATGAAAAAAATATTTCTCATTTTCAAGTATTTTTTTCCTGAACCTATTAATTTGCCATGGTTTGTCTTCTACCAAAATTAACATGACTTATTGAAATTAAAATTTCTAAATTTAAGTGATTAGAGTAAACAGTTGAATTTCTTAAACGTTAATGAACAAAAAGGAAAATATATTGAAATATTATGAAGGTTTTATTTATAAAGCAGCCTTATCCTTTGAAATTTTCATTTTGAAACACATTATTCTCAGGTGCTTTTTTATATTTGTACTAAGATAATTTCAGAGAAAAAATCATCTGTCCATGTGTCTTCAAATATGGGTAGGTGTGAACATTCCATAAACAAAAGAAAACATTTCTTTATTAAGCCCACACCTTACTGGGAAATGAATTTTATCAGAAGATGAAAATGAAAATAGGCAGCAAGTATTTATGCAGTCAGGTATTCGAAGCATTTATTGTTTTTGAAGTAAAATAAAAAAAACACAACTTGTTTCTTTATTTTCTGAGTAGGAAATCATCTTGCTTCTGAAGGCAATTGCTGCACCTCCATCACACTGAAAATTAAAATAACTCACGAAGCAAAATCAGGGCTTTACTTCCAAAGCTCACTTGTATCCATCTGCAGAGGATGAGTTATAGCTGGTTGTTCATGGAAAAGGAACTGTTGGAACCAAGGAAACAATGGAGTTCTTTTCTTATTTTCCAATTCATCATTTTAAAGATATTATTTAAGAATGACCACTTTTGATCACAGCAGGTAAAAGTGAACTTATTTTTCTAAATATTTACTCCCTCTAAGAAACAGACTGAGTGAAACTATTAAGAATGAAGAGAGGAAAGCAACAGATCACCAAGTTTATTTACAATTGAATGAACAACAATCACTTCTAGTCAGTGAACTTTATTTCAAGTTCCAGTAAGCGAAAGAAAACAAAGATTCCTTAGAGTTCTAGTGCACAAGACTTAAATTCCTTTCTTGTACTCACCACTAATGTGGTTGCTAAAGGTCAATGCATGTATTCTCGGGTTGTTTATTCCAGATTGAAACATTCCTTCTGAGGGAGGCTTCATAAAGTTGAACAACCTCACAAGAAAGTAACAAGACTCAGGAAGCATCTCCACAAGGTTATATGAATTATATATCGTTGCTATAGAAAAGGAGAACCCTCTTGATGAAGCTTTAGTGTCCCGCCACTCATTCTAGAGTGGGAATTTCCATTCTGTGGCTGCCCAAGGCACTCTCGCTCTTGTAAATAATCAGAATAAACTCATTGGCTCAACAAGCAAGAGTTGGATGGGATCACTTCATTGACTTTTCATTCCTCATGGTTTTACTTCATTACATGTAAAAACTAGTGGTTGGAGAATTCAGAGGCTTCATTAAGGAGGACACTGCTATTGTTTGGTTAAACAGATTCGGCTTGATGATCAATTTGCCTTCTAACATCCATTCATATGTTCATAAATAACTGATGCTGTTTCCCTTGGTAGAGAAAGAAAACTTTTTACAGTGGGTAGTGTCTGTGGACACTCATAACCAATCAAATCTTTGAGAATAAGTGACTGCTGTTGACACATAACATCCCATTCCCAAATGGAATAATACAATCACGCATCCAAGGCTCAGGGACCATCATGGAAAAATGGACCAGAAAGAGTGTTAGAGATTCTTTGGAGGACAGAGTGTTATAGAGGTGTTTCCTCTCCTTTCAAAGGAAAAGGGGTGTCTCAAGAGGCTTATTAAACTCGTAAGAAACTACTAAGAAGCTCACAAATATATACAATACTTGTGAGATGTCCTTCTGAGAGTGTACTGGCAATAAACAATTTCTAGCCAAAAAAAAAAAAAAAAATAGAAAGAGGATTTCAAAGACAGATGCCAGAATCACTCACGTTGCTACAAATAACCATTAACCCATACTCCTTTAACTATCGCCAGTTTACTCAATGATTCACCACACTGGACCTGAATACAATCATGTATTTGTCATTGCTATACCTGCATGAAGGGAGCAGAAATAGAAATTCTAAGGAAAGTAATATAAATATTACATAACAGACCAATACCTATGTGCTATGTTTTGAGATAACTTAACACCTAGAAAGTTACATATTTTATAGAAATATTATAGTTCTACTACATTGTTTCATCTCGCTGCAAATATTAAATTAGTACATTTACTGGAAAATTTAACTGAAGTTTATCTATATTCCTCATTGGCCAAGGAGGTGAAATTTAAATTTGTCATAAATGTTATCCCTTGAAGGAATAAAATAACTTCTTCATTATAAAGATGGTTGCAAACTTAAGGTTTGGTATTGGAAATATTTGGTTTAATTCCAGCTTCCTATATTTGCTATCTGATTTGTAGAAAGTTTCCAAAGTTTTGCAGCTGGGAGTTTCTGTCCACTCACGAGGAACATTTAAAACAGGATTCTCCTATAGTTCTGTCAATAGGATACTAGCTGTAAGGTGTGTGGTTTGTATAATACATAGCAGATGACCTGCATACTCAGTTTGGTATTTGTGGTAAACAGAAATAGACAATCGTTTCCATAATAACTGTGCAATCATGTATTGTTAATACCGGCTTTTACTTTTTATCTTAAACTTTATTATATAAAAAGCTGCATATAAAAAACATCACATATCAAACTAATGAGACCCTGAGACTAAACAACTCAATAAAACTCCTAAACAGTTAAAGAGTAGTCAGTTGGAACAGAAGCTGCAGGGAACCACCCTGGACTGAATACTTTCAGTATAGAATATATTTTATGGACTTATTGCCCACCAATGAAAAATCTATGAAAGAGGTTAGAATTATAAAAAACAATAGGCATTCTAGCCTCTTTCATAACTGTGTCCATTACCTACATTCAGTTCTTCTTCCCCTAATGTTGACAAGCCTTTCTTGTTCTCTTACTACATGTTATACTGTATCCACATGTACAATTGTTTACATACATGCATATATTATTGACTAGATGCTGAATGTAAAGAATATGCCAAGTTTTTTCCTTTGACTTTGGGTCCTTGCATACTATTATACATTCCAATATTAACACTATCCATATTTCTGCATTTTATCTTTAATAATATTATACACATATATTTTCTTATGAATGTACATGGCACTTTTGCTTTATGATATTGACAAAAAAGGAACAGTAAAAAGAAAAACATTTTTTTCTGAAGAAAAAAGTAGCGTTTATTGACACTGCATCAACTACAGCCCTTCTTCTAAATGCTCCAATAATTTGAAGTATAAAATTCCATACTTATATTATGTGGTAACTTCTGTTATTGTCTCCGTTTAGTGAAGAGAGCTAAGCCACAGAGGCAAGTACCAGCATAGTCAATGCCACAGGTATAATGTAAGGAAAGACCTAGAGATATAATCAGACCAGCTATGAAACGGAATGGTCAGTTGTTACCCGGCAGAGGATCATGCTTTCAAATAATGAGACATATCCTTGATTAAATACATATGACTGAAATAGCCCCTAGAAGATACTTTTATCAAGTAGTTTACAGAGAAAAAAATGGAAAATATCTTATGTCTATCCAGATTTAATAGAAAACAGAGATGGTGGCTTTAGTTTTTGGAATAATGTACGGCATTAGTTAGCTTGAGGCTAAGAATAAAAGCAATCAGCTAACTTTGTAGCTGCAACTACCTCTCCAAGCCATTCCCAGGTTCTGTTTATTGCCTGAGTGATTTTACAATGTTGATGTAATTATTTTATCAATATTTGCAAACTTCTTTGCTATCAGAAAGGGTTTCAGCAACTGGGGTGTTATTTGTTGTATGTCATTTTATGTACTAAAGCAGGAGGTATCTATAAAACAAAATTATTGATTATTTTTACAATACTCAAGAACTATGTATGTACCTATTGCCCACATTATGAGAGCTCAGTAATGGGTAAAACATGTTTTGTTATATTTTTGCACTGTAACGGTAAAATACGACAGAATATACTTGAAAAAAGCAAAGCCATTATCAAATTGGCCATAAAGCTCAGAACCCTTAGCTCCTTCAGTCACAGCTTTAATTGCACAGAAGAAACACTATCCTTTCCTTCTGTGAGATGACAGATACTTACTAACTGCGGTGATATCAGAGGTTGCACAATGCTGTGGGATTTGTGCCTGGAGAAGTCTGACTGGTCTTCATGCTTTGTGTCATAGGTGCATCTTCCCTGCAAGTAAAATCTGTAGTCCATTCAGAAAAAAAAAAATCAACCATACCATGACAGCATAGGTTACTCCAGAACAATGATGACTACATGGGTAGGCAGTTTCTGTTTTGTGTTTACAGTGACAGTGAAAATGATTCTTCAAGAATAATCATTATGAAGCGATGTTGTAGTTTCTAAAGCATAATAGATTCAGAGAGATAGAACAGAGTCCAGATGTGAAGAAAGACGCACAACTTTGTGAAAAGGAACACAACTGTACACAAGATATGGTATATTATAAATGATAACAATGAGAACAACTCACATGTGTAGCCGATAACCAGATTGGCCCTCCGAGAAGCTCAGTCTCAGATGCCTCCGAGTCCTGGTCAGAACCTCGAAAGAGGAGAAGCGCCTCCTCTCATCTCTCTTTATCCTACCCCTCTACGTACCTGTTACCATGCCCAAACGGACATGGTCAGCGGTACAGGTATCCAGGATCTCTCCCTACAACTCTGTATCTTATTCTACCTAATTCAGAAGTTCTTGAAGTCACACTGTTCATAGTCAAAGGATATAATCTCTCTAAAGGTTTGGAAATGTGAGGATTAAAACGGTAAATAATTAAATTCAAATGAACTTACTACTTATTTCTCTTATATCAAAGAATTTCTTCTGTAAATAAAATTGTAAAATGTTTTACGAGGTACATCCAACAATTTTATGAGTGAAGAAGGGCAATGATAAGATTAGGAATGACAGGTCACAAAGTTTCAGATACAACTTTGATCCAAAGCATGGGCTTGGTGTTGTTTTGTTTTTGTGAGGTTTTTGTTGCTGTTTATGTTTTTAGTTGTTTTGGTACACACCTTTACCAAGTATCTCTGGTTGGCCTGGGACTAAGCTTGATCCTCCTGCCTCTGTCTTCCCTCTTGAAGGCTAAGGATTAATTATGTACATTTCTTTTTGATGTTTCAATACTCTGATTTGCCCCATTTCTCAGAAAAGAAAGTGTAGTTCCTCTGCATGCTACTTTGATGTGATTGGTCAGTTTTGTGAAATTCTTGGCTCTCATTAGTGAAAACTGTAAAGCAAAAGTCATGAAGTTCCCCTTTAATTTTTGTGCTTTCTTTGTAACCACAGTAGACATATACTAAACTATAATCTGAAATGTATTAATAAGCATCTTTGTAAATACACAGAAGTTTAGTTCATTTAAAAAAAAAAAGATTTAAGGGGGGCATTCCAGAATTGTTGCCTCCTGATCTCAAGACTCTTAACTATTTAGAGAAGTCTTAATTTATACTTCATATATTAAAGCTAATTGCACATTTAAATTTTATATAAGGATTGAATTAAAACTTTTATTACCTGTAATATACTTTAGATAACATGAGTTGTCTCTCTTCTGTATCCTCCTTGAAACATTGGGCCCTTAACACCCCTATAATGTTGACACTTCATCTATGTAGCTTTTCTGGTATAATCATAGCTCATTAAAAAAAATATTCTACCTGGCTATAGCAAGTGTTAGCCAAAATCTTATTCACACTAAATTATGCTCTACCTTCCTCAACAACAATGGTCCTTCTTACATAACTTTAGTATTCCTGGCCCAACATGCTTCATAGGGAAATTCAATGGCATTATACCTTAGTTACTGCAGGCTTTCTAATGTGGGCTACACTGACAGGGATATTTAATTTCAAAGGAGTAAAAGAACTCTATTTTAGAATCAACACTGAGAAAGAAATACTCATGGGTTACCAAATATTTTGCCTTCCAAATTGTCATATAAAATGAGAGAGGACAAAGATAAAGAAATGTATGTACTTTAGCGTAACTTGCAACACAGTTACTGATGTTTGAGACCACAGGGCCACTTTTCCTTAATACTAAATTATAAACAATGGATATATATTGGTGGAACCATGGGATTGGCCTAACCTGGCTGCCTTGAGAGGCATGCATCATGGGTTTTCAGGTTGTAGTCCATGGTTTTGGGGGCACTGCATGTCTTTAAGTTTCAGAGAAACAGACACATCCCTGCAGGCAGTGGAGCATTCAGGCTTCTTTGTGTTTTTCTGTGTTGCCTTCAAGTCAGTGAAGAATACCGAAACTTGACAGGACAACTGGCCTTAGACATTAGTATTGTGTACCCTGTATATCTTGCAAACATCATTGAATCCTGACAACTACCATAGTATTAATCATGGTATTGCCCTTACATTGTTTCTCATGAGGGCATAAAAAGTTTAATTGTTTTCAATACAAATTGTCACAGCATTGGTCATGTTGTATCCCCTCTAACCTGAGCTTGGTTTAATTTCTCACAGGCCATATCAGGTAACCTTGGCCCAGTGACTGTACTATATACTTTAAAATAGAATTGAATTATAGATTTATTATGAGTCAAGGCATTTGATTTTAAGGAATGCACCTCAGAATCAGCAGGAAGAGATGACCTATAGCTGCATGCAAAGTATAGGGGAGGGATGAGGAAAGGAATGCTGATTTTCATCATAAGCATCTGAGGTAATAATGTACATTGGAGCCTAACACAGAAATGTAATTTAAAAGCTACTTCTATGGCCTTTGCACACCTAGATACCTACCCATCTGTTTCCACAAGAAAGCAGCAGATGACCAATGTTTTCCTAAACAGTTAATCATGGCTGAGTCAATGTTCCATGGCAAATCTGAGCAGGGTTTCAAAGGTACGCTGAACTCGGCAGAGTAATTAAGAGTTTGTACATTGAGCATAGCATCTCCTCCTATTCCTGTACCTATTCTTCACCTATTCTGATAGCTGGGTTTATAGAATCACAGGCAAGAGTGGAGGTAAATAATCCCCAGAGGGCCTTGAAGATACTATCTAGGGGGCTTATCACTGATGGGGCCAGATGGGAAAATATTGAGATCATTCTACTCAATGAGCCTCCTTCAGACTTCCCAAAGAAACAGGATGGCTTTGCTCCAAGAGGCAGGCACAATGAGATAGATGACACTAGACAAGGGATTCTGGGAGCCATCAGGCAGCTCCAAAAAGGGCTCTTCTCCCAAAGCATATCAGTCTCCTTCACTCTGGATCCAGGATGGCAAATTGAGGATAGAGGACATCGAGTCACACACAACTTGTGAACACAGAAGAAATAGACGTGTTGTAAAGGCCCTGTCAGTTCAAATGGTTTTGGTCTGACTGAAACATCATGAAAAACTGTTTGTGTACGCACCATGTAAATTGCAAAGAGAAACAGAAAACAAAATAATTTTGTGAAAACTTGCTGTTTTAAATCCTCAAGGAGAACAGAGAATAATTCCTAGAAAGAATGGGTTGCTGCAACAAATGAATTTTTAAAGAACAAAAATGAACTCCATGATATGGTAATCATGAATTAATATATCACCTATAAAAAAAACTTAATTAAGCTGGGTGGTAGTAGCACACACCTTTGATCTCAGCACTTGGGAGGCAAAGGCAAATGGATCTCTGTAAGTTGTTGACCAGCCTGGCTACAAAGCAAGTTCTAGGACAGCGAGGGCTGTTACACAGAGAAAACCTTTCATGAAAACAAAAACCAAAACAACAACAAAAAAATCAAGAAACCAAAAAAAGAAAACAAAAACATAATGAAAATTTGAGAAAGACAAAAATAAAAATTATCAAACACAAAAATGTCAACCTAAATTATCAATTTGGACATTTTTAAAATTTTTGGACATTTATTTTATACATATATACATATATATTACATAAAATGAAATTTAAAGATTATAATAGCCAAAACTTAATGATACTCAAATATGAACAAATTTCTATAAAATATATACATATTACCTCTATTAAAATGAATCTGTTGGCTGACCTAAACAAGGGGGCCTCATGGACTCCAGACTGATATCTGGGAAACCAGCATAGGACCTACCCAGACCCTCTGAGCGTCAGATAGGAGAGCTGGGCGACCTATGTGGCCTCTGACAGTGAATCAGTATTTATCCCTAGTATACTAATGGACTTTGGGAGCCCATTCCACATAGAAGGATACACTCTCAGCCTAGACACATGGGGGAGGGCCTAGCCCCTACTCCAAATGATATGACAGACTTTGAGGATCCAACAAAGAAGGCCTCATCCTCCCTGGAGAGTAGAAAGGGAATGGGATAGGGGGTTGGTGGAAGGAAGGGGTGGAGGGAAGGGAGAGGGAACTGAGATTGACATGTAAAACAAGCTTGTTTATAATTTAAATTTTAAAAAAGGAAAAAAATGAATCTGTTGCTTTAGCATCTGTTAATTGCACAAAATCATGGCTCTGCTTGTCCATTTTCACACTTGCACATACACACTTTGATTGTATTCTTCCCCAACATCCTCTCACCTCACCACACTCTTCTTGAAAAATCCCCCTTTTACTTTCATGACCTGTTTCAAATAACACATTTAAATTTTATAAAGTTAAGATATTATATAGAAAATGAATAATGGCTTTAATGTTTTAAGTATATCTGTTTACACTACAGGCACAAGTTTCTCCTCCTGCATGAGTTAGGATTGTGGTATGGTAACTATGACTTAATGACACTAAGGGACCTATGTGTCTGACACGTGCAGCCTAAGACAATAACTGGGTATGAAGACATCTCAGCTGCATCTGCCAAGACGACTGATTTTCTAAATATGAAAGGACACTGATTTTGTTGAAATCAACATTATTGAAACCATCTTTTGTGTCTTGGTTGAAATATTACAAATGACCACATGAGTGAACGTATTTTCTGAGGTCTCAAGCATTAGACCATGCCAATCTTTCCCAGAGTTTCATAAGCAAAAAAGAAAGGTGCAACAGAAACAAAAAGAATGGTCATGGAAATTTCTCTGGTATAGGGAAAATTAAATAATTTTGAAGAGAAAGATTGAGAGCCCCCAACAGATGCTACTACTTGGTAAAAACCAAACAATAGCCTAGAAGTTTTAGGCTGCTGCATTGCTGGACTCTGACCTGGGACCCTGGCATAAGGACAAGGCCACTACAACAGTGATGTTAAATTTGTTCATTGTTTTGGATAGGAAACCAGCTAAGTGACTAGGCTCTGAGCTGATTTGTGATGGAAGGGGAAGCCCCTCCCTCCATGTTGGAGACATGCAGAAAAGGCCATTTCTAGACACGGTTCAAATGTAGAGTAGTCCAAGGGCAGAGCACCACTGACTCTTGCCTGACATACTATTACCCTTGTTGGTAAGCAGATCAGCTTGGCCACTGCTGCAGTTGGTCACTGATATCAAAACTCAATGTCTTCAGCCTGCTAATGTGACTGAAGGTCTGTGGCTCAGCACCAGATTAGGCCTGCAGACTGCAGAATTTGTGGACTGAGAAGTTTGTAGACTACAGGTTAATTGCCTCTCTAGAGTTCAGACAGCCACATAAGCCAATGTAATCAATCCCTTTAAAATGTGTGTTCATTCCATCAGTTCTGCTCCTCTAGAGAACTTTAACTAACACAACCCATAGTGATTAAAAAAAAACCTTTTCTTTATTTCTGTGTTTCAAAACATTTGAGCACAGCAAGGCACAGAGACAAACTGTGGAGGATAAGAAGAGAAATTAAAACCATTGTATATACACATTTAAATAATAACACACAATATACCATCATGCTTGTAATGATTTTAAGAGGTTTTCAGTAGCCCAAACACTTATGAAATGTAATTACTTTCAACTGTTTAGGAAATTCTACTTTATGATCTAATAACAACATATATGAGTAAATCATCCTAATTGATGGTTTATTGGTCATATCAATAGCATTTAACTGTTTGAAAGCATGCTTAATAAAATGTTTTTAAAAGTGGCCACTACATATAAACAGTGGCTGTATTATCTTTAGCAATAATTAAGAGAGGATGTCCACATGTAACAAAGTTCCCAGAAAAATCCTTTAAGCTATGAATTTGTGAAATTTTGACCAGGTTAAACTGTTCAGGAAGCAGGTGAAGGGTAGAATGTTCTAGAGTCAGGGCAAGGGTAGTATATTCAGGAGGCAAGGGAAGAGTAGAATGTTCCAGAGGAGGGAACAGGTAGAATATTTTAGGAGGCAGGGGAAGTGTAGAATGTTCTGGAGAAAGGTGAACAACAGACTGCATGAACTTGTAATGTATGTGCAGCAACGAAGTTGTACAGAAGTAGCCATGCTGAAATCTTCACCAGACCCGGAAGAGCTCTGAGATGTCCCAGAAAGGGAGCACATTAAGGCACTCAAAATTCAGCTTATTCCGGGATCTCTTTCTAGGATCTTCCTCTTGACACATTCTTCAGACCCAGTGCACAGGTAGCTGAGTGCCTATACCCAACATTAAAAATGCCCAAATGATCTAAGACACACCTAATGGCAATGCACTTCGTATACAGCCTTGAGCAAGCATAAGTCTAAGTAAAGCTCTTAGATTTGATCACCTTGTGATTCAAACATATTTCACTGCTTGTTTCTAAGGAAATATTTTTATTCATAATTCCTTGGAACATAAATGTATAGATGAATAAAAACATCATATTGCAGCTCATAAATATGTACAAATATTATGTGTCATTAGGAAATTCCAAGAGAATAAATCAGGGACTCCCAGTATTCAAAGAAAGCAGAAGCAATATTTTACTAAGCTTATTTTAGTAGCAATATTATTATTATTATCAATATCAACTTACATTACCATAATTATTAATTGATACTATTTAAGGTACTTTCACATTTTTATGCAGTATTTAAAATGTGAATAGATTTTAATACAGAGGCATAATACCCAGTCACTCCTAATTTGTATTTTCTAAGTTACTAGAAATTATATTCAACTTGAGACATCATTTAGATACAATCCTATTTCTATTAGAATATACTCAGTATGAGATATAGTTTTGCATTGCTTACAGATGGAGAAACGTTCTGAGAAATCGAGCATTAGATTTTCATCATTAAGCAGACATTACAGAGTCAATTTATACAAAGTCTTAATATACAAGATGTATAAAGGATGCTATCCACATGACATTGTTCATTTTTCAGAGGGAGAAATAAACAGGTTAAGGTAAATACAGAAAGCACAGTAAAATAAATACATTAACATGAATCATATTCTTGGCTAGTGCAACTTTCTTATTATAAAGTATTTAGAGATGGATGAGATGGGGCACAACTGTGATTTCAGTGAGGAGGCTTAGATAGAAGGAGCAAAAGTTTGGGACTAGTCTAGATTGCATGGAAACTTCCAGACCAGCTTGAGCCACATATTGAATTCAAGGCTATATCACATAGTCAGTCTTTATATTAAAAACAACAGTAGAATATTGTGTACTTCTCTAATTGTATGTGTGAAAGCTTTATAAAATAGACACTAAACTTTGTTGTTCATAGTAGGATGTGTAAGTAATGAAGTACACTGGCACTTCAAAATAGTACAGCTATTTTGATAGCTGTGATGTCACCAGGCAAGTGGAATTATTCACTGAATTTTAATATCATGGTTGCACTGTCACAAATAAGTTACACCATTAATTAAAATAATGGTATGTGACATATTGCTGTCTTAAATTTGGAAAAGAGGTTAGAGTAATATATTTTTCTACATTTTTCATTTTGCCAGATAATCCTTAAACTTTTTAAATACTAGAGCTAGAATCCTTAGCTATAGTTATTATTCATTATTTTTATTGCCAAAGCTAGAAAATTGGATATATACTATCAGATCACAAAAAGAAATAGCCTTGAATCTTTCATTTAGACTGTGTTTTTCTGCATCTGAATGTAAAATGCCCTAAGTAACAAGATTTTTCTGTTTGATTAATTCTTCAGGGAAATTGCAGCCTGAAAAAATCTTTCTTTGCACTTGTGTAAAAGAAAACCACAGCTGCTTAAGATAAAGAGCACAATTTGCTGTAAAATAACAACTGAAATTATTCATTAAAAGAATAAGATACCTTTATACCTCTCTTCTAGCTGAATATTTCCATCTGCTTATTCCTGTGTGCTAAGGATGAAGTAGTGTTGTATTCCTTCAGCCCTTCTTTAAAGAAACAAGGGCTTTCATGTCTGTCATTTGCAGTCAATCTTACATGTTTGAGAGCATCCTACGAAGCAGAGGGACTTGAATTGAGTGGCTGATATGTAAATGCATTTACTCTCGTCTCTTCATCCTGCCTACTGAGTTATCTTCTACCAGCATATGAATATTGAAAATTACATTACACAACTTTGATTTGACAAAAATGATAAGACATCTAGGATAGACTGGCAAACAAAAAGATACTATCCTTAAGCTGATGAAATCAAGACTTAAAAGAGAGGAAATGTATCTGTAGAAGGAAGAAAGATGAAAGTAAACATTTGCCAATAGAGATGTCTTACTACTGAATATGTTTCTCAGGGTAGATTTTAGTTTCTATATTCACATCTGTATTGCTGTATGCTGATACAATTTCTTGTAAGAAAAAGCAAGAATAGTACAGTTTCTTGTAGTTTGTATCAATATTCAGCAGTGTTTTCTTTTACAATGTATTCACATTGCTATCACTCTTCATCTGTTACTATTCTTCACTCATCTCTTTCACTCATCCAGGCTCCACAGGCAGACACCAAAGTAACCACATGCACACAGGCCTCCTGAGCTTTTAAGACAGAGACACCATATTTGAGAGTATTTAACACGGAGGCACCATATTTGAGACACCATATCTCCTTTATCCTGAATGTTTTAGTGAAAATTTTATAACAAGAACATTGACAAAGCATAATTCACTAGCCAAGAATAAAAACAAAACACAAATTTGATATATCATTATTTAATTCATAGTTTATAATCAACTATCACTAACTGGTCCAATAATGACTTTTGTAACTTTTCATTGGTCTTCTTGTGCTTGACGTTTTTTGAAAACCTGAAGTGGTAATATTTGATAGAAATTAGTTTTGAGTATCTAATGCTTCTTCCTAGAGAAAAATCAAGCAATACATTCTTGTTTTTCTTAAGCAAGAAAAATATATTTAGCATAATCACAAATTTTACAGAATATTATGGTATCAAATTGCAGACATTTATAATCCCAGGGCACAGGAGACAGCCAGGAGATCACCATATGTTTGCTACACAAGGCAACACCACCTCTGAAACAAAAAAGTAATATCAAGATGGAAATGAAACCAGTTAACATGGGGGGAAAGATTCTTACAAAGGTCCAAAGAACCTCATGGAGTGAAAGAGTTCACAATTTGACTTCACACCATCTGCAGGAATTTGATACAATGTGTCAAATATAAATCAAACTCTTTCCTACAAGGGAGAGTTAAAGCACATTTAAAGAAAACTAAAGAAAAGCAGAGATAGCAAAGTGAGGTTTATAGTGTGTATAAAAAGGGCTATTGAAACTGGCCTTTGAATTTTTTTTAGTTGAAAAGAGATTCTTCTCTCCTACAATATGTTCAGTTTCTTCTCTCTTGATTCCTCCTAGCTTCACAGAACCTCCTTGGACCCCAAGATTCATTTTCTTTCCAGGAAAGATCAGGTCTGCAAAAGATATATGTATCTCTGACTCTTTTGCCTGCCCTTGAGAATCTTTCCCTCCTTTTGGGTTGCCTTGTCCATCCTCGATATGAGGGCTTCACCTTGTCTTATTTTAGTAATATACTTTTTGACAGGACAACATCATGCCAAATAGAAATATGTTAGTTCAGATACAAAGGTAAATAATAAACGGTTACTTAAGAAGAATAAAGAGGGCTCAAGATATTTTTGTTCCTTGACTGGCAACATTCCTATTCTCCAATGTTAGGAAGTTCCCCTCAATCAGTCTATACAATTTCAGCATAGATATAGGTTTTGCAGGGTATTTCAGGTCATATAGAGTAACTATCAGTACTTAGTATAAGTAACATGTTAACATACTAACAAATTAACACTGTTATTTTCAGTTTGCACTGTCCTTGATCTCTTAACTTATTTAAGTGTGGGGAAATAAATAGTAACCAGGAAATTTTTTTTTTCCTTTTTTTTTTTTAATTTTATTTTATTTTATTAGTTCTAGATAGGGAACAAGCTTATTTCAAGTCCCTTCTCCCTCTCCCTCCCCTCACCCCCAAACTTTCTCCCCCACCCCCAGCCCATCCCCCCAACCCCATCCACCCACTACTCCCCAGGCAGGGTAGGACCCTCAACGGGAGCGGGGAAGGGCCCAGGATCAGCATAGGAAGACTTGGTGGTAACCAGGAAATTTATGTAAGTGTAACACATGATACTGGATGATGCAGATCCTTATTTAGGTTATAAAAAATCTCTTTAGGAAGTAAAATTTAAACAAATATACAACACACAAATCTTATTCTGAACTCATTTTTGAATTATATATGCCTATAATCCATGCTTTTATCAGATAAAGAAAATATTCCAGTGATGTCTTTAATCCCCTTGACAAGGACATATTTCTTTCTTTTTCCTTTGACTAAGATCATTAAAAGGGGGGTACTTATGGTATATAGTATTTCTTCTTGGCTTGATCAGCCTGAGATAAAATATCTTAGGGCCATCCATGTTGTGGCTTATTCAGTGTTAAGTCTCCTTTTAAATATCTGGTAATATTCATGAGTATGTCAAAATTGTTGGAACAACAGTCCACATAATAATTTCCTGCCAGATGAATAATGTCAGTGGTATGGTCTTAATATATTGAATTTTCCCTATCTTAAGGATAGTACGAGACTGAGATAAATGTATGTGAATATTATCAGAAGAAAATGACTGATACAAGTGCAAATAATTGTTTAGTGAAGATGGCTCTTATGTAATGACCATAGAAATTTTTACTGTGTCATTTGCTACAATTGAGCATTAAAATATAACTTATAGTGAAGATGTTCAGAGTCCAAAACTCATGCCTCTCTACCAAGTGATTTTGGAAAACTCACTTTATCTCTCTCAGTTTCTATTTAATTAGATATAAAGGGAGCAGCAATCTAATTTTATTACCCAGAAAAAAATGAGTTTAGTAAGTTATAAGGAGCTATATCACTATAAAGGTGAGGATGTTTGCCCAAAGACAGTTATAATAGCAGTTCTGTGAATTGGGCAACAATTACTATATTTATTTTTTATTCAGTTTTCTTTCATTTCCTTTCTGATTTTAAGAATAACAGTTTTGGTGTCTGGTCTCCTGTGTATGTGCAAATCTGGTTTGGCTCCCCAAAGCAATGTGGGTAATCTGAGCATCCTTAAGCGACTGACTTAATATGTTATAATGTAACAACCAGGTCAGATATTTTGTCTCTGTTATTTATATATCTCTTAGAGTTGCATGCTCAGGTAAGTTCTAAAGATGTTTTCCAGAATAGATTCAAAATTTTATGCTTCTTGTGCATCAATTTTAGTAAGGATCTACATCTAGCTAGTCTATTATGCTAAAGAAATTAATGTAAATTTACTTCCCAGGGGTTGTAAACAGGGTTTAGTTTTAATCTATATCCAAATTACTTTGAGTAAGCTGTAATGCTATATCTCAGTTAATTTGAGTGATTGCAAATTGTGTGGAAATGGTCTGGTAGATGTCTGTGAAATACAAGGCAATCTCCCAGCACAATTTGAGTAATGAAAATTGAACTAAAGAACCTAAGGGATGGAATTTACTAAAACTGCAAAGCAAGCCTGACTCGATCCCATTGCTGGAGCTGCTCTGGAAAGATTGAACAAAAGTTCTTTAGTCAGTTTCCTTAAATGCCCTGCTCTGCCGATGGAGAAGTTAGAAGTTACTTCAATTTGCCCACTCCATGGTCACTTAGTATTCGTTCTATTAGAAACTTCTCCCCAGATCACATGTTTGTTAGTTTTAGTCCTATCACCTCTTTTTTAACTGCCCTTTCCAAACCGTTGTACTTTTTGGAGGGGGAAGGATTATTAATAAACTCATTTCATTTTATTTAATTTTGATGAGTTTCCCCAGTGAAATTTATGGTCAGTTGTGACCTATTCATAGTCCTTCCTTTCAAGAATCAATACTTTATATATTCAGACTATCTCTAGTATTTCAAAACCAATTTCTTGACTCATTCATTGCTCACTGAAGTCTATCCTAGGCTCCATGGTGTAAAACTTCCCAGCAAGAAAGACACAAACTCTGCTTTTTATCAAAGGGATGTCCATAGCTTAGTTTGTCTAGCATCCCACAAATTGATCCACCAAAAATATTTTACTATTTAATTGAAAGTAGCTGCTTGTTTTACTTGATGAAATATTCCAGCTATGGCCAGTGCCTACTATTGATTTATGCCATTTTCAGTTTCATAGTTATATAAGTAAGGCCAAGTGACATGAGACAGAGATATTAATCAGCTTATTTCTTTATATAAATATTCAAAGGCCTTAAAAAACAAACTAATGTTGAGGAAGAAATTAAAACAGGAGGATGTTATATATTCTGAGGCCTTAGCTATGAATCATGGTGAAATAATGTGTATTAGCACAAAGATAAACACACATATCAGTGAAGCCAAGTTTGGAGTATATATATATATATATATATATATATTATATATATATATATATATCTTTCAGCTTAGTATTTTAATAGGACTCCTGATTGTGTGATTAAATAGGTCTCTGATTCTTGTGCCTACTCTAAGGCACTTTTCCTTCTGTTGGGTGGCATTTTCCAGCCTCAGTGTTATGGTTTTTGTTTTATCTCATTACATTTTAATTTGTCATGTTTGGTTGTTATCTCCCAGAAGCCTGTTCTTTCCTAATGAGAGATAGAAGAGGAGTTGATCTCCATGGAAGTGGAGGTAGAGATGGACTAGGAGGAGCAGAAGGGAGCTGTAATCAAGATATATCCTATAAGAAAAGAATCTATATTCAATACATGAAAAAATAAAGTAATTGAAACTGGACATTTGGCAGAGCTCAGGGACCCCCATGAAAGAGGAAGATTATGGGAGCCAGAGGGGTCAAGGACACCACAGAATCAACTGAAGCAGGGCTCATAGATAGAGGTTGACAGAGACTAAAACAACAGTTTTCCTTTGTGAACCTGAGCTAGGTCCTCTGCATATATGTTAGTTATGTAGCTCGGTGTTCTGGGGCACTCCTAGCAGTGTGTGTGTGGGGGGGGGGTTGTTTCACTCTTTTGAATGTTCTTGGGACCCTTTTAATCCTACTTGGCTGCTTTGGTATGAGGGTTTGTGTCTAGTCTAATTGTATTTTGTTATGATATATATCACTTGATATCTCTGGGAGGCCTGCTCTTTCCTGAAGGGAAACAGAGGAGGAGTGGATCTGGGAGAAAACAGTGTTGCTGGGAATAGTGAACAAAGGGATATAATGTGTGAGAGAAGAATAAATAATAAAAATAAGTAACTGAAATCTTACTTCAGAGATAAGTACATGAAAAATTTCTTCAATCTGAAACAATTAGCACAAATAGCAAAAAATATTGATTGTCCACACTTCTACAGAATTAAACTTTAGTATAAAACACTAATAAGGTGAAGAAAACACAAGTTACAGATCAAGAACAATTTTCTTAAATATAGCTCAGTTAAATCATTTATTCCAGAAAAATATTTTTTAAAGATGTAAGACAATCTCCACACAACCCACAATCATTCAGTACCTCGTCATGGTGCCACATAGCTGTAATCCCAACATTAGAAAGATCCCAACAGCAGGATCAACAGTTCAAGTGCATCTCTGAACACATAGAAAGTTTCAGTCACATCAGTGCTACACAGAAACCTCTCTCAAAAATATAAACAAAAAATGCAATAAGATAGTCGTTTTAGTAACAAAGACTAACAGATATAAGTAACAACTTTAGCAAGTAATATGCATGAGAAGCACCCAGAAATATACCCAGTATTGTGAGGTTTTAAGGAAGTTCTAGTGAAATCCACAACTCCATGACACTGTTGATCCCACTAGAATAATAAAACACACTGAACCCATCACCCTTCCCTGGTCAAAAATCCCTGACAAATATTCCGACTGCTCTTTTAAACTTACTGGCCTACCTGTTCCATGGTTTGTAAAACCTACCCCCTAGTTACCTAATACTAACCCCAGACCTTTCCTTTAGGCATCATTTAAACTTAGTTTCTAGAGACACTTTCTTTTGTAAGAATGAAAATTTTAAACAGATATTATTTTATCATTGTGATTCTGGTTTGACAACAATCTTACCTAGGAGTGTGTTAGATTATACTCTTTAATTGGTACCAAAATAACTGTAAGAAGAGACATCTGAACTTCTAAGAACTGAATACTCCAAGAATAATCCTAACCTTAAGTGGACAGAATCCTTGAAAGCACACACACACACACACACACACACACACACACACACACACACACACACACACACAGTGCAGCATGTAATAAAGATGGGGGGAAGCCATGTTTAAAAAGGGTCTCATCTCTGAAGCATTTATCAAGCAAATCCTTCTTGCCTTTCTAAGAAAATGCAATGTACTTAATTTCCCAACCAAAACCCCTTATAAATAAATCAAAGAGCAGCCATGAGAAGAAGCTAAAATCATCCACATGTTTAGAGGTCTAGGCAACCCAAAAACAAACATTTAATTTCAGATTACTGTAGCAGAGAGTGGAAATATCACTGAGTCCTCTTGAGCTTGGCACTGTTACCCAACATCAACATTTGGAGCCATGTTACTGAGTAGCTTCAGTATCTGGGATGAATAATCATCTTCATCATTCATTTTAAATGAACAGTGTCAAGTAGTTAATTAACATTAATCAGGAAATTACCACATAAGCACAGAGAGAATGGTGGTCAGTACATGACTCATTAGGTTGCTACAGCTTTAAACAAGAACTGGAAATTTAGATTCACAATTTTTGAATTTTAGAAAAATGCTCCTCATTTACAAATCTTTCTGATACAATCTGAAGAAAAAATTAAAAGTCCTGAAATAAATCCTCTTAAAATAATGAAATATTAACTGTGCCTACAACCTTAAATATTTTCTAAAAGCCAAAATATTTTTACAGCCAAGGAGGACAATAAAGACTATACCTCATTTAAGAAAAATCCTATCAATAAATCAATATCTTATGTGCTATTTTGTCAACGATATCTGCAGCAAAAGAAAAAATGCCGATATATAGTAATGTTGATTAAAATGGCAACTGTTAATTTTCTACTGTGCTGATTTTAACAAGAAATAATCTATAGAAATAAGACAAACATATAACCTCGTCAATATTTGTATAACTTAGCATCTTGGCAGACATTTGCTTGAAAGTCTCTTAACTGAAAAACAATTAGTTGACAATGTTACCAAAAATATGTTTTCAGAAAAAAAAATGGAAAATTTTACCCCATCCACTTCTGTGAACGTTACAATTGAAAGTCTGTTACTTAAGCTCTCTTCTAATGAGACCCTTGGCAAAATGACAAATGTGATATATTTTTCCTGTATGAAGAAATATTGAATGCCTGGAACATTTACATCACATAATGAACCAGCCAAATTTATAGCATTAGAAACTCATGGATAAAGCATCTATTGTAGGAACAATAATATTTTAATTTCGGTGTAAAATTTGTTCCTTCATACACTCATTTAATTGTATGTATTTTGGTTGGATATTGCTGATGTGGAATAATGCTCTTGTTCACTGTAAAGATTTGTCACTCACATTGGTTTAATAAAATGCTTATTGGCCAAGAGCCAGGCAGGAAGTACATAGGCAGGGCTACCAGACTAGGAGAATTCTGGGAAGAAGAAAGGCAGAGAAGCAGTCACCAGCCAGATATATGCAGAGGAAGTAAGATGAAAATGCCTTACTGAAAAAAGATGCCAACCCATGTGGCTGAACATAAATCAGATTTATCGTTAATTTAAGTTGTAAGAGCTTGTTAGTAATAAACTTGAGCAATAGGCCAAGTAGTTTATAATTAATATAAGTCTCTGTGTGTTTATTTGTGACTGAATGGCTGCAGGACTGGGTAGGACAGAAACTTCTTTATACATATTGCTAATGACTTTTAAGAAATCATTAGACTGAAGTGATCAGTGTAACATTAGGAAAAGATATTAAAAATAATTCTGCCATCTCCAAGTATTTGTTTCATGCATTTCAACTAATAAAGCCCTTGGGGTATGTTTATATAAGAATAGGTTAGTTCATGTAAGCCTCCAGGTGTCTTCCAGTTCTTTAGCCACTATAGAAATTTGCTAAACTATAAGGTGACCACATTCTTCTATGGTAGGTCAGTTACTCACATGGCTCCTAAGAGCATCAGCATACATCGCTTGCTCTCCTTCCCTGGAGTGCAGGTCAGAATGATTATGCCAGAATCACATTCTTCATTAGCTTGCTTAATCTGACAAAGCTGATGGGCTAGTCGCTCCTCTGGCCTGGCTACCTCATGTGGTTCAATTGTAGCAAATTCAAGTGAACCTCTTCCAGCATTAGATGTAAGAGTCTATGTTTGATGAAGAGCTTCCATTGAGGAGCAAAGGTCCGAAAGTTTCTCACACTCCATGCATTGTCAATTCCTTGTGTAGTTTCTATCCAGGGCAGGAGGAAGTTTTCTCTGATGATGTCTGTGTGAAACATGGATCTATGAGCATAACAGAATGCTCACTTAGAAGTCATTTTACTGCTATGTTTCTTTATCAGTTCAATGATATTTGGTATCCCTCGAGCCCCATGTTCTATCAAGTCTCCCAGACAGTCTTCGGTTATTCCAATTAAGTTTGTGCTATTGTGCAGCAGGTCACTTGTAGATGTTAAGGAACTTTTTTAAAATTATCAAATCACTCACCTCAGGGAGCCATGTGCAATAGGAGGTAAAAAAAAAATGTGTAAAAACCAGAGAGGATAGATAACACCAAGGAATCCTATCTTCTAGACACCAGAGGCCTGACACATTATGTTAATTCACAGAGAATGTGGCAGTATTTACATGGCTGCACATCAAGCCAGATGTGATACCAGAACTAAGAGAAGTAGATACACACAGACCATCATCATCAACTAAAAAGCTATTTCCACTTGAGAACTGTTTGCAAAGGAAAATTAGCCTTCTTCAATGGCCTTTCACTGTGCATATAAGCCACATTTATTACTTTATCCCATCGCTAGGTGTAAAAAAAACAACAGAAACCATTTCAGTATTTTTCAATAAATGTTTTGTCTCATAAAAAAGAGTATGTGTTTGTTATGGGAAGATACTAATACCATATGACTCTCTGGCATAAACTACAGAACAATTAAGAAAACTTTTGGTGTTAGAAATCACAGTAATACTGTCACATGGTCATGAAATGGTAACTAGAGGGTCCACAAGAAAGCACCTTGAGAGATATAGCCCATCTTTGGGTACTCATTATATAAACTTTTTAACTTATAAAACTTCAAATGTGTCCTCTGGCATACACATGTCTATATTTATTCATTTCTGTAAGCTCCAAATGTTATATGACACCCTGTGTATTAGGTCTCCACTGCTATACCAAAAAAAAAAAATTCTGCAACTTTGGGGACTTAAAATAACACTTATTTTTTTCTCTTTTTAAGAAGTGCATATTTTCTGTCAATTAAAAATAGAAAAAAGTCTTAGAATCTTTTCATTTAAAAACTTTGAATGAATTTAAATGCTTAAGAAGGCTACACTATGATTAACAATGAAAAAGCAACAAATTTAACAAGGACAGAGTAACTGATGTGGTAGCATACATTTCATTTTCTGCCTTACAGTAACAGTTGGTCATCCGTCTGAGCACAGTGAAATGTCTGCTTGCTACATTACATGGTAGCCTGGCAGGTATTTGGATGTATTCTTCTTTGGGGTTCAGACTTCCAACTCATGGAATTATTGGTGTGATTTTTTTTTCTTAGGGGCTGAGGGTTGTGATAGCTTCACCTTCCAAAACTACCCTCAACTCCCTGACATGGTTGTGGTGGTTTGAATAAGAATGCCCCTGTAGGCACATCTATCTGAATGGCATATATACATCAGGGTGTAGCACTCCTTACAAGGATAAGGATGGATGTAGATGAAGATTTTTGTCTTACACCATCTTGCAGCAGTTCAGTCCCAAATAAACACACAGAGGTTATATTAATTATAAACTCTTTGGCATATTGCTCAGGTTTATCACTAACAAGCTCTTACAACTTAAATTAACTCATACATCTTATCTATGTTTAGATACATGGCTTGTTACCTTTTCTCAGTAAGGCATTCTCATCTTTCTTCCTCTTTGTTTGGCTGGCAACTGCTTCTCTGCCTTTCCTATTCCCAGAATTCTCCTAGTCTGGTAGCCTGCCTATACTTCCTGCCTTGCTACTGGCTAGTCAGCTTTTTATTAAACCAATATGAGTCACAAATCTTTACAGTGAACAAGAGCATTACTGCACATCATTTCCCCCTATCTTCCTTTCAAAACAAGAACCCTGAATCTAATCTATTTTGTTTGGCTTTTCTCCTGTCCATTATCTATAACAACTTGTAACCAACATGTAAAACAAAGACAAACATCCATAATCAATTATTTTGGGAATGTGGGCATAGTTTTCTAGGCTACTTCCTGCTGATTGGGGGCACTAGTAATCTTATGGGGATTCAAAGAAAATTTAGGACTATGGTCAAGTTTTGAATGGAGTATTCTGTGCAGCTGAATCATATCAACAAGAAGCCTTGAAGTTATTCCGGATGCAGAACTCAGAAGAAACTACAACATGGGTACTCTGAAATGTTGGAACAGTTGGGACATTCATTCCTTTTGGAGATTTTTCAATGGGTCTTCCTCATTCAAAACTTATTTTTCTTAATGCAGAATGAATCCATAGCCTCTCCTGTGAAAACAAAAGCAAAACCTCCTCTCCAAAATAACATATCTTTTGACTTGACTAATATATATATATATATATATATATATATATATGATTAATCCAGAAACATTTATAATCAAATGTCTTTTAGCAGCTGTTGCTCCTTCCTCAGCAATCAAACAATTTAGAAACAACACAATATACAGTATCCAGACTCTGTGTATTTTCCATATTTATTTGGTCTTTATTACTCTATTTTATTTTTAATTTTTACTTTTTGGTCTTTTTTTTAGACAGAGAAACTCTGTGTATCTTTAGCTGTCCTAGAACTTACTCTGTAGACCAGGCTGGCCTTGAAATCACAGAGATCCACTGCCTCTGCCACCAGAGTACTGGGATTAAAGGCGTGTGCCACCACACCCAGCTACTCTCTTTCTTTTTTAAGGACTTTCACTATCCTTTTTCTTTTCTCTCCAAAGCCTACATACATTTTTAAACCATTTAGATGGTTTTCCCCTATGACTCCGAATCTGTCTTTATTGTATATCTTTATCTTTTTCTGACCACAAGTCTTTAATCTGCTAAACAGCATGGCAAGGATTAAAACAGCAGTTGCCTCTGCACCATTACCTGGCTTCCTGAGAGTCTATTATCATGGCAGAGATACTGATGGAAGCCATATTTATTGTCACAACTCTATGGATTTTCTAGGTCCGTGTCATCACCAAGAAACATGATGCTGGTTGCTCATGACCTCCATATAAGTGTTTGGTGGTAGTGTCTTTTAAAAGAGCCAGGTTTTTGCTGGTATTTCTGAGTCAGAAAGCCTCTCTTAAAGGAGCCTTGCCTCTGCTTGCCTCTACCAAATAGAGTCCACCCAAGAAAATGCTGCTACCAAGAAGCCTCACTTGATTCTGCTCTTTTGTGTTTAGAATCCCCTTTTAATCTTTTGTCAGGTTTTATGTAGTAATTATTGTCCCATGCTGGCTGCCAAAATGTAAATGGAGTTCTTAATTGTTCTAAATAATAAAAATGTGGAGTCAGATAAAGAGGAAAATGCTGAGAGATCAGTGAGAAGAAGGAGCAACCCAAAGCCAACTTTACCTCTTTAGCTTCCCAGTGGAAAGAGAGCCAGTCTCTTCCCATTTATATACTCTCTCTGCCCTGTCATCCCACTTCCCATCTCTGCCCAGTCATCTCACTTCCTGTCTGTCTGTACAGACCTCCAGACCTCTATGGTTACCTAGTGGCAAGCTCCATCCTCTGATCTTCAGACAAGGTGTATTTGTACAAGTAAGATATCACCTTGCTTGCACAGAGTGTGGCCTTCCTGGAGTAGCTGTGGCCTTGATAGGGGAATCATGTCACTGGGAGTGGGCTTTGAGGTTTCAGAAGTTCACTATCTCTCTCTTACTGCTGCCTGGGGATCCAATGTAGAACTCTCACCTACATTTTAGCACCATGTCTGCCTGCATGCCTCCATGCTCCCACTATGAAGATAATGGATTTCTTTGGTCATAGTGTCTTTTTCACAGCAGTAGAACACTGACAATGGCCCTTTCCACAGGCACCTCAGGTCACAGCAAGTTTCTTTAAGACTACCAGCAGAGACTCTCTCAAACATTCTCAGGTAATATTTGACATAATGCAATGATACCACCAAATCACAACCCAACATGACATGTAACACAACACATCACAACACAATGCACCTTGTCACATTTGGCATAGCATAATAACACTACCAAATCACAACACAACATGACATGACACAACCCAACACATCACAATGCAATGCAGTAAAGCAGCACAAGCAGTACAAAACACGATACAGCACAGTCACTTTGCCCATTCTGTTGATGAAAAACAAATCACAAGTTCTGCGTAAGCTGAAGGAAGATGACTGTGTGTCCATCCTACAAGGATTATATTACTGCTAAAGGGAAAGATCATAATAAAACTACCCCTGGTATTATTTATTCAACATTTATCGAAGAACAGGAATTTCTACTTCAGAAATTTTTTTATTGTCAATTCCTGTCTTGTAAAGCTTCAGGATGTCCCCTGGAAAACTTTGCCATAGCTGAGGAGGAGTCACACAATGTCTAGTTTT
Source organism: Cricetulus griseus (assembly GCF_003668045.3). Taxonomy (NCBI): domain Eukaryota; kingdom Metazoa; phylum Chordata; class Mammalia; order Rodentia; family Cricetidae; genus Cricetulus; species Cricetulus griseus. The sequence goes on from NC_048595.1 coordinate 407,452,227, forward strand.
TGCAGTAATAAATATTAAAATCAGCATGCACCTGCTGTGGTAATCAGAGTCTTCAGGATTGTTAAATTAGCATACATTATAAGAGTAAGAACATTCTGCTCTCATTCTGATTCCCCACCTCAGGGATCCCATAAGTCATTCTGTAGCAAGCATTTCCTGTATAACAGAGTGAGTGATAGCTTCGTATCATAGGAAAGATAACATCGGTGAAACTAAAGGATTTCCCAATAGCTTTGATTGTTAGAAAAGTAATCTAACATTAAATATCTTTTAATGTTAGATCAGTTAATTAAATGATGATATCAGCCTGATTTCAAATGTTAAATATATTTAAGTGAATCCTATTTGGGTATAAATTAATATTAAAGCCATGTTTGCCCTTTTAGCTCAGCTTCTGAAATGTAAGGCAGGCTTTCTGATCAGCCACTCTCACCTGAAAAGTCTGAAGAATGACAATGAAAAATGAAAAAGACCACCTGCTTTGCTTTGACCAGCTGGCATTTAATATGGTCTTTGCTTTGGCCAGAAACCACTCAAATGTAACCAGGAGCTTCCGTTCACTCAGATCCTCAAAGGTCAAGTCCCTAGAGTGTAACTGATATGTGATGATTTAACAGACTATTTACCATAGATGATAGCTTAGCCTAAAACACGGGCTTTCTTTCAAAATTTGATGATGAATTCTTAGGAATGAAACATAAGGCCTCAGCCATCTGCCTAGACAGTACTATTTTGTGATTACTAGAAATGATCTCATTTCAAACTCCTGTATTTATCTATTTGCAGAAGACATAATTGCTTTAGGGTTAATCAAATATTTTTCACAATAAACACTCTAATTTTATTTTGAGTATGTGATTGAGTGATAGGTATGAAAGTTGATAAACTTATTTTCAGAATGTTTTAACTTTTTGTTAGCATTTTATATAGCAAATACTTTCTGGAATTATTTCTTTTATTCAACTACCTAATGAATATAAATATGAGTTCAGGAGAATGTTTATGAAGGAAAATATCCTCTTTTGATTGACATAAGAATTGCTTAAAACTGGGAAGCTAGAGAGACAAATGGCTCATCCAGTAAAGGCACTTGCCATATCAACCTGATGATTGGAGTTTGAATCTTGGAACCCATGTATAAGTAGAAGCAGAGACTTACCACACAAAGTTGTCCTCTGGTCTTCACAAGTATGGCACAGTATGTTCACACTAACACACCATCATCATCATAACAATAACAATAATATCAATAATAACAACCACAAAAGGTTTTATTTTGAGTGGAAATCACTAGTAAAAAAAAAAGATGAATTGTCAGTGATGGATACAAAAAGTATCATTAGCATTACAGCATTTACAGTTTGGGGACTACAAGGCCAAAGAAAAGGTGTTCAAGGTCCCTGGCAGACAGAAGTTGGCTAACTGCTCAGTGAGTGCTGTCTGATCAGAGGCACAACTATAGAGAACCTGAAATGATCCAGATGAAATTAAAGGCTACTGAACTGCAAGTAGATTTAGCAAACACTTTGTTCTATTGACTTCTGTTTCCATTCAAAGCAATTTTGAGAAACAGAGATTTGACCAAATAAATGTTTGCTGAACACTTAGTGGGACCAGGAAGTAAGAGGAATTTATATTAACTGCCCCTGAAATTTCCCAGCAGCTGGAAATAATAAAACAATCATGGTTGGAAGCAAAGACCCATGGAATGTCAAAAAACATGCACAAACACAAGTTTAAATAAAAACATCAGAGAACAAAGAAAAAGTGTCTTAGTGTGAGGTGCCAGTGGGCAAACAGAGGAAGTATCTGAATAGGAAAACACTAAGAACTCAAGTTCTTGATGCCCTGGAGGAATCAAAATACAGAGTGCTGCTTAGGCACATATACCATGGCACTATTCACACAGCCAAGCAATAGAATTAGCCCAAGTGCCCATCATCAACTGAAGGGCTAAGGAAAGTATGGTTTACACACACAATGGAGTATCATAAAATCAGAAAGAGAGAACATGTGCATAACATTTTCAAGAAAGATGCAAAAACTGGAAATCATGCTAAGTGAAATAACTTAGAAAACAGTATCACAAGTTTTCTGTATCATGTGGCATCTAGGAAGGGAAAAAGTAGAAAAGGAGGACTAGGAAAGAAGATGGTGAAACTGGAGACTTATGAGGGATTGAATATGGTACACTATATGTATATAGTGAAAATGCATAAATGCTCATATGCACATATAAAATCTCACAGTATAAAATCTCAATAAATTTTATACAATTTATATTTAGTGATACTGAGTCCCATTAAAAAGAACTAGGGTTTTGCAAAAAGAGGAAATAGAAGAATGAATAAATACATAAGCTCGGAACAAATAACATCTCATTAAAGAATATAATAGTAGACAGGAAATTCTAATCTGTCATGAGGTGAATTGAGGATAATATTTGTTGAACATTGTTCTTTCTGCTTCTCCAATAGACGTGCAGTAAATGAACTGGAAACACTTGCATTTGAACAAGACTTAGGAACAGAGCATTCTCTTCATGGGTTCAAATGACAGTCACAAGCATGAGCCCCATGGGCCTGGGAACACCGTGGCTCTGCCGTCACTCAAAAGTACTGGGCATGATTACTCCTTTCTCCTCCAAGATTCTTTGCTATTAACTGACATTCATTCCATCAAGGCATCCCAGTTTCTGTGTATGAGCAGATGAATAGCAAAATTTGTGAATGAGGGCTGGTGGAGGAGAGAACATACAAACTCTTCTGGATTGCATTAAAATGCATTGTACATCTTTTAAAAACTTAGTGACTCTCTGAAACACTTACTTGAGCTTATCTAGAACTAGCCTTCTCCATAGTTTGAAATATAAATTTTAATGAATTTATGTTCATTCTCTTTAAGACAAATTACTTCATTCCTAGCTTAAGTATTTTATCACATACTGTGCTTAAGTATTTTCTCCTTCACTTTATGACATTGTCATTACTCATTTCACTCATCCACATGCAATACACTCCTGGCATGTTGTTTCCACTATTACTTTAACTGTGTATCTTTTAGGTCAATTAAATTAAAGCAAGACAAATATTGTTAACCTAATTTGGCTTCCTTCTTTCTTTCTCGACACTTTTTCTTTCCATCATGTGAATTAAATTTTTAACTGTGTGATTTTCTTCCTCTCTAAAAAATTCTTTTAAAATTTCTTATAAGGCAGATATGCTGCTGACTAATCCACAGTACTTTACTATTTGGGGGAACTTAATATACTACATATATATCTTTCATTTTTGAAAGACAACTACTGGTTTCATAATCCTAGATGAGTGGAATTCTTTTACTATTTACTTCACTTATTACCACATGGGCTTCTACTGTAATTAGTTTCCTTTTTCTTCTGGAGATTAGTGACTCTACTCCTCAATAGCTCTAATCAAGATTTTTCTGTTTATCTTTCATTTCATGGGTTTTAAATAAGATAAATTCAAATCTGGATCTTACCATACCCTCAGTTCTCTGGATCTTCCTGGATCTGAGGTTTCTATCATCCATCCCCACCTACGAAAGCCCTCAGCCATTTCTCCTATTGTGCATCCTCTTTTCCTTCTGAAAGTCTGATTATGATGGGAGATGTCCTTCCATATGCTGTGAATATATGTTTATCTTATTGCTTGATGAATAGGTTGATGAATCCTGTAGTTCATAGATGTTCTGCTTTTCTGGTGTCTCTTTAAGTGTCATCAATTATTTTTCCTTGTACTTCAGGGAGAACTCTCTGTGTGACATATCTTCAAGTTACTGATTCTTTAGCACGTCCTGAAGATGAGGCCATCAAAGTATTTGCACTTTCCTCTAACAGATTTCTGTTTGTTTATTTTGTTTCTCGCATTTACTTTTGATTCTTTCTCTTCTTTTACATTCATTTATTTAATTTATGGGGCAGGGGCTGTCAAGGGACAGCTTGAGGGATTCAATTAACTCTTCTACCACATGTGTTCTGGGAACTGAACATTGAATGATCTTGATGACCTCTGATTCTTTTTTGGTTTCCATCTTTGTTAACATTTCAGAACTGGGAATGTCACAGCAAAGAACCACTGAACAACTAAAATCCCAAATATTAACTACAAAATTAATCTTCTGATCTCCTGTGTCCTTCAGGTATGACCTTTCTAAGGATCACTTAACTCATTTTAGGCAAGCCAGATGGGAACCAGGATTCACAGAACACTCCGTCCCTAAGGAAAACAAGTTTCTGGGAAAGTAATTTCTCCTCCATCATTGTTCAGAGAGACATCTGTTCAACAATGAAAGATATGTTTTGTTAAATATTCTGGCCCACTTTGGTAGCCTTGAACAGCTACACATTCGTTTATTCAAATTGCACTTTTTGACACTATGTCTAAAATCACACATTACACATTGCATAGTCTATCTATTCTTATTTATATGGGTGTGTTACAGAATAGCTCCAAAGAGTTGAAGAAGTAAAGTGGCTCAAAAGTTCTAAAGAAACCTGAAGGCTGAAGGCTGACAGGACTGTACTGATAAATAATGAACAACACAGCCAAGAATAGGCTGTGGTGATGCTAACTGCTGGCCTTAGTTAAAGTCAAAGGGCATGATTAGAGTTCAGTGATAGGATGAAGATGAAGAAGCATTGGATTTGGTCCAGATAAATGAAGGAAAAGAGGGGAAGGAGGATGACAGGTTCAGACAGGTAAACAGGAAGATGGACCACTAGAAATTTGAATAGATCACTTCAACAAAACTGAGTTGAAACCACTGAGACAGTCAGAATTTTGTGTCTATTGGTCCTTGATGCATTCACTCTCCAGAAGGATGATGGGTCAGTGAGGGCCATTCCACCACATTCCAAGTGTCTTTCTATGGGTCACAGGTGAGGGAGCTGTACACTCTACTTGACTGGTGCTTCTGATAAACTGCTGGGCTTACTTTTGATGGTCTTGTTTTGATACTCTTGAGTCCTTACAGTCTCCATTTAACCTGGTAGACTTTGGGTGGTACCCCGTTTTGCTCCAAGGATTAGTGTCATATTAGTGGTATGTACTGAACAAATAGTACCCTACCTTCCACTGAAGTGCATAGTCATCCTCTGTCTTAAAAACACAGTGAAAATGTGCTTGTAACATGGAGTCTCTCAGGGCAAGGGACAGCCTAAAAAAAATCACAGTTTTATATAATATGGCATAGCACCACCTGGTTTTAATAGGGAAAGAGAATCCTCAGTCTGCAGCTGTTTTGGTCTCCCACACCAAGTCAGAGTGACAAACACAAATACTTAATATCTTATCATGATAAATTGGCACAGGCGTTTGGGGGGATGAGACAGGAAACTTTGGTGAACACTTCTAGAACTTTCAATTGAATGCACACTGATCCCTAGTTTTTCTAACCCTCCATGTAAGCTGCACAAAGTCTGAAGAAATGTGCTTCCTACTAGTTACTAGTCCACTGTCTCCTGATGTTGGCTCTGGCTGTCTGAATTTGCTTCTGGACTCCTGTATTGCTTATGACATTGGTGCTCTGATATGTTCAAGCACTGTAGATTTCAGTATGTTGAGCTTTTCTCTTATGGTCAAGATGGGATAATGACGTCACCCAAATTCCTTATGAGACTAGGCTAAATCTGGATGGATTTATTTTTATAGAGGAAACTTGAATAATAAAAATCATGAGGAACCTTTCAAATTAATAAGGAATACATAAAATGAAATTGTATTTCTCCATTAATGTGGCCAGAAAGTTTCTGAATGTTTAAAAAAGAATGTTTTACTTCCACAAATCTGTTTCCATAAAGGATTACCAGCCTGCAGCCCAGGCTGCTGGAGAGGCTGGTAAACAAGGAGGACCTTAAGAGAGACATACATGGTACCTTGGAGAAGAGGAAAGGGGCAAGATATCCTGAGCAAATTGGGAGCATGGGGGAGGGAGGAGGGAACTAGGAGAATGACAAGGGGAAAAAAGAAGGGGTGAGGAAGACATGATGGGACAGGGAGGTTGAGTTGTGGGAAGAACAGAAGACAGCAAGGTAAGAGATAATATAATAGAGGGAGTCATTATAAGTTCAAAGAGAAATCAGGCACTAGGGAAATGTCTGGAGAGCTACAAAGATTACACCAACTAATAATCTAAGCACCAGAGGAGAGGCTACCTTAAATGCCCTCTCCTGATAATGAGATTGATGACTAATTCATATGCCATTGTATAGCCTTCATCCAGCAACTGGTGGAAGTAGAAGCAGATAACAAAAGCTAAACCTTGAACTGAACTGAAATCCAGATGTGAGAAGGAGGACTGATGAGCAAAGGGGCCAATACCAGGCTAGTGAAACCCACAGAAACAGCTGACCTGAACAAGGTAGAGCTCTTGGTCTCCAGACTGATAGCTGGGAAACCAGTATGGGACTGATCCAGACCCCATGAATGTGGGTGTCAGTGAGGAGACCTTGGAAATCTATGGGGCCTCTTGTAGTGGATCAGTACTTAATCACTACCATAGGAATGGACTTTAGGAGCCCACCCCACATGGAGGATTACTCCCTGATCCTAGACACAATGGGGTTGGCCTAGGCCCTATCCAAAAAAATATGACAGACATTGAAGACCCCCTATGGAAGGCCTCACCCTTCCTGGGGAGCAGAAAGGGTATGGGATAGGTAGGGTGTTAGTTGGGGGCGGCAGGGGAGGAGAGTAGGGAGAGGGACCTGGGATTGACATGTAAAATAATTTTCTTTCTGATAAAAAAATAAAAAAGAAAACAGAGCAAAATAATTGTGATGTGGATAACACTGGCTCCTATTCTAAGTCTCTGCACTTCCTTCAAGTGTGGAAACCTGAAGCTAATTAATCTCTAATAGTGTCACATGTACCTTGTTTCCACTAATCTATAAAATATGTGGGAAAAATGATATTTTGGCTTCTAGATTCTGTTGACTTTGTCTAACATCTTTATTCTTTTATCCTTTGATTATGTCATATAATAATTCCCTAGACCCTATTCCTTCAGTTATAAAAGCTTTATATGTTATTTTCTAGAACCACTGACAATTCAGTAGATATGCAACACCTAGACACACTGCACCTAAATATTTATAAGTAATCCTGGATGTTTAAGTCTCATTCGGTAGTGATCCTGACCATTGAAGTTGTTCCATATCCATAATGTTCATTGTGGGACAACTTGTTAAATACATGCTCTTCAGGGTTAACATTCAGAATGAAGCCTGAAACACTGCACTATTGCATGGCTAATAAAAGACCCAGAGGCTGATATTGGGATTGAAGCTTCCAGCTGAAGATCAGAGAAGCAAAACAACCAAGGCACAATCTCTTACCACTCCCTCAGGCTGAAAGGGCTGATACTGTCTCCATGAGCTCTCCACCAAGCCTCATACTGCAGCCTCTCCTCAGCATGCCTGGAGAAAAAACCACCACATGAGAACTTTTGCTTTCTATACCTTCTTAGTGCTGGGTTTAAAGGCATGTGATCCAAGTGGTGAGATCATTTTTGTATTTCTAAAGAGCTGTTTCTCTTAGGACTGAATCAATTTCATGTAGCTCAGTGTGGCCTTGAGCTAACAGAGATCAGTCTACCTCTACCTTCCAGGTGATGGGATTAAAAGTGTGTACCACAACCACCCGGCTTCTCTAGCTAACTAATGTGACTGGCTTTGCTTTCTATACCCTCATTAAAGCTTCAATAAATCATAAATAATCTATCATCACACTGTACTCTTTCTATCTACAAAGATGCCTTTTTTAATATTTTATTTATTTATTATGTATACAACATTCTGCTTCCATGTATATCTGCACACCAGAAGAGGGTACCAGATCTCATAAAAGATGGTTGTGAGCCACCATGTGGTTGCTGGGAACTGAACTCAGGACCTCTGGAAGAGCAGTCAGTGCTCTTAACCTCTGAGCCATCTCTCCAGCCCCGACTGTACAATTCTTTTACTTCTCAAAAATCAAGAAAGGGATCCAGCATTAGTAAACATCACAGCACACACCCTGAGATAATGTCATACAATATGGTAGAACCATATCATTTAAAAGCCATGATACTGTGGACCAAAATTCATAATAAAAGTCAATATCAACACTCTAAAACATTAAGATATGTGCTGGGAATTCAGTGTAGTGCTGCTTTGGGTGGGTGGAGGTAGAGGTTCTCACTGGGTGCTAGGATTCCAGGAAGGAGCCATCTCGACTGTGTTACTGGGGCTCAAACCCAAAGCTTCATGCACACTAGGCGAGACTCTGACAACTGAGCTGCACCGCCATCTCCAATAGCAATTTTCTTTTTTTAGAAATGACAGGAAATATGATCATGAGCAAATAGAAATTTCACTATTGTAAAGAAAATGTCTTGATCTTTATATACCGGTTTTATTTCCTTGGGAATCTTGAAGGAGAATAGATTGCTGTGTGAAAGTGAAATGTTCCTCATAGATTCCTGTGTTTGAACACTTGATCTGAAACTGGTGGTGACATTTTGGGAAGTTGTGTATAATTAGGAGGTAGAGTCTTAAAGGAAGGAGTGGGTCACTAGGACAAGTTTGAGATTTCATAGCCCACCCAAACTCCCTGTCTGTTTCCACATCATGATGAGATGGGGAGTCCCCACCTCCTGATGTCACAGAATAGCCATCCTGACTTCCTCCCCATAGATTGCACCTTCTAAAACTATAATCCAGAACAATCCTTTACTCTCCTAAATTTCCTTTTTTCCAGTGTTTCAGTATTTGTTCAGCAATTAGATAAGTAAACAATACATGGATTATATTCATTGTTTTCTCCTTTCCTTCCTTTTCTTCTTTTTATCATTTTTATGGTGTGTACACATACATGAAGGCAATGTTTAAAGAGGCCAAAAGAGGGTGATAGATCCTCCATAGTTGGAGCCAGAGGCAGTTGTGAGGCATTTGAAGTGGGTGCCAGAAACTGCACTCAGTTTCTCTACAAGAGCAGCAATCTACTGATCCAGGCTCAATAATCTTAATTTTCAATAAACCATTTTGAGTAATCACTGTAGTCAATAAATTTGAAATCATTAGTAACAGTCTCAATATGTAACTGAGTTATATTTTCCCACTGTCCTGAAAATTATTATTTCTGTTCAGTGATAAATCTCTGTGTTTACAGCCTATAATTTTATAGTTTATGTCTAATTTACAGAATGTTAGCTACTTTACAACATACAGAAACAAGTTCTTCCGAAATACAACTTGTTTAAGTTATCTTTGCCAGAGCAAATTAAGACTGAAACCAATTACTGAACATTCTTTTAGCCTTCTAGTTTTAGTAAGATGTGTATTTCAGTATTTTTCTACTTTTCAAGGTTTCAGAAAAATAATAGATTTAAAATATGTGTTCACCTAAATTTTACTTTGTATTTCTTCTATGTCCATTAATGTATTTAAAATTTGAAAAGCTAAAAATGCCTTCATTTATAATAAAATAGTTGTGCTCTTAACAAAAAAGGTATTTAAGCACAAATAAAACACTTAAGGATATATACTAATAGATGAGTTGTGATTTGCATATGATTTAATAGTTTCTAGTAATTTTATTAAATCCCAACTTCAAATTTTCCATGAATGAGTGAGAAATTACTCAGCTTTATTACTGTAATACTCCAACAGACACAGAGACACAGACATGATTGGCATGGGACTGCAGTGTGATTCCTGAAAGCAGGTAATGGTGGGTATGAGATAGTCTACGAGGTCTCTAAGAAACAAAACTGGGCCTTTATCATCTTCCTAGTAATGAAGCCCATTTTAATGGCAGTTCAATTGCGGGCTTGTCCTTAAATTCTGGAGTGCTTTATTTTGCTAAGTGTGTCAAAAAAAAAAATCTTAAAACTATGACATTTTCCTTTACAGCTCCACAAAAAGGAAGATTTAATTTTTATTTAAACCTACAGACTGACAGAATTAATGTCCAAATTTGTGTGGGTAATCTTTGATCTGTGAAACACTAGTTATCTATGAAATATTTTAATTTTTAAATACCATTAACAGAAAAAACCCAAGGAAGAGATAAGTTCTAATAATGGAATTTTATTAGAACTTTAAAGTTTTTTAAATTTCTTTAAAGTTTTGAAATGTGTTATCACTGCAGGGGAGACATTTTTGTACAAAATAAAGGCAACATGCTGGCATCCTAATGTAGGTTTTCTAGTTGTTACAAATTTTTCCCAGTGTAATGTATAGACTATAATGTAATATATCCTGTTATTTTTTGCAATGTAAGCACAGAGAGATAAGAAATTCTTACTAGGTGTAGTTTTTGCTTTAAAGAAATTTTCTAAATTATTCTAATATACTTTAATATTTATGTGAAAAAATGTATTTTAGGAGAAATTAATATAATTATATTTTAGTGAGATACAATAAAATAACAAAAATTTGAAATATTACTTCACAGCTTGACACTGATATTTAGTTTTTAAACATCCATGAATAACCTGCTAGTCTGTTTCTGTTGATTGTGTATGTATATTTTCAGGGCTGATCACTTTGTATTGGATAGCAATTTACGTATCTGGACATATACACAGGTGCATTCATATACAACTTGAGGGCACACAGGTATATAACAATAATAATCGAAGTAAAATAGGCTATTAACTTGAAGGTGGGGTAGGGCAGGGGTGGAGGGAGGTTAAATGGGAAGGGCTGGAGGGAAAAAAGGAAAGCAAGAAACTGAGGTAATTCCATTTTATTTAAAACTAAATTTCAAAACATAAAATAAATTTGGGATAATGAAAGAATAAAAACTAAAAATCATTTAAAATAAAAAGAAAACATGTAAAATCTATATTGAAATCATTTGTTGATTTTATGTATGTGGGTGTACATGTTTGTTTTAAGGCTGAATCTCACTGTATAGTCTAAGCTGGCCTTGGTCTTATGTGCTTGATCATCCTTGTTCTTCTTCTGGAATGCAAGATTACAGACATATTGCACCACTATCAGAATTCTTTATATTTTTAGCAATGTATCCATATGCTGTGTTGTGTGGTATTTGAAACTGAGCTCAGGCCACTGTGTATAGGAGGGAAACACATTTCTGCTAAGCTATATCCCCAGCTATCTTTAGGTTATTTCTTAAGAGAATTGGTTGTTTTTGTAGCTGTTTATTTTGAATTCTATACCTAAATGCTGTGTACCCTTACTTTTTGAGTTGGATGGTATCAGAGCAGGAAAAAGACAAAATTGCCATGTTTTTAATATTGTTTCTTTTTTGACCTCAAATTACCATTGCACCAGGAGATTGTGCACCAGGAGATGATCCCCACATAAAAGTCATCAAGAAACTCACAGGGCACTAAATCAGTTAGATAGATTATCAGAGTAGAACCATTCATTCGAGGAGCTTGTAGGAAAGAAGCCAAAAGCTACAGGAGATAAGATTTTCAAAATATAAAACTTTCTTATTCATAATAGAATTGTGATTATTTCATTTCCTAATGAATCCTGACTTTGTAATTAAGTTTGAGTGAAAGATATATTCAAGATTTTTTTTTTAATTTATTTGCCTTTCTTTAAAGGAAACAGCTACTGAAAGTCATGTGTAAATAAAACATTAATTTCAATGACTAGTTTAAGTCTCTTATTCCAAAAGTTCATTTTCTATAAAATTAACCATGGCAGCCACTTTCATACCTCTAAAGTGATCTTCCCTAAATTTGTGCTTGTTTATTGCTACTAAATGTACATTTGTACTTCTTATGTCAACATAAAGTCAAAAATAGGTTTATGCCACTTATATCAATTTTATTTCAGCTCTCTACTTCATATCCAGAGTATGTTCAAGAATGCCTCACTTTCTTCTGTCATGCTGATGAAAATAAAAAGTTAATTATTCCTCTTAATTTAGAAATGCATAATCAAAATTTTATGAGCCCTATTACTTCCTTTGAACATGGTCCAAATGTAATCAGTCTGTCTCCCAGTAGCCCATCAGGCAGTGTGTGGTGAACTGGTCAAATTAATTACTCTGCCTTTTCACATATCCCAGATCCACTCTCACACCATGTGTTAATGACCTTCATATTAATTCCGTATCTGGTTATTTGATTTGCTTTGACCAAGAGGTCAATGGCAAGCTTAATAATAGGTACAGTCTTTGTGCCCTAGTTTCATCACTTTTGTTGCAATATTTTGTGTGATATTAAAAACAACTTAAGAGAAAATGGGTTTATTTGTCTTAAAATTGCAGGTTATAGTCCAGTATTGTGGAGCAATGACAGCCACAGGAGCATGAAGTAGCTAATCATATGGCACCCTCAGTCAAGAGCAGAGAAAAGAAAATGTTTACATGTCTATTGCTTCCTTGCTGCTCTCTTTATTTCTCTACTCTTATACAGTTTAGTAACTCCTGCCTAGGGAATGGTGCTGCCTACAGTGGACTAGGCATTCTCACACTGATTCACTTAATACAATCTTGCATGAACGTGCCCATAGGACAACCCAATGTAAATATCTCTCACTGAGGCTCTCTTCCCAGGTATGGTTGTTTCAATGTATTCGGCCCCCAGAAGCTCACAGAGAGTGGCACTATTAGAAGTTATGGCCTTGGAGAAAGTGTTGTCTTGTTGGAGGAGGCTAAAGGACACATGACTTTAACCTTTAATCCAGACCTTGAGGCTGGAGGGCACACATTTAATCTGGGTCACACCTTCTGTTGGAAGTGTGTCACTATTGTGGAGGGCTTTGCTGCCTTTTTTCTCAAGCTTTACTCTGTGTAACCGTCAGTCAACTACCTGTTGCCTCTGAATCAAGATATAAGACTCTCAGTGCCAGAATCACATCTGCCTGCATACCACTGTTGTCACTGTCATGATGTACTGGACTTCTGAGGTCAAATTAATTGTTTCTTTAGTAAAAGTTGACTTGGGCCAGGCATTGGTGGCATATGCCTTTAATCCCAGCACTCGGGGCAGAGGCAGGTGGATCTCTGTGAGTTTGAGGCCAGCCTGGTCTCCAGAGCAAGTGTCAGGATAGGCTCCAAAACTACACAGAGAAACCCTGTCTCAAAAAACCAAAAAAAAAAAAAAAGTTGCCTTGGTCACTTGGTCATGGCATTTCTTCACAGCAGTAAAAAACCTAAGACACCAGGTGATTACAAGCCATGTCAAGTGATAAAGCTATTCATCACAGTAACTTTCCTAGTTGAACTCCTGCCACCACTGTGAAAACATGTTCACTGGAGCCTGTTATTGAGATAGGAGTGGCACAAGGATAAACAGGAACTGATCTAAGTCAAGGACTTCCTGCATCAGCCTATCCAATTGTGAAAAAAAAAAAAAGAAAAAAATGAACCTCAAATCATCCAAACTGAGCTCAGATCAGCAAATGTGTTTAGTCAACTCATAAACTCATGAGCATTAATAAACTGATGCTGTTTTAAACCAGTACATTTTGGGACATGAAGAACAGAGACTAAACAACTAGAACAGAAGCATTTTATAAAAATAAAGTGTTTTATATGACTTAGAGACCAAGAAAATGGAACTGAATGACATAATTCAACTAGGAGTGAAGACTGTGGGAACAGAGTATTACCAGTCTGAAAAATTATAAAGTAATACCAGCAATTGTTATTAAATACAATTTTATGCAATGCTGCATAGTAGACTGCACAAAATAATTGTGAACAATGATAAAAAATATCTAAATTCAATTATAGTAAAGCTTCACATCAAACAAAATTTAATGGAGGCTGTGCATACATGAAAATTTACAAAAAAATATTCACATTAGCTTTTATAACTATCCAGTCACCTGAGTTTTTAGTCTTTAACTTTTACTACTATATCTTCCTTAGAATGAGGAAGCACTTCATCATTTTTAGTCAAGATACACCTTAAGTAATTAATATTTCTGTGCTTGTTCATGTTTTTAATTTACTTGTGATATTTATCTTTATGTTTTCTTTGACTTTAGAAAAGGAGATTTATATTATTTCTTCACTATGTAGATACTAAACTCCATCATCTCATTCCCCCTCACATTCCCTCTGTTGTGCTTTATGTGAGACTAATTATAGACTTATGTATTCAAGTATTTGGCAACCAGCTAGTGCCTCTTTCTGTAACAGTTGTGCAGCCTTTGGTAGACACAGCCTTGTCTGTGGAGGAGGAGAGTAACTGTGGTGGGCTTTTGAAGTCTTGTGGTGTGGGTTTCTCTCTGCTTCTTAGTAGATGTAGTATAAACATAATGTAACCAGCTGTCTCATACTCCTCCTTTCATTCTTTTCTTGGGCTCTGTCCCTCTCAAATTTTAAGAGCACATCTTTCCTTAAATCATTTCTTGTCAGCTATTTGATCCCAACAACAAGAAGAAAAGTAACTAGTATAGAAAATTGGTACAAGACTAGTGGGGCAATAAACCAGAGCATGTAATTCTTAGACCTTTGGAATTTGCTTGTAGAGGAGTATGGAAGAGTTATGTTCTGTGGGTTACAGGGACTCTACAATGCTATAAGCAAAGCCCAAGGGGACATTCTAGGGAAGATTCAAAATGCCAAGAGGAGTATAGACAATGAAGTGTCGGCTCACGAGGTTTCAGGAGGGAAGAAATCTACAGGGAACTGAAGCACAGGCAATTCATGTTACTTCCTGACTCTGTTTTCTACCTGTGTTTTGAGAAATGAGTGAAGTCAAATTCAAACTTAATGAACGAATTTGTGTGGAGAAGAAAATCCAGGACCTTTGGAGACAGAATAAATTCATTTTTGTACTATAAGATGTCTATATAGGTCAGGTGCAGAGCATTGTGGTTTGTATGTGAAATGCCCCACATCAGTTCCTGTGTTTGCATATTTATTACCCAGAAATTGGTCCTAATCTTAGCTGACTGTGGAATTTTCAGAAAGTAAAGGCTAATCTGAGGAAGTGAGTCACAAGGTGGCTGGCCTTGAGATTATGTAGCTCAGTTCTACTTCCAGTATTTTGTCTGCCAGCTGACTACATATGCAATGTGACCAGTAATCTCAAGTTCCTGTTGTCAAGCCTTTCTGTCCTTGTTAGAATAGAGTTCCTCAATTTTTTTAACAAAAAAAAGAAAGAAAAAAACCCTCCCTTTCTTCTTTAACTTGCCGCTGGACAGGCATTTCTTCACAGCAGCAAGAAAAACAACAAGTTCATCGTCAATTATAAATTTTATGATATATTATTTAAAACCACTCTATCAATAGATTTTCTTTTTGTATATGTATTTTACTATTTTGAGTCTTTGATATGACAAAGATGAATTGATGTGTTCTGCTGAGATTATATAGATATCTATTTTTATATTATTCATGGCTTTTGTTTTATAAAGAAAACATTGGATCATCTTTTGGTGAATAAAGGTTTTCAGATTTCTTTTTTCCATTTTATTGCAAATATCTCTTTTATATAATGACATAAATGGATGTCACTGTTATTATTCTATTGGGATGTTGTCTTATAGCTATGACAGATAAGTTTAACCTCTGTCCTCCTATGCTTTGGTATACTTAGCTTATATGCTTGGGTCAATTCATTCATCATTCTATCATCTTATATTTCTATCAAGAAGAATAATATTCAGTTGTCCGTTGTATCATTATGTTCCATGGTTGTTAAACATTCAAATCATTTACATGCATACTACCAATCTTTCACTGTTTTCCACTCATTTTCTGGTAGATTGGTTTTCTTTGCTTGTTTTTGTTCAACTAGCTTCTGACTTCTTTCATATTTTAAGATGTATACTTCCAGCTGGGAGCAAAATTTTTGTTGGAATAAAAATTGCTTACAGCATGTTTTCTTTCACTAAGAATATTATTGACAGTGTTCTATAATATTTTGTGGTGATGTTGGGCACACACACATGCACTATGCAAATATATATATATAATATATATATATTATATATATATATATTAGAAGCAAGGATAATTTAGTTTTCTAAGCAATGCTGAGACATGACCTTCCCCATATGCTCAGAGTTTTTTTCTTATATTTTTATCCTAGATATGGCCAATATTTTAATTGGCTGATAAAATTCCACAAAAGTGTTATCTTAAGATAATTGTGAATTATTTATTTTTATGGAACTAAAATTAAAAAGTTCAAATTTTTGGTAAATTCATATCTTTATGAAAGTGAATGTGAATTGGGATACTGTTATATTTTGTTTCTCATCTAAACATTCCACAGCATTTTCTCACAATAGATTGATAACATATCCTTCAAAGACCACCACTAACAAATAATTAATCACAGATGGTTATTGACATTCATGGAAGCTCATGCTTATAGACCCAAGATACAGGAGTCTGAGGCAGGAGAATTATTAAGAATTTGAGCCAACCTTGTTCTATGTAGTAAATTCTAGGACATTCAAGGATATAGAGAGGACATATATCTAAAGACATAAAACAAAAATAAGTTACTATATATTATTTGCACATATTAATGGGGTTCATTATGCACCATATATATCTCTGAATGGACAGAGTGTACATTTACAGCCTTCATTTTCTCCATTTTCCTCTTCAACATCATTTCTGAACTATAGTAGACATTACTCTACTTACAGTTTGACTTTATTTTAGGTCCCACTTATAAGGGGGAAATTTGAAGTTTGTCTTTTTGTATGTCTTCCTTCTTTCACTTTATACAGTTTTCTCCATTTCAGGTACCTGAACTAATACCTTCTACTTTTGATGTTTCTTCTCACTGCTAGCTGTACACTCTGTTATCTTAACAGTTTTTCATTCCCAAGAAGCTCCATGTCCTTCATTCGTGCTGATCATACTAGTCAGAGCTAAATACCACAATCAAATGACCAATTTTCACTATATGGAATATTATGGAAAGCAAGTATAAAATTATAAATTAATGCTGCTAGATTTTATGGGATTTGAACTTTGCAGCTGTCCCTCAATCCTTACATAAAGTGGCTGGTGCTGGAAGAATCCCCCAGTGCTGTGAGGATTAGACCTGTGCTGTGTTATTTATTATCATTCTAAATGATGCTAGGTATACTGTTCAGTGTTATATTAGAGAGAGAAGGGTTGAGTAAGGTTCAGTAAGTTCACACAAATAGAGCAAGAGAATAAGACTCTTACAAATGTTCTCCATGTTTTGTGTCTCAGTGAACCTGTTTCCTATAGCCATGAGAGAGTCCATTTTCATTTTAGGACCAGGAGGTGAGTAGTGTTTTTTAATAGGCAAAGTACATAGAGCAAAGGAAAAAAATGAAAAGCAAAAGACAAACAGTCTTAGTATCAGTCAGAAAAGAAAAAAATACCTTTTGCTCTGAACTGTAAACAATTCCCACACAGTCTGCTACGCCCTCATACAATTTTTACAGGGCCTTTCTTTCAATGTTGGCTGACAAATAAGACAATGGGCCTTTTATAAAGGTGCAAATCTTCAAGCCACCACCTGAAGCAGTTATTTTCCCTTGAATAAAGTTGTTAATATCTCTGTCTCCTTAAGTGTAATTATCACAGTCAATCTCTTTTTAATGGAAAAAAAAGGAAATTGGATATAGAAATGAATAAATTACATTGGTATGGATTTTCATTTGTTGATACAAACTTAAGGTTAATTTTGTGATAAGTATATTTCTCCTTTGGTTTAGGTATTGTTTTATACTGATCTTTTAAAATGTAATGTAAAAATTAAATACAGATTTCATAGTCAGGTATAATAGTCAAAACTTACAGTTAGGTTAGTTAGGTTTTCTAGATAAAAGGAGATATATTTGAGATGGCTAGATACTCTTCAAACCTTTCAAAGACCTACTATATGGCATTTAAATGGCTTAGGGTTTTTCTTGGCAGTGAGACAGAATTGCTCCTGGCATACCAATTATGTCAGAAAGGAAGATGGGCATTGAAGAAACTGGCTATGGAGTTTGCTTTCAACATGGCAAGATTAGCCATTTGGGAAAGAAACTGCTCTTGCCTAGACTATTTGTTGCTGTATAAACTGGACATGCAGGACCCACAGGAAAGTGACTGCATAACTGGCAAAACTAGACAGTACTGAAGGGTTCCTGCTTCATGGAGAATCTTCCAGACACACTGTGGCCTATAGGCTGAAGATGGATGCCCCAATGTTACAGAGGAACTTTGGATGACTGTCCAGGCAGTGAGATGTCTCTGTCAGTTCTAGAATTTATATGTTATTCTTCTGTAGTCTTTGATGGAGTTGAAGACAGATAGTCATGGTTATGGTTTTCTTTAGTTTTTATAAAAAATACGTTACATATAAGACTTTAGACTCACAGATAGGATAGATGATAGAATATTTTCTTTAAAATCCTGCTAAATGTTAATGAACTAAATATCGTAACTATGGTTCTTACTTGATCACTGTTTTGTTATATATTTTACTATGTTAATGTTAAAACGCTTCTTTTTATTTAGACAGAAAAGAGGAGATGGTGAGGGATGTTCTTCTGCATCTGTTTATCTTATTGGTTGTTGAATAAACCACTGTTCAGCCAATGAAGCAGAAAGATAGGTGGGACTAGGAGTCGAGGAAGATTCTGGGAAATGTAGCAGAGAAAGAGCTACAATGTGAGCCTGACAAGAGAGGATGCATTCTGCCAGCTTCCTCAATAAGATAAGTTTGTAAAATATATAGATTAGTGATTATGGTTGATATTCAAGACAGAGCTAGCAACTGAGAAATTCTAGTCATTGGCCAGCAGCATTGTACTTAATATTAGTCTCTGTGTGTTATTTGGGGGCCCATGTGGCTGCGGGGCTGGGGCAGCTGGCAGAAAGATTTATCATTACATATTGGAATTAAGCATTCTGTTTTTCATATATTTCAGCTATATTCTATCACTACTTAATTCAGGTCTGAGAAGTGTTCTCTGAAATGCAAGTTCATCCCCTTTAGTAATTGGGCTCAAAGACATCTGAGTTGTATTATTTTAGCTACACTCATTCACTTCTAAGTGGCTAAGTGGAAACTAGAATACTTCCTCTGTATGCCACTTTCATTATTTTTTCTCCCCAATTGCCCTATGGAAAGGAGCTCATCTACCATCAAACACTTTCCCTGCCCTTCATATTTCCTTTTAGTTATACAATCTTCAGGTTTATCTATCCCTTTAATTGGGCTCAGTACTCTCCCCTTTACTGGTTTCTACATTGAAGCAGAAGTGAGACACAGATCCTCAGATGTGATTGGGGGGACCTTTGCTTCCTTAGCTGCCTTCTCGTAATGCAAAGTCTTCAATTTGGAGCTCATTCATTGCTCATGGCTTTCACTAACTACACTGGACAAAACTGCTAAGGCTAATAACTCAATGAATCCAACTGGTCTTCTCCACTTGACAGGGTATGGCCTTAACCTTTAAAAAGTTAGAGCAAAATCATTTTCTGGAACTTAGGTCAACTTTCAACAATGGTAAACTGCCCATTTTTCCAAGTTAAAATATGTCCCTAGGACCTTTAAACTGACTAAAACTATAATACCTTTTCCCAATAGTTTAGTCCTAAAAAGAAAAGTGATACATTTCATAAATTAACTACCTGCACTTCCTTCTCTGAGGTTGCTGGAGCCCCTTTACAAACATGATTGATTGTTGCTCACATATCCAACAAGTCCTCCAACTAAAAAGTTCTCATTCTGCTCAAGCAGATGCTCAGGGTCAAGATAGCTTCATAGACAAATGATTTGCAGAATAATAAATGAGGGGTCCAGACAAAAATAATTGGGGATTCCTACTTCTCTATAAATTGTACAGAATTCTGTTAATTGTAATATTCAAAAATTTCCAAAAGATCTAGATAGCATTTTCTATTTTCCACCAAAAACTCTCCAGAGCAGATCATTACTTTATATTCTGCCTGAAGTAGTTTCAAAGGATAGTAGGGTTCTTGTTTTCCTAAGGGTGTGCTCATCTCACAGTATACAGAAAATTTCTTGTGAAAAATGTTTCAAGTATTACAGACTCTGTAATATCCTTTAAACCCCTCCTAGGTTTTGTTCCAACTAGGTTGTTCTCTGTATGTCCCCTTGTCATGGATTATCTATAGGAAATAGTAAACATTTACAAAACTTATAAATGTGACAATTGAAGAAACACAGAAAAATTTTAATATTCAGAGGTAAAAAATATATTTCCGTTAGTTAAATGATTAATTTTAAGTATTATAAAAACAATGTAAATAGTGAGTTAAATTTATATTTAAATTTAAAAGCATGGGAGCACATAGCTATATTTATTGGAACTTTTGTGCTTGGTATTTTTGAAGCAAAAAATCCAGACATAGGATATCAGTAGCATATGGAGAAAATGAAACTGTATGTTTTAGTGCCATTAGCTTGTATGTCCTGGTTGTCCTTGATAAATGTGCACACACATTCAAATATGTACATGCATGTGCAAACACACATGCATGCACACACTCTACACACAACGCACACAGTATAGCATCTATCGATCACAATTGCCATGAAGGTTACCATAAATACAAGATGCAGCCAGAATGTGAGGAAGTTTTTTGTGCCTTTTCATGAAGAAAAATAGTGTTTTCAAATTTTCTTAATGAAGTTACATTTATCATTTTTCCTGCTCCCTTTTCTTTCTGTTCTTGGTATACTACTGTCATCTTTCCAGTTGATGCCAATGAACTTGATTTTTTCTTAAGTCAGACTCCCAACTAAGTGAGATGAATGAAATCAATATTCGTCCCTTCACAGGTGAAATGAGTTTTGTAACATGTGTAGTATTATACCTTCCTCTTCTTTCCCCCTTTGCACTGCAATCCATCAAGGCGTTGCTCTTGGCACCTCAATGAACATCTTAATATGAGATTTCAAGCGACAATTCCTCCTAAATATAATGAAATATTTCAGTCTTTGTTCTTAAAATCCCACATCTCTATGTGCTTTGCTCATTCGGGAGAATTCATTTCTATTATTTTTGCAGAGTTCTTAGTATTCACAAGAGATTAGTCAGTCTCTGAGTTTATGAAACATCTGATTTCTACATACAAAAACCTAAATGCTATTTATTTCTGAGAGATGCCTTTGAAAAAAACCTTCAGATAAGGAATTTTGTATTCAAGGCTACCAGGGTCACATTTTGCTCTGTGTTACAAAGCATCCAAGTGTGAGTATTCAAGAAGCTTCTTCTTTCAATTCAGATATTCCTTGTGCAGTGGTCATTCTCAGAGGCAAAGTAACACAATCAGATTGGTTGGTAATTACTTGGGCATTTAATTTTATGTATTTTTAAGACATTTTCAATCATATAAAACATTATTAAGCTATTCTCTCTTCTTTTCAATTATAATTTATCATATGTTAAATATATCAGATTTTAAACAGATAATTAAATATAGAATTCCATAAGGGGAATATAATTGATGCTGGTTCAAATACTATTTCATTTTATTTTCAAATATATTTTCCCATTTTATATACTGATAAAATGATTTTCATTTAGTGTTTATCAGAATAAAGTAGAGGAGTCATAAGTCAGAGTTTCATACATGGACTAATATACATATATTTTCAGAGTTGGAGATCAAACTCAGACTCTTAATCATCTTAGTTGGAATGTATTCTATCATTGAGCTACATTCACAGCATCAATATATTTGGAATATGAATTTGGAAGTATTGTGTGTTGAATTAATAAATTCTAGCATATGTAAAACATCAAATTACATATTATTTAAGTCCACATTACAGCATGAGCAAGATGGAGAAGAACACAAGTATGAAAGATGATCCATTAAAGACAGAATAAACAAGTGCTGTCAGTTATGATCCAGGTCCTTCTAAACAAATGTTGCCGTTAACCTTTATATACATTACTTGGAGAAACCAAAAAGATACTGAAAGGAGCAATTATCAAGCAGCTGGTGAAGTCCCTGGTCAATCTACCTTGGATAAAGATCTGAATGATTTAAGAAGAATTTGTATAATGACAGAAGGTGGCAGATATGCAATACAGCAGATTTCCCATGCTTGATTTGGAGCATGTCTAAGTGCCTTAGACTCTAATGTCTCTTGGTGAAGTCAGTGTATGTTTATACTGCCTCACCTGTCACCCATTGCTCACTTGGAGAGAAAGCGAATGCCAGATACCAGAGCCCCTTCTCAAGATACAGTATGGTTACTCAGCTTTCTGCCACTGTGACAGAACATTTAGCAAGAACAACTGAAAGGGCAAAATACTTATTTTGGTTCATGGTTTTTCAGGTTTGAGCTAATGACCAGCTACAGTGAGGTACAGGTTAAACATCATGGCAGGGGAGGAGCAGCTGCAAAGCTGCTCACCTCACAATAGCCAGGAAGCAGAGAGAACCAGAAAGAGGAGAGGAGAGAGTGGGAGAAAGAGGCAAGGTGAAAATACAGCTTCTGAGAATACAGTCTCCAAGGGCCACTCCCTTCAATTGGTCTCAGTGCCTTGACAATTCTACCATTTCCAATAACGCCAGTAGCTTGGCTCTAAGCTTTCAACACATGAACCTTGTATCTGTTCCAGATGCAAGCAATGGCAGATAACTCCTGCAAACTGAGCCAAGGATCAGAACACTTCAATTGTCTGCAGCCCATTCTATTCCTCCTCACACTTGCCATTACCGACTAAGGGTGAATGCACACAGGAAAGAGAATAGGCCAGCAGGGGAACAATAGTGAGACTGCAGTGTCCTCCTCCTCCTAAAAACCTGGATGAAAGGTCAAAATAGTAATCAATGACAAAGAAACAAATAATCCATCAATGCATTTTTATGCAATAAACTCAAAAAATTGGAGCAGAGAAAGAAGATAGACTACTCAAAGAACTAATTTAATTTACAGACCTGGTTTTAGTAGATTACTTTGAAAGAGATATAAAGCATAAACTTTGGCAACTGCTTATAAATATTCACATACTCAGACTGCCAGCTAGCTGCAACAGCAGCAGGGAGATGACTTCTGTCTCTTTTCTGCCTTTTAGTCTCTTACAAGTATATCAGTTTTCTAGAAAAGAACAACTGCAGAGTCATAGCTACCATGGAATTCTGAAAAGATAATTTGGGGCTTTCAAATTTCTCTATGTAGAAAACAAATGGTAGCTAACTAATGTGGTCTTAAGAACGTCCCTCTCTTTTTGAGCTATTTATATTTAAACAAGAATCTTATTTTTATTTTTCACCTTTATAGTTTTACTTACCTTGCCATATGCAGTAATTTTCAAATATAATGAAATTATGTAATTATATGTACAAAAATATAACTATTACCTATTAAATTTCTCTCTTTAATAATGATAGGAATGGCATGTAATAAAAATTCTTATAATTATGCCTTAATTTTATTGTACAGGGTACTATGTAAGGCCATTTTCATGAAAGTGTATAGTTTGAGGCATCCAGTAAATAATTTACATAACTGTTTACTAGTAATATTTTGGTTCTCTGAGATAAGATAACTAGTTTCAGATTCAGTATATGACACAGCCAAGATTTGAACCAGTGATACTCATACCTCTACATCTAAAGTGCTAAACTTTAAGGTCTTTGTCACTATAGCAGGCTTAGATAATTCATTATTTTGTATCCATTTCATGGTATTTTCATGAAAAAATAATCTCAGAACTACTAAAACCTGGAGCTAATAAGAGCTGCTTGAAGAAAATGACAGTGCCTTCCTGTAGCCATGTAGAGGGTAAGATGTTTCTGTGCAAACAAACAAGCACTGGAGAAGCTAGAAAAGTTAAACACTCATGCTTGTCTCTTCAAATGAAGGAGGTAGTTGCCTGTTTTCCATCCAGAGCACTGGCAAAGGATGTAGTTTCTGTCCTGTGATCCTTTACTATTTGTATGGCCAAGTTTCACCCAAATACACCAGAATATTGCATTTGTTTATCTCAGACTTTTTCTCATGAAACTTGAGCACGGCTTCTCAGCCTATAAACTTATCCTTATGTAAAGTGTGCTTTACAACAGCCTAAGTGACTTCTATGTTATCTTAGGGCCAGACCAGTCCTGACTCCCACAGTCATTATGGTTACCCCAATCATTCTCTCTGGACCCTTATATTGTGCACTGTTTCTAAGTCAAAAGCATCCATCTATATAGAACAAGCCATATATAGTTTCCAAAGAGTTTCAATGTAACCATGTCTTAAGTTTTATTGTGGACACAGGACTGAGTTAATTGTCATCAGGAAACATTTTCCCCCAAAATTTTGCTCTACTTAAATATGGCTGAAATAAATGACCTGGTGTCATACTCTAGAAGTCTGATACAGTGATGGCCAACTGAAGTCATAGTGAACTGAGTTTCATCTTGTCTCTCTTGGATCATTCTTCTACCAGTGGTATAGCTTGAAAGGACCCCCACATTGCCACAGTAGAGATGATGATGTATTCACTATGTCCTACATCCAGTAAGGTCTGTCTGATAGTCAAACAGCTCTTGTAGCAGTATGTGGTTCTAGAAAATGACGCAACCAACATGAATACCAGGGAGACATATAGAGATTGCTTTAGAAACTGAAATGCTTCACTTGAAACCTAGAATACTATTGCATTGACTTGTACTATAGTTTTAGAGGCCTTAAAACAATACCTTAATTAGATTATTATAGAGAAATACAACTTTGATTACAGAAGGAAGCCAAAGCTAATAGACTAATTCCATAACCAATTCCACCTTTTTACCAACTTTACAATGTTTTAATGTATTTCTCTTTTCACTCTAACTTCATTGTTGCCTTTGTTGCCTCTCCACATGTATTCCAACTTTCTAACTGTAACTTAATTCCAATCCTTATTCTTGTCTTTAGTCTGTAGCCCATATAGATAACAAGGTCATCATCTATGGGTTGGCTATAGGCACAGGTGCTGTCATAACACTTGCCAAATGCATTCTATCAGCTCTCCTTTAGGGTATTTAACAATTAAATAGTTGAGTGGTTATGTTTTCCTTTCTTTCTTTTTTGGTTTTTGGTGTTTTCTTTATGACTAATGACCTTCCTGGAGCAATAACAACAGGTTGTTGGAGGAGTGGGTGAGAACTGATTTCCTGAAAGAAAAGTGGGAGACAGGGAATGTAGATTTTTCTCTCACTACAAACTTCATTTTGCTGCAGCATGACATTAATGTCTCTACTTGGATGACTGCCAATTTTCATCTAAAAAATATTATAGCACTTGGACAACTTGTTCACTATTTCTGCTGCTACACCCACCTATGGTTACTCATACCTGAAGGCCTCCTCCTCCCTGTAGGAAGAGAGGTGCCATATAAAAGCCATGAATAGCTTCTGCACAGGAGGCCCACACATCACTGCTGTTGCTATATTTCTAGTGATCCCAGAGAAAAGTCAGCATATTATATGAATTATCAAAACCAAGATTAACACACAGCAGCAAGTAGCCTTTGTCATGATTGCTATTAAAGTTTTAGGACAAAGAAAACAGACATTGCCCTTATTACGAATGTGGTAAAGAATGTGATTTTCTGTATGGAAAACCCACAATAGAACAAGATTATGGAATGGTTCAAAACACTCTGAAGAATGGAAAATTCCAGCAAGCTCTGCCAATGATCTATAACATAAACTCCATGAAGGCCTGGAGTAACAGAAGATGATTAAGGCTCATGAGAGACTACACC
The DNA here is from genome assembly GCF_003668045.3 of Cricetulus griseus. NCBI lineage: Eukaryota > Metazoa > Chordata > Mammalia > Rodentia > Cricetidae > Cricetulus > Cricetulus griseus. The sequence goes on from NC_048595.1 coordinate 407,477,878, forward strand.
ACTTACAGGGCCTTTGTGTCCTAGACCAACACACGAAGCCCGTGGCTCCATCCCAAGGATAGCAAAGATAAGGCTAAAAGGGAAAAATCTACCAGTGTTTTCTGTTAGTGTCCAGATCACATGCCTTTAAGAAAAGAGCAATGAATAGCAAAGAGGTTTGGAGTAAAGTAGGTACAGAATGGGAAATAGGTCTTTATGATAAAGGGCACATGTGTGGTTTCTTTTGTAGGGCTCTGTCTCAGGCTGCCAACAGAACAGACTATAAACTGGGAAACTCACTTCAAAAACACAGTAAGTTAACTTCCCAACATACATGAATGAAGGGAAGGCTTGTCATTCTCTGTATGGCTTTGATTCTTTTCCCCAAATGAGATACAGACAGGAAATTTTAGTGTTTGAGGAAGATTAATTACATTGTGTGATGGGTCATTTATCTTGTAACCCTTATTGACTTTCATATACAAAAGAATTGCTAAGAATATCTAATGGCTTCTATAGCAACAATCAAACACACACACACACACACACACACACACACACACACACACACACACACACTTGTCAGTGGACTTTATCCTTATAAAATGGCCCTATACATTATTTTCTCAGGTTTAAAAAGTCTCCAAAAATATGTTAAATGTATATTTCACAACACAGATTTGTTAATTCCTTCTTCTCTAGGCCCCCACTATTGCTTTTACTACACACTGCTCTTTACCTGGGCATTTGCTATATATTCCCCTAGACACCCACTCACTATTCCCCACACATCAATCCATTTTCTGTTCCCAATTATCCCATCACCAGAATCTGCAACATTCATTCCAGCAGAAGGTACAAATTATCATTTTATTTGACCTTTTCGCATCACTTGTCATCATTCTCTCATTCTTCATTCTGAAAGCCTAATTTCTTTGTCTGTACCCATACCATCTCATTCTTAGGACAGACCATCTTATCTCCTATTATCTGTACTTAAAAATCCATCCAAGAACTGAAGTGCTTTTATATTCTCCTGGTCATTTTATCGGAGCAACTTCATCTACCCCCTTTTTAATATTATTCTTCTAAAAATCATATCACACAAACCAGTTCTATGAAAGAGACTTTTACACATTGGCCTCACTAAAATAATACTTATTTTTGAAATTATTCCTATAACCTATTCAATAGTTATAACAGTTGTTTAGAATGTAGCCTATATTTACTAAAATATGAAAAATACTAAGGCAAACCAATATTTCTACTTGGAGTAGGAAAAATGAAGATATTATATATATGGTTTCTCATTTAATTAACAATCTTGTGTCATTCCTCAGATCCATCTATCATTTCTGAGATAGGGTCTCTCACTGGCCTAGACTTCACCAAGCAGGTGAGCTTTCTGGTCAGCAAGCCCTGGGGCTCCACCTGTCTCTGCCTTCCCAGTGTTGGGACTACTGTGGCATTCCAACATTCCCAGCTTTTTGTTTATGGGTGATGGGGATTCAACACAGGTCCTCATGCTGACATGAAAGCACCATCAAGGTGTCACCCTACACTTAACTAACTCTTAGTCAATGAACAAATAGAAGAACAACATCAGCAAAAGGGCAACAATTAGAAAGGAAGAAATATAATTATTATTCAGGAGTCATATGTGATAATATATGAACAAAGAAAACTACTCTCTATCTAGTTTTGAGCCTCACAGTTTTTATTCAGCATTCGTGTGTGTGTGTGTGTGTGTGTGTGTGTGTGTGTGTGTGTGTGTGTGTGTGTGTGTGTGCCCTTTTCTTTTCATTTATTTTCTCTTTATTTTCTTCTTTTAAAATTTATAATTTATAAACAACCTTATTTTACATATCAATCCCAATTCCCTCTCACTCATATTTCCCTCACTGACCCCCTCATCCCACTCCTCATCCACTCCCCAGGGAGGGTGAGGCCTTCCATGGGGGATAATAAAAGTCTGTCACATCATCTCGGGGAGGGCCTAGGCCCTTAGTATATCTGGACTGAGAGAGTATCCCGCCATAGGGAATGGGCTCCCAAAGTCCATTTGTGCACTAGGGATAAATACTGCTTCCCACAGACTTCCAAGGCCTCCTAACTGGAACCCACATTCAGCGGGCGTGGTTTGGTCCTGTGCTGGATCCCCAGCTTTATGACTGGGGTTCATTTGCTCTCACTTGGGTCAGTTCAGCTGTTTCTGTGGGTTTCTCCAGCACAGTCTTGATGCTTTTGCTCATTCTTCCTCCCTCTCTACAACTGGATTCCAGGAGTTCATCTCAGTGCTTAGCTGTGGGTGTCTGCTGTTTCCATCAGCTACTGGATGAAGGCTCTAGGATGGCATCTAATCGATCTCATTATAGGGGAAGGGTATTTAAGGTAACCTCTCCCCTATTGCTTAGATTCTTAGTTTGGCCATCCTTGTGGATCTCTGGACATTTCCTTAGTGCCAGATTTCTTACTTTTTAAAAAAATCAAAATTTTGCTGCTTCAGTCTCTGTGAGCTCATATGTGCCTTAGTTGATTCAGAGAACCTTGTTCTCCTGATATCCTCCACCTCTTCTGAATCTTACAATCTTTATGCCTCCTCTTTAATGGGAGCTTTGTGGAATTTGACTAAAGCTGCAAAAACAGAGCCTACATGGTCCGGTCATCTGCATGGATATTATAGCTATTAACTTTGTGTCTTTATAGGACTGTTGACTGTGAGAACAAGTGGATTTCTGACTCTTGTGACTACTCTTGGGAATCTTTTCCTCCTGTTGGGTTTCCACATCCAAGTTTGATATGAAAGTTTTTATTTCTTCTTATTATATTTTATTTTTCATGTTTGGTGGTTCTCTTCTGTAAGTCTGTTCATTCCTAATGAGAGACAGAAAGGGAGTGGGTCCAGAGGGTGGGGGCAATGGTGAGAAACTATCAGGACTGGAGAGAGGAGAAAATATAAATATATATAGTGTATACCAGGATACACTATAGGAAAAGTAATCTATTTTCAGTTTTTACAAAAGCAAAATTTGCCACAACTATAATTTAAATTATTTTTTAACCTTTAAAATTAAAAAAGTAAAGTTACATTTCATGACAAAAATCAGTTTTAAAGCACTATTTTAAACCTAACACTAAGGGTTTTTAAATAAGCCTAGAAATAGTATTGCCTTAGATAATAAATAAATAATAAATAGAAGATAAATCAAATAGCATGCTGTGGTGATGTAGTATTTATGATTTAATAAATATTGCCTGAAGTATCAGAAAGCAAAGGCAGCCACACTAGTTAGCTATAGAGTCTAGGCAGTGGCTGCACACACCTTCTATCTCAGGACTCAGGAGACAGGCAGATAGATCCCTCTGATTTCAAGGCCACCCTGGCCTACACAAGACTGAAGAGTACCAGAGCTCATGCCTTTAATCCCAGCACTAGAGAGGTGAAGATAGGATGATATGGCTGGGCAGAGAAAGGAATATATAAGGAGGAGGAGGGGGAGACAGGAATTGAGAGCTTTTGCCTCTGATGATTTGTGAAGACAGGATTGCCATTTCAGCAAGGCAGAGGTAAGATCTACTGGATTGGCTGCTTTGCTTCTGTGATTGTCAGCTTGAACCCTGAACCCCAATATCTGTCTCTGGGTCTTTTGTTTTTCATGTTACAGCATGCAGATAAGATGGCATCAGCAGTATGGTTCCAGAGACAGCAATGTAGTCAATAGGAGATGGTGAAATGGTCAGGACTAGTAGGGGAAAGTCAGTGTATTAATATGGGTATTAAATGGAAAAACTCAGCTGGAGGGAAGATAATGTCTCCACTAAGTCTAGGAATGAGGAGAAATATGCAATGATTTAGGAAAGTGGTGCTTCCACCTTACATGACTGTAATGGAAAACATTTGTTTTTATTGTATAGTAAATATATTTAGAAGATGGCAGAAGATACTACAGGATAAAATGGAACTGAGATGCTTTCATCGTGAGATTATAGGGCATTTTCTCCTTTCATCTTTTCATGTCTTTTACATTTTCTGTCTTAAGGAAGCTATCATTTTACCCAATGTGCAATTTAATATAAAACATGTAAACAAGAACTCTGAATTTCATGCTAAGGTTTGGTTTAAATTTTGTAGTTCCAAATATTTCTTTCTTCATTATGTGAGTCCTTCACTTCCATGTCAACAATGTTGCCTTTTTTCAATTGAGCTAAAAACTTAAAGCTTTATGGTAAAGTTCACACTTGTTCGCCCTGTTCTTTTTTTTCTGAAAAGACATATTATTAACCCACAGTGTTCAATTTTAGTCTGAACAGATGGGGCTGAATTGTGTGGAAATTTTTCCCTAAATACCCTCCCCACATTAAGAGAGACATATTGTGCATTCTTCCTGGGAATATTTTTAACTAGTAGGAGTCGTGATATTGAATGAGAATCACATCCGTGCAATGATTGTCACAAACAGGCAGAAGGAGTCTAGAGGGGGAAATCTATGCTTCTCTTTCAATACAGAACTTCTTTCCTAAAGAAACAACTTTTTGTGTGTGTTTAGTGGGATGTAACGAAATCATCTATGTAAGTGTTCATAGTTTACAGAACATATAACAAATACATCTTAGTTAATCAAAATCATGTAATAACCACATGTTCTGTTAACATCAGTATAGTGGGAATCACAACTATTCTCTTATTAAATATTAGAATGAAACAAAAAATTTAAAAATGTTTTAGTAGTTTATTGAAGTTCTTCAAAACTTAAGTGTGCTTTACAGGGCAAAATACTGTTGATTTTATCACTATTCAGCAATGTTTGTGAATTATCATTAATAAATATTCATAATACATTACCTGGAGAACTGTAAAGTGGATGCATACAGAAAAGTTCCAGGAAATCAGAAACAATGCTAAAGCATTCATTCTGAAGTAGTTATAATAATTATCTGTGGACTTCGAAAATTTCCCTCATTTCCCAATGCAGTAATGACTCTGGGTCTTCTGTGGCTCCAACCATCATCTCATCCACAAAACAAATGGCCCCATTCAAAACACCAGTCCTGGGGGCTAGAGAAATGACTCAGAGGCTAAGAGCAGTGGCTACTCTTCCAGAGGTCTTGAGTTCAATTCCCAGCAATGACACGGTGGCTCACAACCATATATAATGAGATCTAGTGCCCTCTTTAGCCATGCAAGCATACATGTAAGCAGAACACTGCATACATAATAAATAAATAAATAAATAAATAAATAAATCCTAAAAAATATCAGTCCTGTGTGGGCCAGTACTAGGGGCAGAACACTAAGCAAGTGTCAGGATGCTTGGGTATCAATAAATCCGGTCAGAAAACAATAAATAAATGTAAGTGTGAAGAGGTGGAGGGAGTTCTGGGTTGATCTGAATGTTCACATACAGAAATTGAGAATACACACAATGCTTAATATCTAGGCACATATAGAAAGCATGTAATAATACCATACAGCAAAAATTCAAATGAGAAAAGAATTTGCTTTTGAAAATTTTTGTGTGGAAGAAAAGGACTAACAGGACTTCAGAATACATGCTTCTGAGAACGGTGATTTTCCTTAGAGATTTCTGAAACAGAAATAGAAAACATCCTATTTTCTTTGACAAATTAAGATGATGTGTTAGTTAGTGTTCCATTGCTGTGAGAAGAAACTATGACCATGGCAACTCCTATAAAAGAAAAACCTTTAATTGGGGCTTGCTTACAGTTTCAGAGGTTTAGTCCATTAACCTCACTGTGGGGAGCATGACCAAATACAGGCAGACATAGAAGCTGAGAGTTCTACATCCAGATTGAAGACAATCACAGATAGAGAGAACCCCTCTTTTTTAATTGAGCTTTTGAAACCCCAAAGCCCAACCTGACTGAAGCACTTTCTCCAACAAAGCCATACCTACCCCAACATGGATTGCAAGAGAAAAACAGTTCACAAGGGAAAATGATGAGTATTAACACACACCAGCATCAGTAAGTATGATGTTGGCAGAGATGTGTAGATACTATTAGAAAATAACTGCCAGACAGATAGTCTCAATTATTGCCCATATTACAATCCACTTATTTGTTGTGATAGAAATTTATAGCATTGTTTCATTTCTCCTTCAGCCATTAGAAGAATTAAAAATAGAGGTAGGAAATTAGAAGAATTAAAAATAGAGGTAGGAAATACTACTGATGGAACTGTTGATAAAATCTACAAGACAGCAAATATTTGTTGGTATTAGTAAGATGATTATTGAGATATTATACCATAGATTCTATGCAGAAGATGGAATAAGAGAGAGAAGGGACTTAAAACATAATGGATTAGAGAAACCAACATCCAAAGATTTGAGTAAGATTTGTAGTAAAATATTAAGTGGAGGTACAGTGATATGTACCTGTATTCCCAGCAAGTACAGAGGCAGGAGGACTGCTAGTTCTAGGCTATTCTGGGCAAGGTGGAGGGAGAGGAAGAGAGACAGAGACACAGACAGAGACAGAGTCAGAGAGACTATGCCTTAGAAGCTGAAAACAAAAGTAGTAATATTTTATATTACTATGATATTATATTAATTATCTAGTATTTCCCAAAGACTTTACACTCAGTATTTAGTTATTACAATTTTCCTGGTGTTGATCCTGGGAGGGCAGCAATTTACTTAGCTTTCACCTCTCAAAAGGCATTAAATTCTTACAATTTCTTGACATGCTAAATATTATCTAAGAGTACAATGCATGACAGGTACATCAACTAAAGAACTCATGTGCCTCCCCTTGATCTAAGGAGTAATCTGAAAGAACAAAAGGCTGAGATATTATGTTTAATCTCAAAGAGGGAAGAACATATCTTCCTTTAAATTAGGTATAATCAAAAAGTTAGAGAACTTAGTTGGATGTAGTGGCACACATTTGCCCCAGTTCACTTGATTTCAAGGGTTTAAGGCCAGTTCAGGCAACAAAGGGAGGTCTTATCTCAAAATAAAACCTTTCTTGTTTGTTTGTTTTTTAATGTCAGGGCAAAGACTAGAGAAGCTGAAAAAGGGATTATTAGGTTTTGTTGTTGCTGTTACCTTTTTTTCTGACACCATCAACAAAACTGACTATCAGAAGCAGTCTGAGAAAGCTCAGATATTGGTCATCATCTTCTCCCCAACTATAAAAATGCAGAGAGGTGGAAGGCTGCAGCTCAGATCGCTGTGTCCTCATTCTTTATTAATTGTCTTAAAGTCCCTAAAGGTATGATTTAACCTAAATCTTATACAGAAAATCCCTATGATGAAAATAAGTTCTAAGATGTCTTTTCAACAGGCAAGATACCAACAACCTTAACCAGCCATGAAAAAGGAACAGATTCTATGATAGCCAGAACTGCATGGAACAGGGTAACGATCATGAGTGAGGGAGCCTGGGCTGGAGTGGTATTCCTGAAGGTGGGGAACTCAAGCCCTCAGAAGATTCTCTTATACTAGTCAGCCAAGATTTAAGATCTTCCTGCAATTATCTTTCAGGTGGAAGTCTACTGATTGCTTACCAACTGGTACTATGCCTTCATTTCAGTGAGCAGTGTTAGGAAGAAGGTCCACCACTTTGCAAATGGAATGACAGAATTCTTAGTAGCTGAGAAAGTGGTAGTCTTTGGGCAGACATTACAAGTGATCTTTCCTCATTTGAAGAATATAAGCTGGTGTACCCCATATGGGATTTCTTTCATACTTTCAATTGCATTTAACTATATCCTGAATCCAAAAGGCAAGTTTTTCCTTTTCTTTTTTTCTTCATTGCCGTTTATCTTCAAATCAAATAGCACTTAGCTTGATAAACACTATGCTCTGAATTACACTGCTAGGAACACATCATTCCAAACTGAAAAGTCATCTCTGGGGCTACTTCCATCATAATGAAGTTGTTTCTTCTTAACTCAGACTCACTGCCTGGCAAGCCACAGTGAGCACAGACACCAAAGACATGCTTTGTCTTCTCATTCAAATAAATGAGAAGGAGGAGGAAGAATACTTCAAACACATGCCTCCATCACTTCATCTCTATGCTAGATTTTGCTCAGTGTAACCAGATCATTCTGGCTATAAGGTCCCCAAAATTGTCCTTATGTCTATGTTTAAGACAGATCTACTTCTCTGTAAGGCTCTCTCCTTATTATGAATTATATTTATAATTTCTCCCATTCAAACTAACATTCTGCAGCAGGGCCACCCCTTCCCAGGCTTTTAGCCTCTAAATGCCAAGAGGGTGAACTGGAGGACACAGCCAATTAACATTGGGGATTCTGGTCACTGAAATCCCACTTCATCATCACTATCTAGGGAGAAAACCTATGTGTGACAAAGGGTTTCGTATTCAAAGACTTGAATGCCAGCATGGAAACAGTTACATGTTGCAGTATTGAAACATGCTTCCAAACAACAGTGTTGAAATATACTTTCTGGAATGCTGCTTGAGCTAGAGGATTGTGGTGGCTATCTCAGAGCCCACCTCCACAAACACAAGTGCCAAACCAGAGTCAATGGCATAGATTCCTTACTGGATGCAGGGTTCTGCCTCTATGGGTTCAATGATGACATATAGCCTACTCCCAAGCATACCTCCTGCTTTACTGGCAATTTCCAGAGGGGTCTTCTGAGCAATATTGTGAATAAAACCAGTCCCAAACTTCTTGACTTTGGCCAACTGAAAGGAAGACAGACTAGTCTCCACTACTTGAGCTTCTCCCATTGCCTTGGCCACAAGCAAAGTGGCTAACCAAACTGGCAGAGATCCACACACAAAGACCTTGTCTCTCAGAGAGATTCTACTCAAAAGCAAGTATAGATTCCACAGAAAGTGACTCCAGGGGGCCCTTTTCAAGTGTGAAGCTTATAGCAGAAACCAGCAATACCTTTTGTAGAACCAATATAGGTAGGCACCTATCACCTGAGGTGTGGCACAGAAGATGGACAGCCACAGATTGCATTTGGGTGATGTTGCAAAATTCATCTGTTTCTTGGAGAACACTGGGCTCTAGAGTAACGGGACCATCATTTTGGTCTGGTTCAGGGATTGCTTAGTTCTCCAGGAGCAGGCCCAGGACCACATGTACCACCAGGGACATGCTCCTGCTCAGGGGTGTTGGCTGGAGTCGGCAGGGTTTCCATGGATAGGTTTATAATTTAACTATCATATTTAATTATTATTTTAAAAATTAAAGCCCATTTTAGTGAAGTAAGCTGAAAAATCTCACTTTATTTCTTTTTACATTTTAATAAACTGCAGTCTGCTTTTGTGTGTGAGAAAGGAAGCATAGGAACTAACGGTTATAAGCTAAAAATATGCTAGCAATTTACAAGGGACTTGATTGTTTAGAAGGATCATATCAAAGTAGATCGTGAGAATGTACAGATGACATAGAGAGAGGAAATTCCTATTTCATATGGATAAAATACTGCATGCATTGGATGCAAACTTCAAGCCCATAATGGGTATGTTAGATGTAGGGGAAACACTGTAGATAGATTGTGCATACTTAAATGGGTGACCAGGAATATTTAGTTGGCCAAACAGTATCCTTTATGAAGACAGATGATGAAATGGAGACCAGCTGGTTTCATCATCAAGAAACATTGGTACTGATGAGTAAGTACATAAGAGTCAGAGATAATAAAGTCACAAAATTCAGGGTTGGAGTGGGGATGATGCCTGCCCCACTCCCAATATTGAATTTTTCTGATTTATAACATAATAAAACAACATGAAGAAAAAAATCTGTGTGGTGTTTATTTGGATCTATCTGAAATTTGGTTATGTGAAGAGATTTAGACAATCTAGGAAATTTACCCACAGAAGAAATATTTCAAAGGGAAAATGAGAAGAGTTTCAGACAAAATAAAGACAGAGGCCTCATAAAAAAATAAAAGAAAAATTGTTTCAATTTTGCAATACTGGTTCCTGAGAAAAGCTAATATTTGAGGTAGTGACTGAAAGAAACATGTGTCCGAGGTTTAAAGTTTGATCCCAGCAAACTTCTACAAAACTAAAGCCCCAACAATGCCCTACAATGTTAGTGAAGCTTGCTCTTAAGAGGAGACAGTATAGTCATCACAGAGTGATTGAACAGCCTGGCCAAGTGTCAGAAGTTAGCAAGCACTCAGCAGGTCTTTCCTCAGGGGTCCGTCAGCAGTGAGTCTGTGGGAAGCCCTGCTGCTTCCGAACTTAGATCACACATGAGTTGTTCTTGGGATTTTCTCTCTGTTATCATGAGCCTAAAATGTAGCAGCTGCAAAATTGTACAGTTCCATTAGAGAAAATTTTGTCTTTGGAATTGCACTTTGTCTTTTGAAAAGTTATCTTTGAGAAAACTAAAACTATATTTGAATATTGAAATTCCACTAGGTCACATGGAGAAACTGTACATTTATGAACTAAAAAAATTGTTCATTTCTTCTTCTTTAAAGTCAAATTTGAATAATGCCAAAGACAGAAAATTATACTTCCCTCTAATAAAAGAGTAAAAGTATTCTTAATGTTATATTATATTCTGAAACATTAATTAAGATACATAAGTATAATACATTTAATGCCTCTTATTAAAATTTTAACTATTATCAGCAACTAAAATTATATGGGTCATAAAGGCTGTTTTAACTTACTAACTGCCTGGAGGGACATATGGATCATGTCCACACCATTCTAGAAGTCACATAGTGAATGTCAATTTAAATTGAGAATGGAATGCATTTATGTACTATTCAAAAAGTGTGAAAAATTTTAGCGAAAAGTAATTACATTCTAAGTGCATTTGAATTAACCCTCCAAATTTAACTTGGAACAAAAATAATGAAAGCTTATTATATGCTCTAATGAATACAGTTTTATTCCCTGCTGTTTGAAAACGGATCTTAGTTCATGCCAAATAAGTAGATTTTCTGCTGTCCTGCCTCAAGAAGAGAAGGATAAATGCCCTGTGCTCTTTTGAAGATAACAGAAATTCCTGACCAGAAGCAATTCCTCACCTGTGCCAACTGGCAGTTAGTCATGAGTTAGTAAATAAATTACCCCATATTCCCTTCTGTTCTCCCCCTTGCTTCATGGTCATATCAAGGGATGATAAGATTCTCAACTAATTATATCATCGAGTCCTGAATATTGTGAAGCAAAAGCTGTACTATCTAAGCAAATTTTCGCATGGTTTATGGAAGGTAGCAAGACGTTTCCTTTTTCTTCTAGATGGATACTTCCAACATGAGGCATGCTGGAGTATGCAGGCAAAGGGTACAATTCAATCACTGGAGAACAACAACCCAGACTGCTGCCTATGTCCCTGGTCATCAAAGAACAAGACTGCCACACCCAGTTCTTCTGTTTATGGACTATTAAGAAGCAATCCTCCGTATTTTGTCTGCACTTATTTGCTATGAATTGAAGCATTCTTTCCTGAAAGAAGGGAGAGGCTCCTGAGAAGCTAAGGAAAGTGAGGATAAAGAAGATCAGATACCTCAAGACTCAGGTCAGGGAGTCCAGAAGTTGCAATGCACATACTGTATTATTAATAATTTTAAGAGATGCAGACTCTCTATGGAGATGTCTGAAACTTGTCCTCGGAGCGGTAAGGATCAAGATGTCCTGAGTGATAAATGCTGTGATGGGCCATTCAGTGATGCAGCCGCCTTTGAGTCATCCATGCTCTTGTAAGCCTCACCATGCTTCGAAGTAACCTCAGTAAACCAAAAGGTAGATGGGGGCAAAAAAGTTGCTTCCATCTCTCATGGCTGTCTCATCCATGAGGAGCAGACATTTGTTCACAACTCCAAAAGGAAAAGAAAATATAGCATAACACCATTGCAAGTAGGATTTTGTCCTCACTAAATTGCTACAGATCTCTAACCTAAAAGTTACATGATAGTAATGATGTGTACTTGGCATAAATAGTGAGTAATAACAGATGTTTCTTTTCTGCTTTTCTAGTTGTGTAAAGTATTTTCTTTAAATAAGTAACAGAGAAATCATGTGCAATTCAGTTGTCATCTTACACAGAGCAACCCTAGACAAAAAAAAAAAAAAAAAATCCAAACAAATAGCTGTGCTGTGAAATAGGAAAAAATGCTGGACAATTTTACTCACATAGTAAACATACCTTTCCACAAAAGCAATTCTTAGCTGGGTGGTGGTGGCACACATCTTTAATCCCAGCACTTGGGAGGCAGAGGCATGCTGCTCTCTGTGAGTTCAAGGCCACTCTGGTCTACAGAGCGAGTTCCAGGGTAGCCAAGGTTGTTACAAAGTGAAACCCTGTCTCAAAAAAAAGTGAGTTTTTAATGGTGCTCTCAAGTAGATGAGGCAGAAACACACCAGAGACGACTAATGTTCTGGGGATATATTGTTTTTCTTTCACTCAGTAGTCATGCTAAAGTCATGCAAGTAGATGTTGGCAGACAGAACTCTCCTTTCTCCTGTCTCAGAAAGTTTTGAATGCTTCAGTGCTTCATAGTCTGTCAGAGAAATGGAGGAGGACAGTCATAGTAAACACTGGTGTGCCATCAAGATTCCTTGTAAGTACAAATAACAGCTTCTTAACAGCAGAGCAAGCTCCAAGCGTGGGACTTGTTCTCCCTTGGGAATAGCACAAATCTAATAACTGTTTTAGTGCAAATGTGTAAAAGCCTGACCCTCCTTTCCAGTGTAAGACCATCAACAACAAACAGAAGGGACTAGACCCTCATTCACCTGTGTCACAGAGGCAATTACATCCAGTCTCCACAGTGTTCTCTAATGGAGCCACATCAGCACCACAGATGCTAAATGCACCAACTGCTCTGTATATGAATCTGAGTATCCAACCCATACCATAGAGAATTCTTTGAAAACGGTAGAGAATTACCAGGTCTTTCAATAACATTTATTTCAAATTGGCATAGTAACATCAGACCTTGTAACTACCCACTGATGATCCCTACTTCAATTCCACTGTTTCCACGGTAGTGCAAATCTGTCATTACAACCATAATCTTTGAGTAATTATGAAGAAAAATGTTATTGACATCTTGGCAAATTAAAAAAAGGAAAAAAATGATGTTTCCCCATATATTCTTGCAATATCCACTTCTCTAAGACAGTGATTCTCAACCTTCCTAATGTTCTGGCAACCCATTAATAGTTTCTCATGTTGTGGTGACCCAGAACCATAAAATTTTTTCATTGGTACTTCGTAACTGTAATTTTGCAATGGTTACGAATCGTAATGTAAATATCTATCATTTGGGATATTCAACATGTGACCTCTTTGGGGTCGGGAGCCACAGGTTGAGAACCTCTGCTCTGGGAGGTTGGAGCAGAGACTGAGAGGAGGGAGTATGTGAGCAAAAGACAAACTGAACAGAAATGTGCTAAAAGAAAAATACTGAGAAAAATGAAAAACAAGTTTTCTAGCAGGTAAATACACGTCCATGAGGACTTCTTATGAGTCCCAAATGGATTAGAAATGATTATCATTAAAACCAGTGAGGATTGGTGGCCATCAGTTGTAATTGACAGCTTCCTGCAGGCAGCATCCTTGTAAGCTATATAAAGCTTTTTTGTTATTTGCTTTTAGAATATCTCACATTTTTCCTCACCTAAATGTGTGTGCTTATGCCAAGCTTAGCAAATAGCCAAGGTGACTTTAAGCTTTGTTGTTGTTTTTAATTCTTGGTATTCACCTTATATTCCATGTTTAAATTTTTTTGTATTTCCTGAATAATGGGGAAAAGATGATGAAAGGCAACTCCTGAACTTATGATAATCTCAGTTCAGTCAGTATCTGACAGTGTCATTTGTCACACAGTGTAGTAGTGTGTGAATTGTGCAATGTTCCTCTTTTCATCACAAGTATGTAATTGTTTCTTCTGAGAACAGTAGTATAACTCATATTTTGATACTAACGCAGTGAATATCTGAATTTACTGAAACAAATGTTTCGGTAAAAGACAAGTTAGAATCATTCATTTATTCAAACATACCAGAACAGCTTGAGAAATGACTAAGGTTTGGGGGATTGGCACTGTTGTATGCTGTACTTGTTTGATTCAGTGATTCTGATATGCCAGGCTCTGGGTGAATAGCAAGTCCCAGGGGAGTATCCTCAGCTGTTTAAACTGGGTGCTTAAATGTAAGCGATGTGTTTATAACCACATAAATTTCTTTTATAAGGAGTGGCTCCGGTGGCGCTTACTCAAAGCAGTCATATTTCATGTGAAACAATATAGAGTGTTTGAAATGAGTTGAGACCAAAAATGAGCCAGAGTCTTTCTGAATTGTCACTTAAGAAAGGAGGATACAAAAACATAAAAGAAAATGGAAATAAAAATAGAGAGAGGAAGAGAACAAAGGGGCATTCTTATGTCAAAGAGTAACTTGGCAACTTATGTGAGACTAACACACTGTCCAAGAGGACAGCAGGCACGCAAGAGAGCCTCCTCACAGAGTGATGGCATCAGTGGGTAAGCTGACCTCCCTCTACTCATAAAATCATATTCCCTATTATCTTCCCTGTGTGCAAATGTTCAATTATATTTGTAGGCAGTACCCAAGTATTTAACATTTCTTGAATTTCCCTTCTATAACTTATATCTGATTGTAGACTGCTGCAACATTCAAAATATAAAGCAGTATCTAAAGTTATATTTCTGTGAATGGAATCACATAGTAGGGACTGCAGAGTATTTTTTACTGCAAACATCATAATTTCAGATTAATCTATGTGTGAGAATCTGATAGTGCTCCAGCATTTAATGAGATAATTCTTCCCTACTTTCTGTAGCACTGACTGCTAACAACTGTTCTTCATGTAGAAGATTAGATGTCGAATACAGAAGGCCAACTTTTGGACTTAGGTAGAGAATGACTCTGTGATGTAATCCCACCATGAATGAAACAGGGAGTAGATGTTATTGTGTCTCACTCTTTCACTGTTGCCCTTTTGCTAGTCTTTCTATCTTACTGTTCTCTTTCAGAAAACATTGCTTCTGAAAGAAAATCACAATGGAATCTTTCAGGTTCATCTTCTAAGATCAGGTTGCTGAGGTCGTCTTTGGATTCTGCACACATCCCAGATAATGTTTACAAGGTAAATATCCAAAGAATGCCATGGAGTATGAGTGTCCATTGTTGTACAAGAGCATAAGATATATGTTGGAAGGGATGTGGTGGCTTGTGTTGTATCTCTGGTCTGTGTGTCATGTATAAGAGAGTGCTCTCATAAGGACTGGCATAATCTGGCTATTGTTGGTATCACACAGGCTCTGAAGGAAGAAAACAAATATGCAGGGCAATTCAACCCCAATTTAAGTCAAGGAGGAAAGCCAGAGAACTGCTGTATCAGGTTTTAAGGAATCTTTTAACCTCCATAGCCAGAAGGCTGACAGTACTTTAACACAAATTAGGACCTTATTCAAAAATCATTAAAATTTTGGAAAAGATTGAATCATTGACTTTATAAAAGTCATAAGCTATAGCCAAGATTATAATAAGGATGAAGTGGGTACCAAAAATCTGAGCATAGTGTGCATAGATTTTAAAAGGCAGATATTTTTAATGGTCAAAGAGTATGGGGTTGATTACCAATTGGGTTTTCTGGCATTGAGAAACATCTAGATGAATTTGAAGACTGGCATTATAATAGCCATAATTTTTTCAATTGGTCTAGAATAAAGGGTTAAGCAATAGATAATTAGATTGAGCCAGCTGGGGGATTTTGTTGATGGAAGACAAAGTGGAGAAGATTGTCAAGGATATTGTTAGGTGTGATAAGATATGGGTCTAAAGCATGTAAAGTAAAAGAAGTTAACAGGAAATATGTGGGTGGGAGAGATAAAGTTATGTTCATGATGACCAGAAAAAGACTACTTGAATTTATCGATAATTATAAAACTTTTCAAGATGAAGATCTAAGGAATAATCCATCAACATGGTGAATGAAACTCCGTGTTGGTTCTAAAATATGTGGACACTGATATAGGCTATTCTCAAGGCGAATATTCTCAAGGTGAATACACAATTTCCAGATTGAGTACCATTAGACTCTGCATAGTTACTTCTAACACTGCTGTGTATCTTTCATTACTGTAGAAGTTCAACAATAGATAACAGATTCTACTCTATTGAGTATGACTAAGCCCCATACAGCCCAGGCTAGCCTTGAACTTGCTATGTAAGTAATGAAGGCTGTGAGCTCCTAATTCTTCTAACGCCCTCTCCAGAAAGCTGGGATTAAGGAATTGCTGATATGCACCACCACACTCAATTTTATGAAGTACTGAGGTTCAAACCCATGGCTTTGTGCTTAAAAGAGAAGCTCTCTATAGCATAGCTACACTCCCATTCCACAAATCACATATTTCTCTTCAGTGTAAGTCAATCTATAAATCTCTTTAACTATTTACAGGGAAAAAGCAAAATTTCTCAAAATTTACTCAGAAACACGTCGGATTTAAACAAAGACAACAATAACTTAACAATGAATAGATACTGTTAAATAGTAAGTATGTGTTTTATTGTTCAAGATTTTCTAAAGCTTTGAAATTATTTCTAAGTAATTGTTTTTAAAAATGAATCAGAAACACATCTTTTAATGTTGTATAGAATATATACTTTATAGCATCATTATCAGCTTGCATGCACTCAATAAATTCATTGTTATATGAATCTTTCATAGTACTAACACAAGCAAGAGTTTAATATTTCTCTGCTAATGAAATCTAAGGACAAGTTGCTTCAATATCAGCAAACACTCAATCTACAACCTGAATGAAGCAGAGCATGTGCCCATATGATTGTGCCTTATAATTCAAGTAAATAACTTTAGGGGAAAATGTATGTATTTATATGGTGTGTGTGTGTGTGTGTGTGTGTGTGAGAGAGAGAGAGAGAGAGAGAGAGAGAGAGAGAGAGAGAGAGAGAGAGAGAGATGAGAGAGATGTATCTTGAGACAGGGGGTAAATGATTATTTAAAAATAGTTATGAATTTAACTCTATAAATTATACTTTCTCCAAATTCATAATTCTGCTGTCTCAGCCTCCTTGGTTCTGATATTACCATTACATTATATTGTCCTGGGCTATCATGCCTAGATGGCTCTTAAAAATATTTAAAATAAATTAAGCTTTTTATTTTCTCTGATGCCACTGTGGTTTTGAATAACATAACCATTATTTTCTTAAATTATATATTTGATATATCTCCTTAATACAATATACTGAGAAAAATCTTTCAAACAGTGTCGCAGACTTTGATCAAGCAATTTTCTCTAACTACACATTCAAAACTCTTAGAAACAGCAAAATAATTGGTTTGATTATTCTATACATGTATAGATTTAATTCTGGACCTTCTGAAAATATGTTATACAAATCACGCAAATCTCCAACCATTTGAACTTGAATTTTTCATGTTTAAATTGAGTACAATAAGTCATCCATATTTACTGGTGAGATTTACAGCCATTGCATAAAACAACACAATCCACAGTTGTTCCTCAACCAAATGCTAAAAAAGTAGTTGAAGGATACTCATAATTTCCAATGATTGAGAAACAGACCATTTGAGTAAATCATATATTTTGAGTTTTAAAACATTATAACATTGAATTAATACATTCCTGTGTTCAATGAATAATCACAATACACATTAAATAGTTTATCCTGAAATTACCCCAAGCAAAGGTGCAGAGGACCCAGACAGGTGCCACTGTGAGGAGGGAACAGGTGATGGAGAGATGGGAGTGATGCGAGCAGAGCTGTGTGCGCTCTGTGGAGAGAAGCAGAACTGGTCATGTGGCAGTGGTAACCGGTGTGAGAGAGGGCTGAAGTCAATGGCGGGTCATATCATCGCCCAGTGTGGTTTCCTGTGTGGTGTGCAGAAGCCTGGAACTTAAATAGATGAAATCTCATCCTTTAACAAGCTTCCCTGCCAGGGTATCACCCTAGCACTGGGCAATGATAACAGAAATTGGACCTCCTTGAAGGACGACCGTGTCCCATGATGCTGCTAAGTGCCATGTCACAGTTCATAGTCTTTGACCACGTCTGTGTTGATATCCATGGCCTGTGTTGCCACAAAGAGCAGGAGGATGTCCGCGAACTGTTCTGCCTCCTGAAACCACTTCGAAGTTGGAGATCCAAGCTGCATTGGAGGGCCTTGCTTCGGTCCATGGCCCTACGGAACTCCGAAGCCCTGTTATGGTCTGTGCTGATGACTGAAGCCATGTGGAAGCCCATGACTCATGCTCCCGTGGACTATACTGAGTAAATAAACTGCTTTAGCAGTGATATTGATGACTAAAGATGTCCAGTTGAGAAAGAGGGATATGGAAGATTTCTGTGGCTACCCCTACCCCAGTCCCAACCACCCCCCCCAAAAAAAAATAGTAGCAGCGTAAACAAGAAGCCATCAAAGGGAACTGTGATAGGAGGCTGAAGTGACACTCTCCACAATAGACTTCTTCTAGCAGGGGTGCTAGAGGGGAAGGACACGGTTCTATTCAAGGGGCAGGCCACTGGGAGTTTGACCATGCTCCATCCAGTAAGCATATAGGTAACACAAATTGGACTTTTATTGTGGGATGAGGTCACAAGCTGGGTGGACAGGGAAGGACTAGACAGATAATGTGATAGAGCTGTGTGATGTAAAATCAATAAAAATATTATGTTGGAATATAAATAAATAGCCTTCTGAAATGCCTATTACCTAATCTAGAAATAATGCATCATATCGGGTGTTGCTCCCAAACCACACCTACCAGCCTTCACAAGAAAGAAAGTATTCAAGAACTTATGTTCACAGGTAAAGTTTATATGTGTCATTTTCTTTTTAAAAAAATATAAGTAGCTGATAAAACACAATTAGCCAGCTTTTACTGTCACTATGGAAACAAGGATTATAATGTCTTCAAATATAAATTTTTAAGTGAATAAGCAACTTGTAAATGAAAATGATAAACTCAGAAGAGAGGTTTGGGAAATTCTGCAAACATGCTAATATAGCCACCAGCTCCTCCAGCACCTGGGTTTGCCACTCTAGTTCCCTGCTTCCAATCATACCAATGCACAGCAGGTGCATAATAAATATTGATTAAAATATGATTGATACAAAAGCCATACTAACATATACTTATCATATTTTCATGTTTTGAACATACCTTGTATCAGACTAACCTTTGCTAAATACACCCTGTCAAATCTGGGCTGGTGGAATACTTGTCAATGAACTAAGAACACAGCTCATTTTCTAGCATGCTTTGTATTTATGTGTGTTTATATAAGCCACAATCATTATTATTCACAAATTAGTTATTGCTTCACAGTATGGAACAGTATGAAATGGAAGATGATCTCTTTTACAAATGTCTGGCTGTGTTCCAAGAGAACGCTTAGGAAATTACAGCTGACAGATTCTCAGGCTCGTAATAGGAAATGGTGCTGATCATCCCCATCACGTTCCTTTTTATCACAACAGAATGAAAATGAAATACCTACGATCTTCAGAACAGTCAGCCTTGGGAGATTGCCATCTTGAGTTAATTAGCAGATCCCACTTTTTCAGCATGCCACATTGACAAGCTGCAGGCAGGCCTTGCTTTTCATCCCAGAGATCTAGAGACATTCTGCAGGTGCAATCCATACCCCAGTTAGAAAAGACACTTCACCTTGCAAGGCCTACAATTGGATACCAAGCATCCTTGGACAAAAATACCACAACCCTAGTTCTAGTTTTTAGATCACACTGAGTCTCAGAAGTAACAGCCTACAACAACACACAGCTAGTCTATAGCAGAATAACAATGTCTAATGCGTCTGCTCCCTCTGAATGCAGCACCTTGTTAGAAGGCAGAATTACAAGTCTAGATCTTAACTATTCTTATTGTTATCTAGATATAAGCAGCAATTCTTTTTTAATTATTTTCTATTTTTTATTTGAATTAGAAACAAGATTGTTTTACATATCAAACCCAGTTTCCTCTCCTCCTCCCCTCCCACCCCATCCCCCAATTAAAACCCTACCTATCACATACCTTTTCTGCTCCCTGAGGAGGGTGAGGCCTTCCATAGGGAGTCTTCAGAGTCTGTCATATCCTTCGGGATAGCGTCTTGGCTCAGGGAGTATCCCTCTACGTGGACTAGGCTCCCAAAGTCCACACCTATGCTAGGGATAAGTACTGATCTACTACAGGAGGCCGCATGGATTTCCCAGGTCTCCTCACTGACACCCGTTCCTGGGGTCTGGATCAGTCCCATGCTGGTTTCCCAGCTATTAGTCTGGGGACCAAGAGCTCCACATTGTTCAGGTCAACTGTTTCTGTGGGTTTGACCAGCCTGGTCTGGACCCCTTTGCTCGTCACTCGTCCTTCTCTGCAACTGGATTTCAGTTCAGTTCAGTGATTAGTTGTGGGTGTCTACTTCCACCAGCTGCTGGGTGAAGGCTATAGGATGGCATATAAGTCAGTCATCAATCTCATTATGAAGAGAGGGCATTTAATGTAGCCTCTCCTCTGTTGCTTAAATTGTTAGTTGGTGTCATCTTTGTAGATCTCCAGGTTTCAGAATTGGGTGGATTTGCCTTTCCCATTACAATTGTGCATTGCATCCCATTGCTTTTTCTTAGTATTTCCAGGAAGGCAGTGGGAATCGCCACTCCTTAGAAAAGGGCTTCCAATCCACCATAAGGAAACATCTGCTTTACTAATTACTGATGCTCTAAGAGAACACAAAATATACTCAGCCTTCATCTCTCCTTTAAAGCACCCTGCCCTCAACATTCCTACACTGCTCATCTTCATGGACTAATTGCTGGGGTAGACTCAGTGGCTGAGAAAAAAAGATGTATACTTGTCCATCTTAGCCAGTGATAAGGTAAGTAATATTCAATTTAGGACACAAACATTCAAAAGCTAATTTTTATACAAAGATCATTCTAAAATCTCCAATTAAACATTTTTGACAGCTAATACTAAAAACAAGATTATTTTCTAGTGTAGCATCCTGTGACGAACGCTATTTTAGCAGAGCTCCAGGTATTGCCTTATGTGATCAATTATGACAAATAACTGTTACCACTCTTCCAATAACACATGCATTATGAGTGTCAATAACATTTTAAATATTCAAAAATACGACAGCATTTTAAAAATACACTTACTAACATTTTGGAAGGAATACAATCAAGATTTCTCTAACAACAATTAAGTACAGGGATTTTTTTCTGGGAACTGAAAATGCAGAAATAAATAGGATAGCATTGCCATGATCTCAAGAGAGAGACAGCTAAGAACACTTAATAACAGAGTTTCCAGCAAAGTCAAAAATGTAGTTTGTTCCAAGGGCAGTGGAAATACAGAAGATAAATTAGCTGTTTCTGCTTGGAAAGTCAGGAGAGAACAGCAGTAAGTGACTGAGCTGAGCCTTGAAGGCTGACCAGGATTGTGCTGGACAGACTAGAAGACAAGGAATTGCAGGTAACAATGAAAAGAATTCACCCCCTTCCCCCATTCCTATTGTGGTAGTCTTCTATTGTTAGATTCCCTTGATTGGACCTTCTTTAGATGAGTGACCTGCAATCCCATCTCTACTCTCCAGAGATTTAGAAATATTACTCTTCCATTCATTTTTCTAGGCAGATGTGAACAGGTACTTGTTCATGCCAGACAAGTCACCGAAAGACAAATCAAAAACATTCCACCTAAATCTAGCTTGGTCAAACAATGAGTTTAATTGGGATTGCTTAGCTTTATTGAGCTGATGGTAACAAAGGGTTTAATAGATCTTCATTATGTAAACTGGTATATAAACTGAGTTAATATGTGATTGAATCAAAATCATATTGGAAAATGTGGTTAATTCCTCCTGAGATTTTTATGACTTCTGAGGCCCCATTTATACTACAGAATATTGATGTTCATAAGAGAGTAACACAAAGTCCTTTGTTGCTACACATGGAAAATTAATCTAGAACTCAGCTGGAAAGCAAGCTGATGATCCTGTGTAGCGATCGTTACAAGTAGGTGGGGATTCTCCCTGCATCCATACAGGATGTCCCCAAACCCATGTGGGGGACTTCACTCATCAAAGAGTAATGACACCACATAAAAGATGATTATCCTGGAATTCTCACGAACACTTCATGGTCAGACACACTAGCTTTATTTGCTCATCATATGCATAGCAATGACAGTGCCATTGTTATTACAGCAAGAAGACATTCCAAAGCACATGAAAAAGGATACTCATATTGAGATCGCCACCATGGTTGTTCCACAGTGAGACGGCTTATCTTCACTTGTACTTCTCATCACTAACAACAAGCCCAGGTGTGCTTCTACAAGGTTTTGATTTTGATTCTGTTGTATTCTTGCTACAATGCCAAGGTTTACATTAACTTTTCAGAGGAGGTGGATTTTTTTGCCAGACATTGGTGGAGCACACCATTAATCCCAGGACTCAGGAAGCAGAGGAAGGCAGATCTCTGTGAGTTCGAGGACAGCCTGGTCTACAGATCAAGTTCCAGCCAATCTCCAAAGCAATACAGAGAACCCTGTCTCAAGAAAAACAAAACAACAACAACAACAACAAAAGAAAACCTTTTCCTGGTGAGACATGGGAAAATGAATTTTCACCTCACATGGGGTACCAATGAGAGACCAAAGAGATGCTTCCACTCTCTTAGCTTGGTGAACCAATAGGCTTTTTGGAGTCACATTCTGTAGTATGGGTAAGAGGTCACTTACAGGAACACAGGCAATTTATATATATAGATATAGTCTTTCCTCCCCACTTAGCATTTGTTAACCATTTGTGTATCCATAGGGAAATGAGGGGCTTCTGAATCTCTTGTGCTACTTTTCCAGCCCCATTGTGAATGGATATTAGTTGGGATTTTCCACAATTAATAAAATCTCTAGTAAAATATTTCTTTGTAGCTCTTATTTGGAATTAAGCTCCCTTCAAATAACCCTTACCTCAAAATTAGTCATATAAAACTATCATAAATTAAAGGGAATCTATTAGGTTATTTTCCTAAAATGGTATACTTAAAAGCCAATATTTTATGCTAATGTTTTCCTTTTCTTATTTACCTCAAATGCACCAAGTACAGAGATACACAAATCAAGAATTAAAGTGTTTTATATAAAACACAATTTCGGTTTCTTTCATTATTTGGTAATCTTAACTGTTTTCATAAAGATGGGAGAGGAAAATATATTTTGGTGAAAACTGAACTTCTTAATTTGAAATTCAATATACAGTAACCAGTAAAGCAAAAATACTACTGTAGAAAGCCAGATTGTTAGATTCCATGTTGACCTTCATCCTGAATAGGCAGATGTGCTAGTAATGTATATGCTAGGAGTAATAAAATGACAGAATAATTAGCCTGGTTATCCAATTAGTCTGTGAATAGTGTTTTAGTTTTTAAATAATATAACATTAATAAGATAAATGATAATATTTCCAGTAATATTTTTTCTTTCCTTTTTTCTCTTCTTCTTCTTCTTCTTCTTCTTCTTCTTCTTCTTCTTCTTCTTCTTCTTCTTCTTCTTCTTCTTCTTCTTCTTCCTCTTCTTCTTCCTCTTCTTCTTCCTCTTCTTCTTCTTCTTCTTCTTCTTCTTCTTCTTCTTCTTCTTCTTCTTCTTCTTCTTCTTCTTTTGTTTTTCTTGAAACGGGGTTTCCCTTTGACTTTGGAGGCTGTCCTGGAACTAGCTCTTGTAGACCAGGCTAGTCTTAAACACACAGAGATCCACCTTCCTCTGCCTCCCAAGTGCTGGGATTAAAGGCATGTGCCACCCCCTCCCAGCTATTTCCAGTAATTTTAAAAGAAAATAGTGCACTAAATTTTCTAATAAAACTTAGAATTTCAACATCCATTATAAGAGATATACATTATTATTGAATAATTTCCAAAATTATAGATAAATTGCAATCAGCTTATTGTGTACATACTTTCTCTAATTAAAAATAGAATATCATATTTTACTTATCTTTGTTTCTTTGTTACATCCTGACAACATTAGTAATAAGTAAATCTTACAAAGTTGTTTTCCCAGTATTTATTAAGAAGAATCAATAGTATATTAAGACTCTAACATATATCTCACAGAGTTATGTTACTAGTTTTTCTAATACTCTAATAGTGGGTTATTTTGTGTTTCTAAATTAGGCATGAAAAGCAAACATATTCCAATGTGAAAGTTACGTAGAAAATACATTACTTAAATAGAAGATATGATTTTGTGCTTCACATATACTGATTAGTTTTGTAAATTAGGAATGCTAATTAATATTTGTCAAAAACAAATTTGAATTTCTGGATAAAAATACATCCAAACATTAGCCTTCTCCCAATTCGCTTTCAGGATGAAATTAAAGAGTGATTGACTCTTAGTTTTAAATGTTCTTGTCACCAATGACTTGCTCATCTTTTAAAATACTTCCCCATTTTCAAATGTAATCAAAGATGAGTATTGTATCAGTAGATTAAAATTCCATGATATAACAGACTGATTGAAAGCATTTTTCTTTTGCTTCCAGTGTCAATCAAAGGTGTCAAGATTAATGTAACATAGAGCAGTAGATAGGTAGGTAGACAGACAATGGGTAGAATTCAAGCAGAATGAAATTAATGGTAATTTAGACAAAAAGTCAACACATTAAAATCATAAGTGAATTAGTTATTCTAAAAAGTACTTACAATTGAGATAATTTCATTCTCTCCAGAGAAAATTTTGACTATAATATCTCTCTATTATATGCATAAAATACGTGCATATGTATGTTTTTTCTTGATTAATTACTTAAACATACCCACAAAAGGCGTAGTATTTAGTTATTACTTTATATATATCAAAATGTCCTTCAAAACTTATTGTTTCCATTGCCCATCAAAGCAGAGTTGTTATAAAAAAGATTATTGGGGCCTTCACAATGGCTCAGTAGGTAAAGTAACTCAAACCCCTGCCTAGCAACCTGAGTTTGACACCTGAGAGCCACATAAAGGTGGACAGAACTGATGCCACAGAGCTCTCCCCTGCCCACCACACACATGAATAATAATAATAATAATTTTATGCTACCTATATAGAGGATAAGGACTCATATGAGTGACTTCTAGAAGTTAAAATTCTGTTTGTTATTTTCTATTTTTAAAAATGTATTAACATTTTATTATAAGAACTTGTAAATTTTAACTTTTTAAAAAGATGGGTTTAATTTTATTTTGTGTTTGCATGATTCATTTGCAAGTTTGTATGAGTACTTGGCCAGAAGGAATCATTTGATTCCTGAAACTGGAGTTAAAGATGGTTGTGAGCCTCTATGTAGATTATGGGTATTCTCCCCAAAATCTTTACAAGCAGACAGTGCTGTCAACGATGGAACCACTTCTCCAGCCGAAAGAACTTGTAAATAAAAAATATCACATATTTAAATTATCGGGTTCCAAAATCTATCACAATGAACTTCTATTGAATTAAAATGACCATTGTGAAATTATGAGACTTCATATTGTGTTTCTACATTTTCACTATCAAAAAGAAATGAAAATTTATGCAAGAGTTAAAACTAGAATAACAATTAGTTTTCTATCTTCTTTGATGACTCATGTATCCATTACACTCACATGCGCGCGCGCACACACACACACACACACACACACACACACACACACACAGGCTAGTAGGGAGAGCACGCAGAATTTTCTTTCTGAGATTGTGTGACATTGCTTAATATTATGCATTATCAATCCATCTCTTTTCCTGACTACTTTTGTGGTTTTTTTTTCTTAGATCTCAACACTATTCCATTTATATATGTATTACAGTTTCACTATCCACTCCTCTATTGATAGACAGAAAGGTTGGTTCCATTTCCTTGCTATAATGGATGAAACTGCAACAAACATGAATGTGTAAATATTTGTATAGGGGCAGACTTTTCTAATAGAACCTTAAGATTCTGTGATCTGAATACCCTTGCTATCCCCCACATTCCTACATGGAGATCTTCCTCCAATGAAATAACATTAAAATGACAATCATGGAAAGCCCACATTGTGCCTAGTCTGTCTCTGTAGGAAGGGTTCCCTGGATCTCAGTCTATGAAAGAGTAGCAAGAGTGTAAATGTGATGTTTATACCTTTGTGGGGCTGAGGTGGTGCAGCAGTTTTTTGTGTTTTTTTTTTTTTTTTTTTTTTGGTTTTGGTTTTTTTATGATAACAGATGTATGTATATTTTGGTAACAACTACAGGCTCAGTAATGTCCTGCAACCAGTGCTGGCCACATCCCACCCTGTTCTAGATGGTGTGTTGGGAGCAGGGTGGGGATGTAGGTATCCATTACAGCATTTTTCTAAACTCATAAAAAGAAAAGACACCTCAAAATTGTAAGACATTTTTACCTCTGATTTGGAAGGAGAAAGGCAATGTCTTCAGTGTCAGCCAGATCATCCGTATGACTCAAGCAAACAGCGGACAGCAAATGTTTATTTGAGTTAGAAAGGGGGGCATTCAACAGAAAAGCATTTGTCTCACATTAGTGATGCCCTGTGTTAGGTACCCAGGACATAAAATAGTAAGAGCAATAATCACAATTAATAAGTAAAGGAAAATATATTAAACTATGAAAAACTAGAAGTTCTGCACATACATACATGGCATGCTCCTTCTCCCAACCTGAGGTGAAGTGACCAAGCCCTGTCCATCAGACATGGAAGACAATGAAGGATTGAGGGGGAAGTCTTATCCAATCATGAGGCCTCTGAGATGTTTAAACATATGAAGTAATGGCAATAAATAAACATAACAAAGAAGCAACACAGAAAAAGGGAAAATATTGTCATATAAGAGAAAAATGGAAAATTATAAGCATGAATAGAAGCACAGTTTTAAAGATGAACCATTTAGAGATATTAAACATAAATAATGTATTAGATGTAGTACAGAATCGTGGGGTGCTTTGGCCAGCAGAAGATGAAAACTGACAGAATATCTATATCTCACTGAAATACCTTGTCGACAGCCCACCATTGTATGACATATATCAAAAGTGGATATTATCTTTCTTCTCACGAGCAACAATCCCATCCCAGTTTCCATGTTATTATTCCCCACAGCCCCCAAGGTTTGCTGGGTTAGGGCTAGTAAGTTCAGCTATGGATTTAATCATAAGCTCTTTTGCACCTCCTACACATGACAAAGGCATTTTCTTCTTGCTTTATAAATGTACTTATGATGTATAGCATTTTTATCTCATACTGAGATATGGTGAACAAATACCCCCACACTGGAGTACCTTTTAAATGTTACTGATAATATCAATATTGAAGGAACCATCCTTAGAAACCTGTTTGGAATTCAAAGTGGCTAAATCATAGCTAACTGAAGTTCATCTACAAGACCATGTCTGTGTAGAGGAAACAAACTTGTCAAGTTTGACTCATATTTACGTTAGTATCTGACACCACTACTAATCCTGCAGTTCAGCAAGGTCCTAAAGAATAAACTAGACATTGAAATTTCATTATTATGGTGCTGTGCTAAATGCTTGTTCTTAGCACTACAATGTCATCACCCACAAAAAATAATGAGACTTTATTCATTGGTTACTGTGTTGTCTGCATCCTCAGTGTTAACGTCAGCTCAAACTGTATAAGAGACCCCAGAGAGAACAAAATCATCTATTGCCATTATTGAAATGAACTATGGCTGTTTCACACCTGTTGCTAAATGACATCTTAGCATTCTCCATTGAGACCCTGGTAGCCCTGCGGACGTGCAACTTTGAACCCCTGTGTAGGAACTGTGTAAAAATTACACACTGTTCTGAGGAACAGGTTTTGTCTTATGTGTTTTTCTTCAGATATCACACTGAATATGTTATATTAGAATTGTTTGGATTGATGAAATGGCTCAGCAAATCAAAGTGTTCACCACTCAAGCCTGAGAACCTGAGTTCAAGCCCCAGGATCTCCGTAAAGATAGAAAGAACCAACTTCATAAAATTGTTCTCTGATTTCAATACATACTCCATGCCACAAACAACTTCACACAACAACAACAACAATAATAAATATTTAAGTGGATTATTTTACCATTCTTTCATGACCTGTAGGGTCAATAACACATTTATAATTGGTAGAGATCAGTTGATTATCTGTTTGGCTGTAATGGCTAAAGAAACACTCCCCACTGTTGTAATGCTAATATGTAACACTGAATGATTCAGCATATAGATATTTCATTTCACAAATACATAAACTGAAGCTTTGAAAAAGATAAATCAGGGGCTCTAGAGATTGGTCAGTGCTTGAGTGCTCACTGCTCTTGCAGAAGAGCTGTGTTCAATTTTCAGCAACCCTGATGGGCTGCTCACAACTACCTGAAACTCCAGCCCCAGGCAGGAGGGTACCCTGCCTGGCCTTAGTCAGCACCTGCACTCATGTGCACTAACCACACAAGCATACACATATTTAAAATGAAATAGTATTTCATGAAAACTAAAATCCACTTAACCAAAATTATAATGTTAAGAACTGGTCATTCACAATGCCATGTTTTAAATTCCCATGTTACAGGACAGTATTGTCAGACAATAGCAGTTGACTACATATGATCCCACTTGGTACAAAAAGGTCTCCTCTGAGCTATAAAACATAACTTATGTATGTTACCATTAATATGTAGACCACAATTTAATAATTTTTCTTAAAATCACTGTGAATATTCAATTTTAAGAAATGAAACAAAAATAAAATTCTCAACAATATTAATGAAGCAGTTTCAGGGTTAATTTTTAGTTCATCTTCAAAACTATTTTAAATGCACTTAAAAGGAATGCTTAATGAAACTCTGTCTTGGACTAGAGGTTACTTTACTTCTTTTTCTTTTGGTTTTGTTTTATTTTGTTTTGAGACAGGGTTTTTCTGTGTAGCCCTAGTGACCCTGAAACTTGCTCTGTAGACGATGCTAGCCTCGAATTCAGAGATCCACCTGCCTCTGTTTCTGGAGTGCACTTTCATGCTGAGACATTTTGATCATCTTAGGGGAACAATTGTGCAACATAGATGCTGAAAACTCTATGTGGAACCAGTTCTAAGAGACATACTCACTAGTTAAAACTTCATAAAATCCATAAAAGGTTAAGTATATTAAAAAAAACCTCTCAAGGCATGATATCATATTTTAAAATAGTTTAAGTGAAATGTTTTATTAACTTCAACCCACAGAATTTGAAACATATTAAACTAACAACCTGTGCCTTGGTGACAAATATTTTGTACAGTAGGACCTGTTTCCTCCGTCAGCTACTGTGAAGCACAGTAAAGCATTCCTAAGTGGCCTAATGTGTTGCATCTTCAGACTACAATTACAGATGCAAAGTACAGCATAGCTATTGACTGACAGAGGGAGCAAATCAACTCACCATGATTATGACTGAGCTGGAATAACTTTCTCCATGCCTGCCCTTCTTTCTCCTATTACGACAAAAAATGATTCCATAGACATGTAAGAAGAATATATAATTTTAATTATAAAATATAAGTATACTTCTACCTTAAACAAAATATTTGTTTGTATCAACTATAATTAGCTATAATTTCAACCACTCAATAAATTAATAACAAATGATATAAATCAAGAGATTCAATATATAATGTTTTTGATCAAAAATGTTTGTCCCTTTGGGTTGTGAGATGACCTTTTGGTTTTGAGCTTTTATTTTGTTTTCTTCCCACTTTTCTTTTTTAAAGACAGAATTTCAGTATGGAACCCAGCCAGGTTCACACTCAAAAATCTGCCTGCATCAGCCTCCTGAATTTTGGTAGGACAACATATACTACAACACCTGGCCTTGAACTAATAATTTCAAAGAATGACATTATGGG
Organism: Cricetulus griseus; assembly: GCF_003668045.3. Lineage (NCBI taxonomy): Eukaryota > Metazoa > Chordata > Mammalia > Rodentia > Cricetidae > Cricetulus > Cricetulus griseus. The sequence continues at coordinate 407,507,750 of NC_048595.1, forward strand.
TTCACTGTAAATTACTTTTGTAAAGAATCCTCTATACTAATGACAAACTTCAGACTGATTTTTAATAGAATTTTATAGAAATAGTTGTTTATCTTCATATTCCCAAATAGAGAGGATTCCTGTAAAATATAAATCTAACTGTCTTAACTTCTATGTGTTTGTGAAACCCAAACAACAGTAAATATCATAGCACACTAACTGTGTACCAGCCCCTGATCAAAGTGAATTTTATGAATGATGGCAATTCAATCCTCACAATTTATTTCTTTTTAATGATAAAGAAACTAAGACTTTACAAAGTGACCTGGCCAAAGCCACAGTGCTGTCTAAGTATCAGAATATGGATGAAGGCAGTCTGACTTTAGGGATGATGCTTTTATCTTCTACACCCTTTATTAAATCTGAACAGCATGTCTCCTCTTAAATAAATATTGGCCTCAGTATAATACTACTTGGACACAACTTCTTTAGGTTATACATTCTTTGATAGTTGTAGTTGACAATAGTAAATTACTGTCTTCTGACCAGGTTAAACTATTATTTTTCAACATGAAAAATATTGAAAATAAATTTCAGCATTTGAATTTGTATTTTCTGACACATCTTTTGGTTCTTTTTTTTCATCTTTTTTATTTGAATTAGAAACAAGATTGTTTTACATGTCACTCCCAGTTCCCACTCCCTCCAGTCCTCCCCTACTACACCCTCCCCAACTAAAACCCTACCTATCACTTATCCTTTCTGCTCCCGAGGGAGGGTGAGGCCTTCCATAGGGGGTCATCAGAGTCTATTATATCCTTTGGGATAGGGCCTAGGCCCACCCCCGTGTGTCTTGGCTCAGGGAGTATCCCTCTATTTTCATTTCACAATAAGAATTATACTCCATATTACAAGTGATTTCCAGAACCTTCTCTATACTATAAAAACTATGATCATGAAATCTCTTCTACTTTCCCCACATTAGAAAAGGGGATTATGTAGTAGTATATGGATACAGGATTCCACTTCTCTGGAAGGTGTCTAAAACTAGACCTTTGTTTATATTAAACTAGCTGAAAGCACAAACAAATCTTCAGTTGTACTGTTGACTTGTTGATTTCTAAGTAATCTACATGTGGTGGCTCATACTTCCTCGCTCTCGATTAACATTCTTATGGTGATCCCAAAATTAAATTTAGGTAGTAGAAACTAGCAAGTGTGAATTCAGCTAAATTCCAGTGAAATAATTTGTGTCAAAAAGCAAGAGGTTTACAAAGAAACAATTTTAAAAGACAAATAACTTCATCTGATATTATAACATATTTTTGTCAAAACATGCCAGCAATATCTCTACATCACCTTATTTTGCTTAGCAGTAAGTGGCAGAAGCAAATGAGAGCCGGACACTTCCCCAGTTCCTGAGTCAACTCATCACCGTCATTATAGATTAGGATATCACAGATGGAGTTAATACAATTGTCCATTTACAACTCTATTCTCTACCTAGTACTGAGAGTATTTGAGTGTTTTTCATGTAAATAATAACAGAATATTCTTATATTGTTGTAAGAACAAATAGAGCTTGGGGGAAGATACTCTGAAGATTCATGGTTTTGCCAAATAAGTCTCAATGTTTCCAATAAATCATTTTCCCAGAAATATTGTCGTGAAAAGCTTTAATTCTGTTCAAACTGGTTAAAGCATTTGTATAGATAAAAACTAAATGAATGACCACTAACATCTTTTTAACTAAAGAAAAATGATTAGCCTTCTAAAACTTAATAGTTAAACAGAATTATAAGGAGTAGTAAGGAGAAAAGATTGAGGAGATGAAGATGTTAAATATATATTAAATTCTCAACAAATTAGTAAAACATTTTTTTAAAAATTGTGTCACACACTAGAGTTAATGTTATTGATTAGCGAAACATTTAAGATTATTAGTACAAGTTGCTTTGAATATGCTATTTTGAAAATTGCAGCATTGCCATCTTAAATCTGAAACTGCCTTTATTCTTTTAAAGTTTTTAACCCTTCCATTGATTTAGAAAATATAACATATTTGATTCCCTGTTACACAGGCTTAATCCATTCTCCACAGTGAAGTGCACAGATTTCAGCCATAACACATTCTGTTCCACTGCCATCCGTACAAAATACTGTTTACACTCCAGGACTATTGCTTCAGGAAACGATTGATGGAGCATCTCCTTCTGCGGCTGCTTCCATGGAGAAGTGGAAAGTCTTTTCTGTCCAACCAGGGGCACTTTCAGCCCTTGCTTTATCTCTACAGCACAGGAGCATGCAAGATTGGATTTTAGACTTTGAATGTAGAAAATAATAAAAATGAAATAAAAATCTTGAGAAGGGGACTCTTTAAAAGTTCACTTGGGAACTTTTGTCAAGCTCTGAGCCATCTCTCTTTCCTCAGAATTCTTTGTAAAAAATTAAATGAAAAGCAGAGCCTAAGCTACATAGTGAAAATGCACATAACTTCAAATATGACTCGGTGCTACTAAGCTGAACACTGTGATTGCAATTATAACTCCTCATTGCTTCATGCATAAATTATTCAAATTCAGGCAATATATTATTCGAACATTATCTCCAAGAAGCACTTCTAAAAGCTCACTACAATTATGCTGCAACCCTTCACTAACAAAGGCCATGCAATTAAAAGCTTAATGTATTTTACAGAACCTGAATTGGTCAACAACATTGTTTTAACACAAGCCAATTTTTAACTATAATTTATCACTTAAAGTTTCCCTTTATTTGTCTTAAAAGGTTAATACTATTTCTATAAAGAAATAGCCGAAAGTGAGTGTACACTCTTCAAATTGGGCACATGTACTTCAAAGACTCACTTCTTTCATTAGAATATGGAAATGTTTTTTTGAAAAGAGACTCTCAATTATTATTAAAATTCTAGTAAAATGGAAGTTTCATATGATGTTCCCAGACATGCTGCATAAAAATGTATTCTCACATAAGAAGCTAAATTAAACATTAGAATAAGTTCACATGAATTCTCTAGTCAATCATTTGGACTTGACTTCTATGCCTGTCATAAGATTCATGATTCCGGATCATTGCTCATTTGTGGATTTTGTGAATTGGCCTTTTAAGGACTGTTTAATTCAAGACTTGTCTGACATACTTATTCCCTCTGATGCCTTCATGGAGCACTGCCTCAGTCAGTTGTATAATATGCTTTGCTCAATGATCATCTGATCCACTTTGAGAGTCATACTCTGTCTCTGATTTAGTACTGATGATTTAGAAAAACAGATTCATTATCTGCTTACTGTTTGACTTCTGGATGAAGACTATATTCCTCAACTTTTGATACATCTACAGATTGCTCTTCCCATCATGGCTGCATCTCTTATTCCAATTACTTGCATTGATTCAGAGTATGCCATGTACTCAAGCAACTGAGCTTCCATGTTTTGATTAGGGATGAGTTGCTTGACCTGGAAAAACACACAGGAGTAACACATACAATAACACCTGACACCTTTATGTTTTAAATACAAGTATCTCCTTTTCTTAGCCAGACACAATATTGTATTGTCTTGATATTCATCATCTATATTGTTTATCCTTATAATGAAAAGGAATTTCACTGTTCTGTATGTGTGAGGAGAAGTAGAGGCTCAAACTTTGCCTTGTTTTCAACTCATCACTTCCTGCTATTGGAAGTTTGAATGTCCAGGCCATCCTAGATCACTGTGATTCTTCCAGCATAGAAGATAAACATGGTGTGTATTACAGTGTGAATTTCAGTCTGTGAGTGTGCATTTATGCTCCATCTCACTTAACAAAGACTTACAAAGAACCCTGACAAATTTGTTTTTGACCTTTGTACCAGAAAGACCAAGGGGGGGATGATCACCTTCCTAAACTGTCAGTGTCTCTATAGAAATTTCACAGAGAAACAAAGTTATTTAAGAGACACAAAATTCCAAAACCATAGCAAAAGAGCATATTCACATGGCAGTAAGTCTATGAACTAACCACCTAAAAAGATAACTTCCACTAATCTCCTCACAGAGACCCTGGTTTACACAGAATTATCAGCGTGTATTCTTCATCCTAAATGAAGGGAGCCAGGAATACAAGTTGGTGAAACTAGGAGATAACTTTGAAAGGGAAGAAAAACTAAAAATGTTAGTCAGGATTGCCTAGCTAACAGTGTAGACCTGAGGCCTTATTTTCATTCTGCTATAATCCCCTGCACAAAGAAGGAGGGCGATGGACCCTAAAGTCATTCTAGAAACTGATGAATGTGCAAGCAGTGGTGGAAATGTATGACTGGCAGGACTTTTGCTGCCTGCAAACATAAACTCATGTATGTATGACTTTCTGAAAATTAAAGGAAACCAGCAAAAATCTTTCTATCTTTCCTTTGTGACTGAAGTAATCAAATCACCACAGAAAGCTTTCATGTTAAAATTACATATTTACTTTTAAAACGCTATGTGTTCTTATTCAAACTCACTAAGTCCAATAGAACTAGAGTGTGCTTTAAAGACATAAATAGCATTAATTTTCCTTCTTTCAATTTTGTTGTAGAATAAAGTGATTAGAATTTGGATTTGCATTAATGAATAATTTAGGAGCTCTGAGGAAGACACTAATGGCTGATGGAGCAACCTCTGCTGAAGAAATCTCATTGAAATACAGGGAGGGCTATGGGTGCTGCTCCAGTCTAGGGAGTCTAGTTTTTCACTCTAGAATTTAGGCAATTCAATGTTGTATTCTTTAAAGAAATAATTATAGGCAATAGGATTGCGCTGTATACCAGAGGGCCGTCTTTTAAGAAGTACTCTTTGCATGTCTTTCAGCAGAGTGATAAGAGCAGAACAGACTACACTGGGAACAGCCATAAAGGAAAATGAAGGGACCGTGAGAGGTTCACAGAAGAGCTGTGGCTACAGCTTGTATAACAAATGATGCCCAGATGCTGCATTACCAAGCCAAACCATGCTACATATCCTGTTGCCATATTCAGTAATGAACCCTTGACCTGTAAAGGACAGTGATGATTGCTCTTCTAATAAACAATGAGATTTAATCATTTCATGTTTACTGAATGTCTGCTATGAGGGAAGTTCTTTCTAGACCCAGAAAATTCTCTAGGATTTTGCAAATGATGAGACCACACCTGTAATAAAAGGAATATGTGTCAGACCAAAGAGGAAGTAACATGACAATAAATCCTCCATGGTCTATGTCTGGATATTCAACTAAAAATCTGCTGATTCTCACAGACATGCTATGATAGAATTCTGGGCGACAATCCTTTGAAAGTGATTTTAGCTTATAAGCAAAAGTAATCTATGAGACTAGCATCTGTCATGCATGTGAGGAGACCTTTCATAATTAGATATTTTCATGTATATCCAGGATGAATGCTTTTCCTAGGTAAATTAAAATAACTTAATGCTTAAAAATAAAATATATTAAAACTTCTATAGCCATGTTTAATCAAGAAAAATCTATATAGTGTATTACTAAAATATATACTAAGCAACAAAATATTTGGGTCATATATATGATTGTTTCCCTTTTCAGTTCTTCATTAAAAGCAAGCCAATTGCTTTTAAAATCAGAAAAAAATGTCTTCTATACTTACATATAATATAATGAAAAACTAGTTTAATGTACCTACTCTAGGTTTAATATGTTCCAAAGTACATTTAATTTTATTTCATATTTATATGATATGTGTATTTTGTCTTATAAACCCATTTGAGTATGCACATAAATATATTTTGCCCATGTTTGTCTCTCAGCATACATACTGATGTGTGAGTCAAAGTTATTACTGTTCCTTGTATGTGTCAAAGGCCCACTATCTTGGACTAGTGCTCTAAAAATTACAAGTGGTCAATGATGAGGATATTAATTTTTCATCTCTGGTTAATATTACAGAATGTATGATATAATTAAATATTTCCAAATCTAAGATTGAAGTGTATATATAAACTCTACCATCTCTAAAGGATAGTGTGTTTCAAATATAAGACCACCAGAAAAAAAAAGATTAATATGGCTCCCATGGTCATAAAATGATAAATAAAAGTATTTTATTAAAAATTATAAATGGAAAAAACTGTATTTATTTTCTATATTGATGAGACCAGAAATAACTACAAGTTTTCAACTTAATAAAAAAGTGCAAGAGGAGCTGGTTATGGTGGCGGCAGAGGGGTCAAGGACTCTGTGAGAGCATGGACTATGGAATCAACTAAGCAGGGTTCATGGGTGCTGACAGAGACTGAAGAGGCGATAGTGGATCCTACATCGGTCTGTGCTAGATGCTCTGCATGGATGCTATTGATGTTGGCTTGACATTTAGTGGTACTCTTGAAAGGGGGAGTGGGGGTGTCTCTGACTCTTCCATCTGCTCTTGGGACCCTCTTCTTCCTACCCGGTCGCCTCACCCAGACACGAGAGTTAGGGCTTATTGTTGTGCCTTGTTCTGATGACGTCCCTTGGAGGTCTGCTTTTACGGAAGATAGTGGTTCTGGAGAAAAGGGAAGTTGCACAGGGAATCAGGAATTGGGAGGGATGGAAATAAGGGAAGCTGCAGTTGGCATGTATTGTACGAGGGAATAAATTTTTAAAAATTGTAAATGGAAGTTTCTTTCCCACAAGAAGCCACTCCCAAGTAACCACACAGAGGCTTAATAGCAATTATAAATGTTTGGCCAATATAGTTCAGGCTTGTTACTAACTAACTCTTAAATTTTTATTTAACCAATATTTTTATCTATGCTTTGCTATATGCCTTGGTACCATTCCTCAGTATGGCATGACCATCTTGCTTCTCTTTGCATCTGCTTGTGACTTCTGACTCTGCCCTTCTTCCCAGCATTTTCTCTGGCCCCCAAATCCTGGCTAGCTACTGGCAAATTAGCTTTTTATTAACAAAGAAAAAACACATTTTCACAGTGTACAGAAAGATTATTATACAGCATTTTCCCCCTTTCGTCTAAATAAAAGGGAAGGTTTTAACTTTAACATACTAAACTTATATAAACAAAAACAGTTATTAAGTAAGAATTATAGTCCAATTGTATTTGGCAATATTAGAGAAAATATTATCTATCTTTGTGAGTTTAAAGCTTTATAAGTAATTTGTCTTTTGCCATAACTAAGCCAGACTTTAAGTCTAATTATTTAGTCTTTAGCTCCATCAAAGACCTCAGAAAGGTGAAATGTTACCTAATGTCAGGAACATCTGGCTCCTGGACAGTCCCCCTAGGTTCTTCTCTAATGTTGAGGCACTCAGTTTTGGTCTACAGGCCTGGTATACCTGACAGACATTTCTGAGAAGCAGGGAATTTTTAAGGACTCTTCTATCTTGTGTTGGCAAAGTTTGGCAGCCACACTTTTTGTGTCCTGCTGGTATACTGGCAGCAACTGAGTTAAGGACAGTTTCATTGCCCAAATGGTTAGGTTTTGCCATGAAGAAAGCAAACTCAATACCAAGTTCCTTCAATGTCTATCATCTTCTTTAGAAGTAAATTGGTGCTATCAGTAACAGAAATCTCTTACTGTCATGAAAAGACTTAGGTTATTTAATATATTAAATATCATAGTCTGTAGGTTGTTGATGTGTCTAAAAATCATCTATCTAAATATATTTGTGTATGACCTTGGAAACATACCTAATATTACTATAAGTTTGACTATATGAAAAGGTTAACTATTACTGATAACTATTAATCTGTATTTCTTAATTATATATTACATTTTAATAAACTGTATAAACACATTACCCCAAACAAGAGTTGAATCATACATACAGTATAACAAAATTAAGTTGAAATTTTTATCAATAAACCAAAATCCATACCAATGTAATATATTTTGAGGTTAATAATAGTTTTCTGGATTAAAACAATTCGATAATCTACTCTTTTATATTATCATTTCTATATCAAATCCCCCCTTTTTCCTTTAAAAAGGGATCTTTGAATTTAATATTGTTTAACCTTTATTTCCATAGGATCAATAACAGTTTGTAACTACCCCCACCTTAAATGATAATAAACATCCATAACCCATCTTTTGAGAATGGATGTAGTTCTCTAGACTACTTCCTATTGTTTGGAGATGTTGATATCTTTGGAGGAAACTTGAGAAAAATGGGACAATAATGAAGTCACAGCTTGAATAGTCCTTGAGGCTGGACCATCTCAGCCAGCAGCCTTGAAGCTGTTTTGGATACAGAATTTTGAGGTGACTGTAACAAAAATTTTGGATCACCTGGACCAGCCATTTTCATTGGTAATTGGTCCCCTTATTCTGAAAATACACAAACTTTTAATGATAACATACAAGTATGGAATATACGGTGTGTATAAGTCAAAGATTTTTTGTTTGTTTTATGTTTGAGAAGGTAAAATTATATATTAAGTATCTTGTAGTTCTTTTAGGTTTATTGTTTTTATGTCTATAGCCAGGATTTCAGGGGGTCTTCCCCAATCAAACCTAATCACCTTTAACTTTGAACAAATCCACAGCCTTTTATTTTCTGTGGAAATAAAAGCATAATCACTTTCCCAAAGTTATATATCTTTTGACTTTCATTTTAAAGTCAAGATATTTTTTAAATATATAGATTGGTTTAATCCAACAGCATTTATAATCATATGTCTCTTAGCAGTTATTACCCCTTCCTCAACAGTCGAATAATTCAAAGACAACACAATAATATATTGTATTCAGACTCTCTGTGTGTTTTCTTATTTACATGGCTTTTTATACTACTTTACCCCCTTTCTTAGGAATTTACTCTATTATTTATATATATATATATATATATATATATATATATATATATATATATAGTCTTCCCCTTTTCTCTCCCAAGCCTATGTATATTTTTTAACACACTGTAACCCATTCAGAGGTTTTTTTCTGTCTGGATTTATTTTCACCTACCATCTATATTGTTTTTTGATCACATGAGATGAATCTTAGACTGTTATGTCAGCAGCCACTAGTGTATCTTACCTTAGTATACACTGGTAGTGTATGTATGATAGCTGGTTCTTCCAACAGGCAGATTCTAGGAGACTCCTCTCTGTACCTCGGCCTTCAAGAAACAGTGTGGGAGCCTGCCAAGCAGGTTAGCTCATGGTGTACTGGCAGGGCTCAGGCTGGCAGCTCAAGTCTCCAAGTAGAAGCTGGGATATGCATCTCTGCATCTTGGCTGCATGAGAGACATAGGTCTAGGAAGCTGAGCCTAGCTCCATCTCTGTGTGTCTAGAACACTTTCCTAAGATCTCTCGGGTTTTATGTGCATGTAGGTGCCCCACCTTGTATGCCCTTTATAAGCAGGTGTTTATATCCCACAAACCATTCCCAAGTAACCACATAGAGGCTTAATATTGATTATAAATGCTTGGTCAAAAGCTCAGGGTTCCTTTCACTGCTGTGAAACTGTGGCTGTAGATCATGGGTAGAGTTCCTTCCATAATATGATTCTATGAGGTTACATTTAATTTAAATTCCTGCCATTTTTCCTCTGTATATTCTTAGCAACATTTTTGTCTTAAGAAAGCTAGATCCTATTCAATTTATATTCTTTTTATATACACATGCATGTATGTGTGATCCCACCAGAAATATCTCATACTTTTGGATATTCCAGCAGTGTCTCACCATATTCTTTTACTTTAACCAAATATTCATGCACATTAACTTGTTTCTTAAAAAGAAATTTATCTTCTGTATTTTGTTGTTTAAAAAATACCAAAAGGCCAAGTTTGAGATTTAAAACCAAAAACCCTTATAAGTAAGAAATGAAGTTAAGAGAAGAAAACAAATGATTGAGTGGGAACTGTCTTGGAATGCCTAAAATTTTCTTTTATCCTTGGTTGGTTCTTAGAGAGTCAGTGTGGGGAGATGTAGTCATATATACTATAAGGAAAGAGACACCTATGCATAATACATACAGGCAGGATATAGTGGTTTGTGGTGGTATATTGTTTATGATCTAATAAAACCACTGTAGATCACTTTGCAAAGCCAGCCACACCAGTTAGCTATAGAAACTATGCACCACTTTTAACCCCAGGACTCATGAGAGGTATTTAAGGCAGGAACAGGATCTCGGAGTGGCCTTCATTCCCCAGCCACCCTGAGGATAGAAAGATTGAGTCTCTAGCCATATTGAAGGGAGCATAGCAGTCTGAGAGAATCTGAGGAGCAGTGAATTCGGGAGCAGTTTAAGGATCTCCCCTTTGGTCTGAGCTGAGGTAGAGGTAAGAGTTAGTGGCTGGCTGCTTTGATTTTCTGATCTTCAGCTTGAAGCTTGAACTCCAGTGTCAGTCTCTGGGTCTTTTATTTATTGTGCTGCAGTGGTTGAGGCATGGCTACCAGGGGTTTAAAGAAAAATCCTACCCGCTCAACCTCAGACCCTGAATGAACCCTGGATGTGGGGCCTGGGCTTCCAAGCATGGCCTCTGTCCAGATTAGCCCTGAGACACACATTTCTCCAGCACCTTGAGGTATTCCTGCCATGATTGTTGGGCTGGGAACCTCTGGGACCAAGGTATTTTTGCTTTCCAATCTCTAAGGACTTAATAACTCAAAACACTCCAAGAGTGAAAGGTTTATTTAATGATATGGAATCCGAGGACAGCTCTGGATGGTAGGAAGTTTCTGTTCTTCTTTGCAGGGCATAGCCTTGCTGAAGAAAAGGACTCTGGTCCTGCCTCTAGAAACTACATACCCATAAATTCTTTTGATGGGAAATTTAATGAAAGTGTAGCTAACAGAGGAAATGTCTATAGAAAACTGAAAACAGCTTGGTATCTGACAATATACATGGAAATCACAACTTATTAATATATATATAATTCATTATTTTTTTAATTTCCCACTATAGATGTATCGTATCATTTCAATGACAATGCTTACATTATTTCTCCCAACACACACTACCCAGCACTAATCTGGTTGATTTCATTGTTTCACATGTAATTAATTACCCTCCCAGTTACTTTTAGATTTAAGGACTAGGTATGTATCGCTCATAAAACTCTTCAAATTTTTTCAAATTTTTTCTTGTTGTTGTTGTTTTCATCCAGATTACTCTGCGGTCAAGAAACTGTCAACAACAAACAAATCACGTTTTATCATTTTAAAATGTTTTCTATTCTTTATTATTCTCTATATTTGCTCAGATGTAATGAAATTGAAGTTTTTCATAGGGCCCACAGTGCTCTGTGTACATCTGGACAAATCATAAACAGACATAAAATGAATCAAGTACCTGCATGGAGTCCCAAAAAGGAACAGAAAATAAAAGGTTAAAGGTAAGGCTGTTTCAAACTTGCATATTTTATTCTGATCCAAGTCATTATAGAATACCTCAATAAATAAATATTGAATTTATTTTGCTCTTCCAAGTAGCATCATGACAAATGGTATTATTCAAAGTTCTCTAGAACTGACAACATGAATATGTAGCCTAAAGAAAATGTATCAGGTTGGCTCATCTAACACAGGCTGGATCATCTAAGAATGACTGTCTGCAGGTTGGACAGGTTGAGAACTGGCAGTGACTGGGTCCAGAAGGCTCGATACCTGAGCAGTACCAATCTAGTACTGAAGGCTTTGAGGATTCCTAGAAACCCAGGGGACTTCACTACCAGTTGTAAGATCAAAGAATCTGGGTTCCAGTGAAGGATGTCTGCAGCAATAGAGCAGACGCCTTTGCCAGCAGTGGTAAAGGCAGTCAGGGGAACAGCAGTGCCTGTCCTTTAGACTTCTTCCTATTTGAGCCTCTAGAAGATGTTGCCCACTATGAGAGAGTGTGGGAGAGCTCCTCTCACTCATTGCTTCCAGGAAGTACACTCTCATGCCCACTAAGCATACCCCTTAGTCTAGTCTAACCATCTAGTCAAGTTGACAACCAAATTTAACCATACAAAAATTTAAGACTATAAAAATGTTAAGCAAAAGTTATGCTTGGATAAATAATTTCTTTTCAAAATGTCCTTCTAATTCCTTATTCAATTCAACCTTTCCCATTTAACAGTTTCCAAAGACTTGTTTGTAGAATTTCAGAAATTAAAGTAGATTCTTCATACACACTATTTATGGGAATACATTATTAAAAGCGTAAACATGTTTGAGCCTATTTCTGTTAGATATTGTGTTTGTTTATTTACAGAAAAAAGACAAGAACAGGGTGGTCTTTGTGTGTTTCAATAATTCACACTGTCAAAGGTCCTTCAGGTTCACTAAGATGGAAGTAGCCAATTAGAGACATTGTGTCAAATTATGGGTCTCTAGGTACATTTTTCTTCCTCAATTCTATTACTTTTCTTTGATGCTGGATATTTAAGGAATCTTTGACATGAAACTTCAGACTTGTATTACTTTATTGGGAAGTTTTTATTTCCCATGAGATGATAGTTGTTTTAAGGAAACAAATTAGAGATCATTTCTAAATTTTGGTTTCATTCTTCACCTGGGGAGATCTCAACTATTCTTTAAGCTCTTGGGACATTGTTCCTTAGACTCCTGCTGACTCTACAGTGCAAGGAAAAATCCATGACATTTAATAAATACTTTAGAAATAGGTGTCTGGATCAGAAAAAAAGATTATTTTCTCTCTCTTTCTGCTTTCTCATTTCATGCTACACCTTTTGTTAAGGCACTTAAAGTACTTGGCTAGTCCCCTATAGCCTGCACATCTCAATGATCTCTCTGAGAACTAACTGATAGAAACCCCTTTAAACTGCTCTCTGGGTAGTAGAATATTAATTTAACTGAAGTAAAAGGAGAAAAGGTGTGGGGACCAGAGAAAACAAGCCAAATATTTACAGTATCAAAATACACAGTTAACTGAATAAAATCAGTTGCCTGATTGGTTCACACAGATTTTTCAAGCTAATTAGAATACAGTTATAAATATTTCCCTTTCACACAAAACTTCATTATCATTATAAAATGTGGTCTCATATCGGTTGTCATCACATATGAGATGATGTCAGTTACAGATAGTATTTGAGTAAACTCCTCCCATACTTCCTTAAATGGTCTGCCCATTGTAGCTTTCCTTTATATAGCTATTGAGTTATTAATATTGAAGAAAGGAACCTGATTTACATGTAACCTCTGTCACAGGCACTCGCTCACAGTATCACAAGAACAAGGACACCACATACCTCCAGTGGTGACAGAAACAAGACTGGAGAGGATCCCATTGCCTAGCTCAGCTTCTCTTGGTCAACTTGCCATTTGTACAAAGTCATCTTTGGGGCTTGTCTTATGGGTTCAGTGCTGTTCATCAAATGTGATCCTGAGTTTAAAACAAATGCTTAAACATTGATGTAGATTTTTATTTTTATCATATGCTGTTAGTTAAAACTGTTGTAATGCTGATCCACAGAGCATAAACACTATCTCCTGATATTAAAATTACAGTTTGAATCCACAGAATTGGAAGCATGCAAGAGTCTCTTAGTTCTTTTGTTGTTGCTATGATAAAATACTCTGACAACAGCAATTTAAGAGAGAAGGACTTAATTTTGGCTCACAGTATCATATGATAGTCTATCATGAACAGGAACTCACACAGGAAGGAGTTTGGAGGCACTGTCACATTATATCTGCTCTTAGGAAACACGGAGTGTAAATTCTCATGCTCAGCTTATTTTGTTCAGTGCTGAGTTCAGGTCATGAAATCGTGTTGCTCACTCTCAGGATGGATGTCCCTGGTTCAATGAGCACACTTTAATAAACTCTACACAAGCATGCTTGTGGGTCACCCTGATCTGGATAGTCCTTCACCATGATTCCTTCCCAGGTAGTCCAATATTCTTCCAGCTTGACAGCTGAAATTAACCATAACAAATTGTAACCAATTTTTGTTTTACTTTCCTATCTAATCCTCACTATTCTACTATGGCCGAGTCATTTAGTTTTAATCTATTGTTGTTACGTCTTCAAATTTTATAGGATTTTTCTTTATTGTGGTGAGAATAATGAACATAAAATTTACACTCCTACAGTTTTAAGCATAGAGTCTAGCACTGCAGGCTATAGTTATAACAACAACATATCGCTAGAACTTCTCATCTTACTTCCCTGACTCTATGCTCACTGAGTAGTAATTTTCCTTTTATTCCTCCTCCCATACACCAGCCCTTCCCACTTTACTGTAGTGAGATATCCACCCCGCGCTGACCACTCCCACTTGGGTGTGGCCACAGGTTTAGACTTGATGGAGAGTGGGTTTTAGGTCTGGAGTCAGGACAGGTGGCTCTCTCTTGCTTCCTGTTGGGTCACACAGCGCAGCCTGGGTGAATTCTTGGAGCTGGAACTTGCGGCAGTCACCCAATTCTTGTGTAAGTGCATTCTCCCCTAATAAAGTTACATTAGCCTATCTTGAGACTAGCCCAGTGAATCTTGATCAATGCATCCAACACTTCACTCTAATTATATACATCTATTTTAGACACTATATCTAGGTGAAAGTATGCATGGTTCTACAGCGGACATCCACTCTCCACTGTGTCCTCTACATCTACTCTGTAAAAAGGACTTTCTTCTTTATGTTGTCCTTGGATTGCACTTTGTGTGCCTTTTCTGTTGCTTTCTTAGGTGATATTATATATAAATAGATACCAGACACACTGAAAATAAGTGTGCAATTTCAAAGAAGTCACTGAACTCTGTAAGAAAGCATTGTATTTGGATCTCTAAAAAAAACCCACAATATTCACAGTAGAAAATATTGTATAGTATATCATGTAGACTATGTAAATAATGATCAATAGGTAGGACAGTATAAATTTATACTTGTAGCTAAATTATTGTCATTGAGGTTTTAGTAGTTAAGATCATATTCATATCTTATCTTTACTTTGTTCTTCACCTTCCAAAACACATTATGGAAACCTGTCTACATTAATTGGAATTCTAGATTATTATTTTTCATAAGGATATAATATCCTTATAGTTTTGATAGTCATTCCTCTATTTAAAGGCATACTTTTCAATTTTTGGCAATGTTTCCTTTCCTTCTTTTTACTGAAGACCTTTCTATGCACTAAATTAAGTAAAAGATATGTTTTCAATTTGTTTTGGTTTAGATTTGATTTTTGAGTCAGGCTCTCACTTTGTAGCTAGAAGTTCAACTAGAACTTTGTTTTTTTTAACTATGTGACCATTTTATTTATTTATCAAGCAAGTACTATCTGCAAGAGACTGGGCTACATGTTTGAAATCATATATTAATATAAAGCACTCAATGTGAACTAAACTCACCAATTTAAACAAGAGGCTCTCTATGAGGATATCACCAAAAAAATTACAAAATAGTTTGTTTTAATTAAAAGTAAAGTTATCAAAAATACTTTACAGTTAGACATAGACTGGGAATTAGGCAGCTTAAAGGAAGAAAAAGTAACATGAACCTGCAAATGACTATAGCTTCAAACTCAGATTTAGAAATCCTAAAAATTGATGCCTAACAGACAAATTTAGACTTGGCTACAAGATACATTCTTGCCATGATAGGTGATATGGAGTTTATTCTTACCATAAAATACAGTTAGGATTTTAAGGAATACATCAAGTGTGCTTCAAAAGAAATAAAACATCCATAGGGATTATTCTTCTATCAAGATCTGGGGAGTTTTTGAAGTTTAGGTCATGCCATGTTCTTCAGAGAGACAGATTCTTTGACCAAAGATGCTGACGTGTGTCCCCATGTCTCCAGCTCAGAATGGAATAAAATTCAGGCATCCTCAGGTATGGTGTTGAGCTCAATTTTACTTATTCTCAACAACTTATTTTGTCAAGAAGATAGTAAAAATAAGACCAATGAGAGGAGAAAATAGCAACACATATCCTTTCTGTTTGTTAATTTATGTTTTACTTTCCAATGCCAGTTCCCCTTCCCTCCTCTCTTCCCACTTCCTCCAGTTCCCCCCATCCCACCCCCATCTGCTTGTCAGAGAGGGTAAGACCAACTCTAGGAAGTCTACTAAATCTGTCCCATCATCTTGTTGAGGCAGGACCAAGGCACTCCCCCAGTCTAGTCTGGGCAAGGTATCTCTCCATATAGAATGGGCTCCACTAAGTCAGTTTGTACATTAGAGTTAGATCTTGGACCCACTGACTGTGGCCTCATATATTGCCCCAGCAGCACCATTGTCACCTATATTCAGGGGTTCTAGTTTGGTCTTATGCAGGATCCCCAGTTGTCAGACAGGAGTCAGTGATCTCTCATTAGCTCAAGTCAGCTGATTCTGTGGGTTTCCCCATTATGGAATGACACATATTTTCATGTGGTTATTTTTTTTTATAAAATGAACTCTGAAATATCAGACATGGGTGTCTTTATAAAACTTCAGGGATGAGTATTGATCAAAAATAATTTTCTATTGACCTGAAGTCAGTTTGTGAGAGAAAACTAAGACAAACCTCTAAAACAGACTAGAAATATTTGGGGTTCCAGTGCACTAGTTATCAGTGTTTCTTTTTATTAATTACATTTTTCCATTTATTTTACAACATCTCCTCTCCTCCTATTCACTCACCTTCCGTTCTGAAAGGGGCAGGCCTCCGGTGGGTGACAATAAAGCATGGTGTATTAAGCTGAGGTAGGATTAAGTTTCTCCCTTTGTATTAAGACTGAGTGAAGCAACCCAGTATGAGAAATAGGTCCCCAAAAGCTAGCCAAAGCTTTAGGGAAAGGCCCTGATCCCACTGTGAGGAGTCCCACAGACAGACCAAGCTACACAACTGTCACACATATGTCGAGGGTCTATGTTGGGCCAATGCAGGATCCCTAGCTGTCAGTCCAAATTCTGTGAGCTCCTATGAGTCCAGGTTAGTTATTTCTATGGGCTCCCTTGTGATGACCTTAAACCCCTGACTCATATAACCCTTCTTCCCTCTCTTCAGTGGAGTTCTTAGAGCTTGGTGCGGTACTTTGTTGGGGATCTCTGCATCTGCTTCTGTCAGTTACTAGACGAAGGCTCTCTGATGACAATTAGTATAGTCACCAATCTGATTACAATAGACCAGTTCAGGCACCCTCTCCATTATTGCTAGGAGTCTTAACTGGAGTCATACTTGTGGATTCCAAGGAGTTTCGCTGACACCAGGTTTCTTCCTGACCCCATCAATACATCTCTTTCATTACTCTCACCCTCCATCTTGACAGCCCACCCAACCCAATCTCTCATTTTCCCATCACCCCCCACCCCAACCCACCCCCATTTTACCCAGGAAAACTTTTCTATTTTTTCTTTCCATGAAATCCGTGTGTCCCTTCTTAGGACCTTCTTGTTCCTTAGACTCTCTGGGGCTTCCACTAGAACTTTATATGTGGTCTGGGCTGGAACTTACTATGGCTTCCATTGACCAAATTATTATAGTGAGTGATAGACAAATCCAATTTATAAAATGTTCAAAGACAAATTAATAAAAATAAAACTTTGTTAAGGAAGGAAAATATGTTGTAAATATTAAAATCCCAATAACTTCTCTCTGTTTAGCCTGCCATACTCAGAAATAAAATAGGCAGTATTAATCTTTTTGAGAATAAAAATCCAAAACTATATTTCATAATCAAAATGTCAAAAAGAAATACATTTAAAGCAATATTAAAAGAAATATGACCTGGAGGCTAGAGAGATGGCACAAAAGTTAAAAACATGGTTTCGCTCTCTCAAAGGAGCCAAATTTGGATTCCCTGAACCCACATGAAGGCAGCTCACAACTGCGTATAACTCCATATTCAGGAGAATTTGACTCCTCCGGCCTTTGTGGGCAGGCACATGCAATTAGGTGCACATACTTACACATAGACATATACACATATACATGTAATTAAAAATAGTAACAGATGAATTTTTGAAGAGAAAATGGATAAGGTATTGGTGAACAGCTCTACACTTTCTGGAACCAGGAGCTGGCCTAGTTTTCATGTGCTGCTCTGTTGAGCAGCAAAATTCTACAATTTTGTAGAATACCGCCACCACACAAGTTTTATAATCATGAGAGATAAATGTAAAATTAAGATTACTCTGTAGTCAATCCTAAACATAGACAAACTACAAACATCATCAAAAACAATACAAACAGGCCTATGGTTCTCCATCTGCTAATGTAATTGCTTGATAGCTGTCACTTCAACGTTAGTGTCTTCCTTTGGTACTTCTACCTTATCTCTACCAAAGAGAGTAAAGTTTGTCATTGTGAATTCCCCCACTGGCTTAGAGTATCTAACCCAGGTTCCCTGGACCCTCAGCAGAATATGAAGTTAAGTCCTAGAACAGTTCCATTAGAACATTCTGGTATAATCAGAATTCCTGTAATATGTTCTCCTTTAGTCTAAATGCCCATAAATCAAATATGTTCAGCTATAGGCTGCTTCTCCTGGTCAGTATCTAGAAGACATTGAATTAAGTAATATACAGTATATATCTCAGTTATAATATAATTTCCTTTAATGTTGAAAAACATTTACAGCCACAGCCTTCCTTTTACATCTGTTGCAGACTAGAGTTTGCTTGAAACTAACTTGATCTTAATATACAAACAAAACTACATGCCTGAGAATAGTACTTTAAAAAGCATATGATCAAAAGAAAATGGTACACTTCCTAAGAGGCAACATGAAGGGGTCACTGTGATTATGGAGCTTTCCATCATCTTTATCACAGTGGTCAATAGCTGAGATTCCATCTGTGGTGATGCTGCTTAGTGATAAATACATGTGTGCATTCTTGAGTACAGCAAAAGTAGGATAATGTGAATTATTGGTGTGCAAAGCAACAAGGTCAATATCCTGAGTGTGGTGCTACATCATAATTATACAAAAGTCCACTATTGGTGAAAAGCTGATGAATACACAATAATATCTCTGTATTATTTCTTACAATTTTATGTGAACTTAAAATCCCATTAAAATATCAATTAAAATATTGAAGAATATCAAAGGTCTGTAAGGAAATTTATATTATTTGAATGCATAATTTACTTAAAACCTATCAGCATAAGCTGTGGAATTGTTACCAAAATGATGTATCAAAAACTAGACTATAATAGTCAGAGCTATAGTCATATGTTCATATTAGTCATTCGTGTTCATATAGATTTCCTTGCTTAGATCTCTGATTAGTACTGCAAACTTCTGGCAAGTGATATTAACACCACTTGACCTATTCTTTTGGGGTTTTTTTGCCTTTGTTGTGTTTTATTAGATCTTTTTAAATTAAGTGTTCTAGAATTTAGTCTTTATTCCCTTGCCTTATTTGGCCTACTTAACCTTCTCCTCCGACCTACTTATTTGTTATGGTTAGTTTTTGTCAGCTTCACACAAGCCAGTAATCTAGAGTTATATCAGGAAAGAAACATCAGTTGAGAAAATGTTTCCATCAGATTGCATGTAGGCAAGTCTTTAGAGTATCTTCTTGATTAATTAGTGTTGTGGGAGGGCCCAGGCTGCTTTGAGTGGTGCCAAGCTTGGGCTGTCGGTATAGTGAAAGAAAGAAAAATAGTCTAAAAAGCCATAGAAAGTAAATCAATGAGCAGAATTCCCTCATGCTCTTTGCTTCAGTTCCTGTCTTTAGGTTACTGTCCTGAGTTACTAATCTGACTTTCTTTCACAATGGACTATAGTTGTATGGTAAAATAAACCATTTTCTTCTCAACTCATTTTCTGTTGTGGTATTTATTATAGTCATCAAAAAACAAAAACAAAGGAAGAGACTGTAGTTTTGGTGCATAACTTCAATTCCAGCACTTGGGTGGCAGAGGCAGGAAAATCTCTATGAGTTTGAAGCCAACCTGGTAAACAGAGGAAGTTCCAGGACAGCCAAGGCCACACAGCGAAATCCTTTTTGAAAATCCAATCCAATCCAACCAAACAAACAAATAAGCAAACAAAAATGAGACAGTATTCCTACTAATATCTTCTGTAGATCTGACTTACTGTCACTTGACCTATTCTTGTATTATAATAATGTAAATTCATTTAGATGGTATATTGAAAGAACAGGAATCAATATTTGCTCCATCAGAAGAACATAAATTATGTTATTAAATTTCACACAATATGTTTAAATTCTGGGTTTTTTTGTATAAGAAGTTACATTTTATGTGTGTTTGTTGGAAGAGCTACCCTGCTTTTAGTTAAACATTGGAAAGTCATGTCTAATGTAAAACAAATAAACAAAACATGTTTACTGAGCAAATTTTATTTTTAAAAAATGAGATAACATCCCAATCAAAGGACCATATAACCCTCCTAAGAGGAGGGGGTGGGGGTTTCAATGTTAGGGCAAATTGTCATTCTTGTAACGACCACTGCAGATTTTTGGATAAATTCTACATCTTATGTCCCATTCCAAATACTGCCTTAGCTCCAGAAAGTAAGTTTCTGTTCTGCTCTATTACCATTAATCTTGATTTCTTTAATTATTTTTCAGCTGGTCTCCTTAATCCTCTTAATTATAGCTTCTTCAAACTTTACCCTTTTGTACTCTATTTGTACTATTATCAGATCATTTCATTATCAATTATCTGTAAAATTAGTTCTTAAATTATTCTTGGTATTTAATAACTTACTGTTCTCACCCATCAACCTTTCTAAATCAAAGGTAGTATTTTTAGGTACATTTCTTATTCCGTTTCCCAGGGCTATTAATCAAAGGCCACACTGAGTCTTTTCTCACAAATACTGTCAAATACCCCACCTCTCCCCAGAACTTAGCACTCTTTTTCTCTTTCTTTACCTTTTCTCTTCCTTTCCTCCTCACTTCTTCCTTCTGTCCTCCATTAATTCCTTCCTTGTTAACTTTCTTTTCTTCTTTCTCTATTTATACAACAAAAACAACACTCTTTTTAAATTTTATTTTATAGAAGAAGCATAGCTTCCTCTCCCTCCTCTTTTCCAGTTCCCTCTACCAACCTCCTTTATACCCCCACCCACTCCTCAGAAAGTGTAAGGCCTCCCATGGGAAGTCAAGAAAGCCTGGCATATCAAGTTGAGGCAGGACCTAGCCCCTCTCCCTGCAAGGTTGAACAACGTATCCCACCATAGGAAATTGTTTCCAAAAAGCCAGCTCATGTTCCAGGGACAGGCCCAGAAACAGACCAAGCTGCACAACTGTCACACACATGCAGAGGACCTAGGTCACTCCCATGCAAGCTATCCAGCTGTCAGTCCATGGTCTGTGAGGTTACAGGAGTTCATGTCAGCTATGTCTGTGAGTTTTCAATCATGATCATGTGTCTCATGTTTTAGTCTTTGTTTCACACAGATCAGTCTGACCTTCATAATACACACTAAACTCTGGGACGCGCTATCATTTAAGCATTATTTTTAGTCTGCTGAGAGCTAACAGAAAATCAGTAGCTTGCGGTGTGTGTGTGTGTGGGAATTCTACTGTAGTGCAGAAGGATAAAAGAAACTTATATGAGACAGTTTTAAATTATAAACAAGGAAATAAAATCTGTTCAGTTTCCACTCCAACAAGATAATTATTAAAGAGCTAAGTAAATGAAAAAATCTCTATTTAATAAAATTCGTAAATACAGACTTCTGACTATACATACAGAAACAAGACTACACACAATTCATGATGTGTTTCATGGTTTGTTGCATCATTTTCATACACTATGTGAAGATGTGTTGCTATGACTAGTATAAAAAAAAAACTGAACAGCCAATAGCTAGGTGAGAGAGATATTTGGGCCTTTTGAGAGAGAGAAAGAGGGGAAGGAGGAGATGAATAGAAAAAAATGGGAGAGAGATGCCAGAAGTCACAGAGAGGAAACTGAATGTACAAGATGGAAGTGTAGCACGAATAATAAAAACACAGGACATATATTGGGGTTCAAGCTGAAAGCTCAGAAAAGCAAAACAGCCAGCCACTAGCTTTACCTCAGGCTGCACTGGATGATTCTGTCTCCACAAATGCGCAGAATGGCAGAATGCAATGCCTTCTCCAAGCCTCAGACTGCAATCCTCTCGGTTCCTGTCTCCTCCCACCTTATAGTCCTCTCTCTGTCCAGGCATATCTCTTCTGTCGCCTCCTCCCTAATGCTAGGACTAAAGGTGTGTGATCCTAGGTGCTGAGATCCTTTTGTGTGAGCTATTTATCTTTTAGGCTGGACCAATTTCATGTAGCTCAGTATGACCTTGAACTAACAGTGATCTGTCTGCCTCTGTCTCCCAAGTCTTGAAGTTATGTACCACCCCTGCCTGGCCTCTATAGCTTGTGGCTAGTTTTGCATTCTGAACCCTCAGGCAAGCTTTATTAAATCATGAATAAAATATCACCACAATTCCCTTTTTTTGTCTAATACAAAAAGAAGGCTACAACTAACATAAGAAAAATTATATAATAAGTACAAGAAGTATATATCATATATGTGTATATATATAGGCAATAAGTACATCAATAATGTCTAATCCATTTGCATTTGACAAATTCAGAGAAGATACTTCATTATCTACCCTATCTTAGTGAGTCCAAAGTCTTGTATCTAATTTCAATCTCTAACTTGCATTATCAAATTATATTTTAATTTCTTTCAAACTTTTACACTTTTAACCTCTTCAGTATGTTTGTTTTCTGAATCTCGTAAGCAAGGAAAACTCACTATCACTGTCTAGTTTTCAACCCCCAAACAGCTTATAGTAACTTTTTGGAAGATTAATATCTCCCAAACAACAAATACCCCAAAAGCAAGAGGTAAAAAGCCATGAGACAAAACATAGTTGTAAGTTGTAAGAGCTAGTGGGACAAGCCTAGGCTATAGGTAGAGTTTCTATAATTAATAAGTCACCATGTCATTTTTTTGTGACCTGGCTGCCCAAAGAAAAATGTATCTAGAATAGTTAGTGTTAATTGGCTACTTGACTGAATCTAGTATCACTGGGAAATGTGCCTTTTGCCATGCCTTGGGGGATTATCTCAATTATGACAATTGAGGTGGGTAAACTTACCCACTGTGGGCAGCACTATGGCCTAGCTGAGATCCTTGAATGTATCAGTGGAAAAAGCAAACTAATCAGAAATAAGCATTTATTACCACCTGTTTCCTGATTGTGGACAGGGTGTGTGACAGATGCTTCAAGCTCATGTTATCTTCCCTTTCTTGCCATGACAGACAATAACCTTAAAATTTGAGCAAGAAAATTCCTTTATCCCTTAGTTGTTTCCATCAAAGTATTTTATTACAAGAGCAAGAAAAGCTAACACAATGGTTTTACATAAAACTTCGCTGCCTCAGTCACTCAGATATCTTAAGAGACTGGGGCATGAAACATTTGTCATGAAACTCCAGCAGCAAGGTTGTGAGCAGGAGTCCACTCTTTCTGTACAGAAAACCCCATCAGTTGGCCAAACCGGAGAATCTGAGTTGTCTGTCCAGCATTTGTTGAGTGCCACATCAATTGAACAGAAATCAAAAGCCAACATCTCTTTCATAACCATGTTTTCTTGCTATGTGATCAAGAAAATATCATCAGTTTAATATGTCTATTTATCATGTTGCAAAAGCATTTTGAACTTTTGCAACTATTTGCTAATAAATTTTTAATGGTTTTGATTCATCTTTATATCTTAAACTTGTTATAAATTGTTGTTTTGTGAAACAACATGAACCAATAATAACATTCCAAGACATCAAACTCCAAGTAGCTTCACTGAGAAAAATAAAATATGGAATTGTGTACATATTTACATATTTTACTCATAATCACCACATAATTCTGTTTCACTCAAGAGAGCAGGTTAATTATTTTTTACTTAAATCAAACTACCTTACTTGAAAGGAACATTTGTCATAATTATTTTTAAAGTCAGTATAAATTAACTAATTTCAGCTACCATTTTATGACAAAAATTCTGATCTAATCTTCTACTTACATTATTATTCTAAACACAATTAAAACCTTCCTGATTCTAACAGTTTCCTGATTTACTCTGGTTTAGTGACACCTAGAGCTAATTTGTGAGGTTGTAAACTCATGATAAGTATTAAAATAGGGCATAGCCCACACAGTTAGTTTGATGGAACTGTCGACAGGCAAACAAAAAGGTTGATAAAGGTAAGAAAATCTGGATTAATCATCCTATATTTGGTGCTTGATGTTTTGTTGTTTTATTGTTTTGTTTGGTTTTCATACCCAAACAAATCATATGTGTGGTCAAGTTTAAAACATTTTAAATGAACATTTGTGGGCTGATGGTAGCTCAATATTTCCTCATACATTAGGTTTGGATCAATGTGTAGCACCTTATAGTCACTTGATCAGATTTTTTGAGCCCTACTCAAAAGAAAATTATATCTTTAGTCCCACCATTCAGGAGGCAGAGGTGGACAGATCTCTGTGAGTTCAAGGCCAGCCTGATCTACAAAAGTAGTTCTAGGACAGCCAGTGCTATACAGAGAAACCCTGTCTGGTTAAAAAACAAACAAAACAAACAAACAAACAAAAAATTATATGCTGCTATAAATAGCATTCATGCTAATTCTCTTAATAATAATGAAAAGAAAAACAATTCCATGACTTTCCCAAAAGTATACCTACAAAGCAATTTAAATGTGTAGGACATTTGCCTAAATGCATGAAAAAAATCTTTGTAGTTGTCTCTAGGGTCTGAAGTTTTCCTTAGATGTAAAATACTGATGTGCTTGTTAAGACTCAAAGGGATTGAATGTAATTTGCATGTGATAGCTTTGTTTCTTCTGGTAATTATGAGTCTAGGAAAATAAAAGAATGCAGTCTCTGACAACCTAGGTATTGGATACAAAAAAAATAATCTTTTTAATTAATAAGAGATATGAAAAGGAAAATAATGTTTGACTATTGAATTGCCTATACAAAGAAAAACCAACAAACAGATTAATTGAAAAGTTATTCAAGCCACTTTGGGGACTTGGTTTTGGGGAAAGAAGAAAGGCATGATTGACATTTTTGCCTTCTAGGTAATTGCTTTTGAAACTGTATTCATGTAACACAGCCTCATTGTTTGTCTGGGAATCATAAGGAATTCTTCACCATCTTACCCAGGTGTGAAACAGCATAAAATAAGTGAAGACATAATGAAGTATCTGCTTAGATCATTATAGTAACTGTGTAAATAGATTTCATATCAAGATTGTTGATATGTTATTATCTAGCATTGATGAACCTTCAGAAATTGCAACAAACAAAATGAGAATTCCAAAGCTTAGGAGAAATGGAGCTAGACACAAACAAGTTCTGATGACAACAAAGATTAAATATAAAGCAAAGATCAGCTGTGTTTACTAAGAGTGCTAGAGAAAAATTAATAACTAATGCTTTATTTGAAACAAGAAGCAAGAACATTAATAAACATAATTGCTAGTAAGCAACATAATGAAGTCAGATCTAGACTTGCATCTTATCTTTTCCATTTCCTAGCTAGGGGACTTTGAGAATGTTACATTAATTTACCTTTAGTTTTTTCAATAAAGCATGACAAACACTAATATCCCTCACATAGATGTAAGTTGGGATTAAAACTTTGTTAGAAAACAAATGGTATCTGTAATTCTGAGACAAACAAAATTCACTCTAATATAGAATCTCTTGCAATAAAAATATAAAAATAATAAAAAATAGAATAGTAAGTATAACTTAAATGTGTGCTCAACAGCAGGTAGTGTGTTCCAAGGGGAGTAACGTTACAGACTTTTATAAGAAACTCGTCTCTGATTTCATTGACTTGGTATGGGAATATGATACATGTCAAAGCATGCCACCAAATCCACACACTGATGAATATATTCCAGAAAATCTAAGATCAGATTTTCCACCTCATGTTTTTAAAGATGATAAAAGTTTGGGTGGTTTGTTCATTTATTAATTGATTTTTGTTTACGTTTGGGGGATTACGACTGAGTAACTCTTTAGTAATTATGCATATTTTATTGAGTAGTCAAATAATCTGTGTTTAAGACTATTAAAGATACAGAGAATTGTAGTAGCAACTCTCTATAGATTTAATGTTATTCAGTTGCCTAGAATTAAAGCACAGTTTAACATTGGCCATGAATCAGTGACTTCAAATAAACACAAATAAGACCTGTGTTTTAGTCATCCCACATGCCACCAGCCATCTTTCTAGTTATGAGTTGGAGGAAGTTCATATTAGTTACTCCTAACATTTTATTTCTATTTGAGGACTCAAGTTTCAAAGTCTTTAGTGATGAGGTATAGACTGGCCTGTTTTTTTTTAAAAAAAAATAATGATAATACAATGTATGTCCTATCAGTGTATGCTTATATAGGGTCATCTCTCTCATTTTCTTTTATGTATCTCTAATCCATCCCCTACTGATTTTCTTCCTTGTACTTATATCAACCAAGTTCTTCAGATAATACAGTTTTAACTTCCTCGCATTGTAGTTTCATTTTGTTATTGTAATAAAACACTTTGACCAAAAACCAATCAAAGAGAAATGGATTTATTTCAACTTCTACTTTCAGGTCAGAGTACATCATTGAGGGAAATCAAGGCAAGAATTCAAACAGAAAACCAAGAAACCATGGAGGAACACTGCTTACTGGCTCCATCACTGGTTCATGCTCAGCTAGTTTTCTCACACAGGTCGTAGCAACATGACTAACAATGGTACAAACCATAATGGGCTGTGATTTCCTATCTTAGTCAGCAATAAGGACAATGCCACACAAATAATTCTTCAAACTGATGTTCCGCCTTTGCAGATGACTCTTGGTTTTGTCAAAAAACCTAACTAACCAGGACACTTTGTTAGTGTTGAGTGATGGAAGTAAAGTACCAGACTAAGAATCTTAACATGAAATAGCATCTGGTGTAAAAGGTGAAAGGTCATAGACACATGTACCAATATAACATGCAAAGAAAAATAATCAGTTTAACACAAGTAGAATTCTATATATTGAAAGTCCAATCCCAATTGCCACTAACACCAAGAGAAGGCCTAGTAGCTACTTGAGAATCCAGCTTATATAAAAAGTTCTTCAAGAATCCAGTGAGAATTCTGCTTTGGAAAGTAATGGAATTATGCTGAGTTGAGCATTTATTGTCACTACTTATTAAACCTTTGGTATTTGTATTCTTCTGAGTTCTAATTCCTACCTGTTAATGATTTGCAAGCATTGACACAACTGAATGATTATAATGGTAAGATTATTCTGCTTCCTGTATCTAAAAGAATGCATACAGTATATTCAGTATTGTACATGTACAAACAATACATTCACAATTGAACAGAACCATGTTATTATAATATTTCTTGGTATCATTGTTAAACATCACCTCCTGTAATATTACTGTAGGTTCTTCTACTTTGGCATTTCAAAACAACAGGAAAAGCCTCTATCAATACACTGGGAGGTGATAGAGTTTTCATTTAGAAATAAACTTGTGGAATAATCTTTTTGTATGCTGTGAAGATGTGTCACTCTGAGTGGTTTAATAAAAGGCTGAATGGATAAAAGGAAGGCAGGATTTCCAGGCATAGAAGACACTGGGAAGAAGGGCAGAAATGCCAGGAGACACTGAGAGGAAGCAGCATGGGCAGTACAGAGTAAAGGTAACTGAGTCACAAAAAAGAAAGTAGATTAAAAGATAAAGGCTGAGCTATTAAAAGCTATTGATCGAGCTTTCATAATTAATAATAAGTCTCCTTGTCATTACTGGGGAGACAATGGTCCCAATGAAAAAATTCAACTACAAAATTCTAGTATTCTGCCTCTTTAAATAATGTGTCTTATTTCTCCACACTAAACAGTGCATATATTTACAGTATTCTTTATTATATTATTAAAGTTGTAGATGCCTATGATAATAATTAATTATAATTTTCATAGATTTTTTAAGAAAAATACTGTTTTCCAGATATCAAATTTAAGTTTTTACATTCAGCCATGATAGCCTTTGTTTCGGAGAATTCCACACACCTAAATACCTAATGCGAGGAAATCCCCTATTGCAGTGGTTGAATGAGAAATTGTGTATGTAGCTCTGCATTTTTGAATCATTTCTCAGTTGGTGATACCTTTCAGAAGGTTTAGAAGGTGTGGCCTTGCCACAAGAAATATGTCACTGAGAGCAGACTTCAAGATTAAAAGTTTGAACCTTTTCAAATTTGCTCTCTTCTTTGTACTTGTGGTGCAAGCTACAAACTCTCAGCTTATGTCTGTCATCCTTGCCATTGTTTCCATGCTGCTCTTGCCGTTATGGACTCTCACTCCCTGGACCATAAGCCAAAATAATTCTTTCTTCTAGATATTGCCTAGGTCTTACACAACAGTTGTGCTAGGTTCTAGCACAACAGTGAAGAAATAACTAGAACAATCTCAAGTCTGAGTAGATACTTATATAGCGGCTATGCACCAATCTCCTCCATGGAGCTTAAACCTGCACTTCAAGTTCTTACTGAGTATGTTATCTTAAAGTCACAAACCGACACCTTAAAGTTATATCCAAAACTGTATCACCTCCTCCAAAAATCTGTTCCTTCTCCTATTTCTCCAAACCTTACAATTTGAATTGGTATTTACCCATCCTCCTTGATCAAAATAACACATTACAGGATGCATGCTTTTCTGCATATATTGAATGGTGATTCAAGCTCTATATACTACTCTTTATCAATATCTCTTATTCAGGTCCCTTTCTATGGCATTCTTAACACCAATAGCCTAATAAAACCTTATTATTGTGTTCTTATATTACAACAAAGTAGTTGAATAGGTCCTTGCATTAGTTTCCTCCTCTTTCTCGTCTTTTCTGAATACAATTGCTTCATTCATTTCCTATAGATGCTGGCATATCATTCACTCTACTCAAAAAATGCCTTATAGCTTCCTATTTCTCATTACATATCTACCATATACCTCAGCCTGTTTGTCAAGTCTCTATAATCGAACCACAATTGGTCTTTAATCTCATGCCAACTTTTCAAACCCACTTATTGAATTTCTGTTCAGTGTTTTAGCTCTAAGAACTTTGTTTAGGACATTGTTTGAGCTCCTTTAGAAAGAACTGTATGTAGGAGAGTTCTGTTAGAGTTTGTATTAAAGTAGCTCTTACTCTGGTTTCTTTTATTTGAAGAATTAAGCAACCTTTTACAACCTCTAAAGCTACTGTATCAGTTGTTATACAACTCAGACAATTTATAGCTAATTGCATTATTAGTTGATAATGTATTCAGTAGATAACTTCAGAAAGATTCTAAGTTCTTACATGTTATGACAAAAAATTGCACAGAGGTCCCGAGAATAGTGCTAGAAGCAGGGTCAGCCTGTCAATAGCACACATTAGAGGTTAAGGAAGCTGACATTTGTGAGGGAAGCTTTCAATGGTTCACGCAAAAATACTGTAGAAAGTGTGGAGCTTTTGTTACAATGCACATTCTTTGCTTGTGTTTTGGGAGCCATTTGAATAACATAGGTTTATCGAATGTGCTCTGTTACATGTAGTTGTTCCCCACACAACTTCATACATGGCACATCTCATTAACACCTCAAATATTCATTGGACATGAGATATTGTAGAATTGTAAGGAACTATATGTTACCTGGTGTGCCTCTGTTCCTGGAAAGAAAGTTTGACGTTAGTTGACTTCAGCTTTGGGATTTATATCCTTTTCTTTTGCAATTGGTTTCTCTCATGTGCTACTTGTGCAGGATATTCGAAAGAGCTCTCCCAGTCCTCACTCTCTGCACTTCCCTGCTGTATCCATATCAACAGCAGTTTGCCTTGTGCTCTAGATATTTGTGCTCTTTGTTCCTGATAAGTTTTAAAGTTCCATTTATATGACCCACTGTTTACTTTATTATCTATAATTCATCCCTTTTTTGTAACTCTGTAGAAACTATTTAAAATGCATTTCTGTAATGGCAAACAAACTTGCCTCATAAACCCCCATACCATTCCAGCCAAATTTAATTTAATTTCTCAGCCCCAGAGAACAGTCTTCTATCCTGATTATGCTTTTAGTGCTGCTTGGTTATCTCAACACACACCTGACTGCACACATGGGTTAACATGTCTCTTGTCTGTGCAAAACCATAATGCTCACCTCAAAGGATAATAAACAAAATTATTTTGGATCCAAGTATGAGTTACCTTGGTCCAGTTATACAGTCTGTCTACTCCAAATTCTATGTCCCAATGTGGTAGCAATTTCATGACGTTTTTAAAGTGATGTGAGAGTAACAATAAAAGCCCTTTAAAGAAAATGTCTCATCAAGAGACTCTCTGGGATGGGTGGAGAAATACATTCCTGTTGGGGCTGCTTCAATCACCCAGCCAAGGAACAAGCCCTAGGGAGGTGGGTTCACCTTAAGTCATGGTAAAGAAACAGGCTCAACCATTTTCCTTTAAAGAGATGCTGTATGTTTTTCCCTAAGAATCTCTGTCCCCTAACACTCTCTCTGATAGCTGAACAGTTATGACTTTTTGTTAAGTTTCAAACACTGAAAAAAACAATTGAAGTACCTATTTAACATATCAAAGCAGACACTCCAGGGTGCCCGTATCCCTACCTGTTACTGGGTATGCCTGGCAAATCCTGCCTGCTCTCTCCAGCCCTGGGGCTGGGCTGCCCTCCCCCAGAGGCTCTTCCCTATATCACACAGACATTTAAGTTATCCTTTCCCTTTTGTACCTTTGGCCTCCTGGCTGCAGCACCTGGTCCCTGTCCCTACTCCTTCCCCCTCCCCACATGGCCCAGATCAGTCTGGTCATGTCCAGACTGGACTCTTCAAAGATGTTTCTGCCTCTACCTATGCTCCCCCTTTATATCTACAATAAACTTTCTCCTCCACCATACCAAGGAGCAGCCATGTCCTTTTTATTTCACTCTTTTTCATTCAGTGTTCAGCTGGGTTGTCCAATTTTTTGAGTCTTAACTCAGAAAGCAGCATCGTTTTTTTTGTTTTGTTTTGTTTTGTTTTTAATTTTTGGTTTGTGTGTTTGTTTTGTTTTGTTTCTTTTTCTGTCTGTTCTTTTGAATACTGTCAAGAATGAAAGAGAGCTCTTACTGATGCTTTGGGCTCCCTTGCTCTCTCTTAAAAGCTCCTCTTCCTTCCACATGGCTGCTTGCTGCTTAAACAGTAGTGTGGCTATATTTTTCCTTCTCCTACATTTTCTATTAGATCTAAAGTTCTCCCTCCCGAAAATGGCAAGGCTGGTGACAATCTCCTCAACAGGAGGATTCTGACTACACAAACAGAAGGATCATTACTTGGTAAACAGAAGCCTAAATTCAGTATTCCTAAGGACTCTCATTAGATGGGTTTTAGTACACCAGGACCTCCCTAGGTCTGCCCCAAAAGGTCCTCTACCTCAGGCAAGGGCATCTAGTTTTGGATCAATCCAAATAGCTTGTATCAGTTCAAAGACTCCCACCCTGCTGACTGTCATAAAAAATTCACTTGTTGTTCCACCAGTTTGCTTCTCTCTGCCACTGGAGAGGTAGACTTGGCAGTCCAACCCCCAATAAACCTTTCTTTCCACTACAGGGTGGTCTGGTTCAGTGGTTTCACTTACATCCTCCTCCTCTGGGAAACTGCCTGTCCTGAGGTGTTTTCATCTGAAGTAAAATAAAGTTGTTCTCAAGCTTCTATTAGAGTCTATTCTGATTTTTTTCTTACTGAGACAAAGAACCCCAAGAGGGGATACCAATTTTTATAGCAGTATCAAACCAAAGAAAATCATAAATTGAGACAGCTTTTCAAATAAATTGGTGGAAACATTAGGTGGGTGTGTCTCAGAAGAGTGGGAAACCGAACTACATCTCTCATGCAACATCTACATGTTCTTGACTTCGGCTGGTAGGAAATAGGGGTCTGCTTTCACATCCCAAAGGATTTACTTGATGCTCACACACTCACGAAGACATTAAGTCACGTGCAGAGCTATAATTAGTGGCTATGAAGGGGGGGCTAAAAATAGCCCAATGTGATTTGGCTCTGGAATTGAAACATCCATGCCACTGAAGTTCAAATCAGTCAATTAGCCTTGAAGAAGCATCAGGGTAAGGTTAGTTTTTCCTGGAATTTTCCTTCACACTCTAGAACATCTCTAAGTTCCTATCTCTCACTTAAGCATCTGTAATTACTGTAATAGTTTAACAGCAGAAGATAACTTTGGCAGGTTGGAGCCAAGTGGCACCACAAAGTCCAACCACACAACAGAGCTCATTTGGATGTTTTATTGGTGGTGAAGGGAGGGGTACAGAGACAGCCTCTGAGTGAGAGCAGAAGGAAAGAGAGCAAGGAGAAAGCAAAAAGGGCTTGCCTGTTATAAGGGGATGTAGCACATGAACACAGGGCAAATGCTCTACTTGGTGGCTAAGGTAGCTTAGTGTCATATCTTGGCTGCTGCTGATGACATGTCCAGCTGGGTCCCGGAGAAGAGGGTGGTGTAAGTGCCTGAATGCTGACACTTACTAGTTCCTGTTAGTATCTTTTATGCAGAAACACATCAAAATCAATCCCTCTTTCCAAATGTTCTCCCACTCAGTCTCCAAGGATTTTTATAGGCTTGAAAATTCATGTTCACTTCTTTGCAAGATAGCCCAAGTCAAACTACAAAGAACCTGAGCCACTCCCTTCAGCCACACCTGTTTCCCTCCAAAAGAAAAAGAGCTATTTTCAAGCTGTCCAAAAGATGTTTTGTACTAATAGACATTTCTCAGTCCTAATCTTGTTCAACCCCTTTCACACTTCTCTTCCTAACTGCCTCCCCTGACACCAAATAGTCTTACTCTAAGATACAATTCATATAACAGGGTTTTTAAAAATAAGGTTTGGTTTATTGTTTTTGGAAAAACAAATACATAAAAAATAATAAAAGGCTCATTTGTCACTATTGAAAATGAAGGTAGAACCTGTAGTTCTCCCTCTCTTTTCAGCATTTGCTTTAGATAACTTTAGATAACCTTAAGGACTTTATCTTCTCCTTGACATCTATATCTGGAGGACTAAATACAATATTGTCAGCTTTACAGCTTGGGAATGGCTTTCCTAATGGCCCAGGAGCCAGGTCTCTGAAGAATACATATCAAGGGAGATGTGGTACAATTAGTTTAACCACCACCTGCCAAATTTCTGGGCTGTAGAGAGTGAGTGGGAATGCTTTCTGCTCTTCCAGAGGAACTGAGTTTCATTCCCAGCATTCACATTGGGCAGCTCACAACACCTATAACTTATCCACAGAGCATTTGCTGTGCTTTTCTGCCCCCCACACACACACCATTACAGTATATGCCTCTACATAAGCACAGATATAAAAGTAAATCTTAAAAAGGAAAACTGATAAGATTTAGGTAGGATCTAGCTTTGGATTAAAGATTTAGATCATTTCATTCTTCTGCAGATGGATGTCGGTGAATATGGTGCCTTTTTACTAAACTGTATTTTCAAAAACAACAGTCAAAAATTAGGGAAGCATAGCAGTTTGGGGCTATTTATAGGTCATAATATTCTGCTTCAGCTGTTTATGTTTCTCTTTTTGTGTCAGGAGCAGGCTGAATTTGTCTTTATCGTTTTTTGTAATATTGAGGCAGGATAGAAAGACATAAATTTAGATGATATATTAAACCAAAGAAGGGCCTTGTCCAAGAGTCCAGCTGAAAGCATCTAGACAGCAAAGCAGCAAGAATCATAGTGCTTTCTTAGACCTGCTTTCCTAGCCATAAACTTGTTATTTTCTGAGTCTTAGCAGACAAGCCATTTATAAGGAAAAGGCATGCATTTTAGTGAAAACCCTTCTCCAAACCCAGTGGCTTATCATTTCACCTTATGAGACTACAATTTCACCCATAACATCTTCAGAAACACTTCACTTATCTCAGTTATCATAAATAATTTTAAAATATTCACTCGTGTGTGCCCTACTTCTGATCACTGATGTTTCTTTTAACCTTCTCCTAAGTTATATTAAAATGCCTATAATTAAATCTCCAAATTTGCCTCTATTTTGGCGGGGGGAGGTGCTGGAACTCCTTGATCCATGGAATCGAAGAATATCTGTTTGGACTGAGTTGGGGTCCTTCAAAGAATAAAGACCATCAGGCTCCTGAGGGGTCAGCATGGAGCTGTTGCTCTGTCCTCTGACTTCTGACAATATATTTGAATTTAGATACTGTAGAACCTCCAATGGTGTTTTCTATTACCAAGATCACTTTGGCTACTGGGGTGGTTTGTAAGAAGGGCCCCACAGGCTCATATATTTGAATGCTTAGTCATCAGGGAGTGGCATTATTTGAGAAGAATTAGAAGGACTGGGAGGTGTGGCATTGATGGAGTAGGTGTGGCCTTGTTGGAGGAAGTGGGCTTGGGCATTTCAAGAGTCCATGCCAGACTTAGGTGCTCTCTCTCTCTCTCTCTCTCTCTCTCTCTCTCTCTCTCTCTCTCTCTCGCTCTTGCTCTCGCTCTCGCTCTCTCTCTCTCCTACTGTTCCAGCACCTGTTCTGCACGCTGCCAATGTGATAATGGATTAAGCCTCTGAAACTGTAAGCTAGCCCCAGTTAAATGCCTTCCTTCATAAGAGTTGCCTTGGTCAAGGGGTCTCTTCACAGCAACAGAATAATGACTAAGGTACCTAGCACAGTCTTTTGTGTTTCCATACGAATTTTATCAGCGTTTTCTTTAGTTCTGTGAAGAATTTCTTAGGAAGTTGTGTTACAATGCATCTTTCTGCCATAAGCCACCTGAGCCCCACCGCCACGTGAGCTTTATGCCAGCTTCCCGCCTGAGTTAGGGCCCAAATAAATAAACAGAGAAACTTGTATTAGGTACAAAGCTGCTTGGCCAATGACTAGGATTCCTCATCTGTTAGCTCAGTCTTAATTATCATAAATCTATATATTTTATAAGACTTATCTTATCAGACTCCTTGTTGGCGTCCTCCCTTGCCAGTGGGTCACATCCTGCTGCTGGAGCAAGAGCGAAGAGGAAAAGCAGGCCCTTCTTGTTTCTCCTTCACTTAAATATGAGTCTCCTTGCTATGTCACTTACTGCCTGGATCACCACTTCTCTACTACATTTCCCAGAATCCTCTTTGACTTGCTGTCTCATTGGCCAAATAGTGTTTTATTTAACAATCAATAAGATAAACATACACAGTACATTCCCCATCAAAGTTGGATTGAACCTACAAATACAAATTACTTTGATAGTATAACCATTACACAGTACTAATTCACCAATCCAGGAATGTGGAAGTTTTTCGAGCACTTGGTGCTTTATTTAGTAAGGTTTTTTATTTTTTTTTTCAGTTTCTTAATGTTTTCAGTGTAGAAGGCATTCACATTTAATGCCAGGTATATTCCTTGGTGTTTTAAAGCTATTACAGAAGAACTATTTCTCCTAATTTCTTTCCTGGAAAGTTCATTATTGGTATATTGAATAGCTGCTAATTCTCATGGGTTATTTTATATCATCTTTATTATGTTGACATTTGTTTTATCTATTCTTATTTTTTCTGGGACTTTTATAAAGGGAACACGTAGAATTTTGTAAATGTCTTTTCTGTCTCTATGAAGATGACTGGATCATTTCTATCCTTGTGTTTATTTATATACCACATTGCATTTATCATGCTGCACGTGCTCCACTCACATTGCATCTTTGTGATAAGTCAAATTTGGTAATGGTGTATGATCTTCTTAACATTATTTTGAATTCAGTTTGCAAGTATTGTGCTGAGAATTTTACTCATGTTCTTCAGGGAATTTAGTCTGGGATTTTCTTTTTTAGCTATGTCACTGCTTAGATTGGTTATCAGGTTAATACTCACATTTGATAGTGTGTTTTTCCCTTCTACTTTATATAAGTGTTTAAGAATTATTTGCATTCAATCTTCTTTAAAAATTTGGTGGAAATCAGCAGTGGATTCAACAGCCAAGGATTTGTTGTTGTGAGATTTTTTTTTTAATCTCATTGCTGACTATTCAAAATTGTTTATAGTTCTGAATTTAATTTTGGTAAGTCACTTGAGGACAGAAATTATCCATTTTTTTCTAGGCTGTCCACCTTTTTTGAAGTATAAGCATTCAAAGTGTTATCTTTTGGGTTTCATTGCAGTTATGTTTTAACAACCACCATTGTCATCTCTAATGGATCAAAGGCCTTAATTTAAAGCTTGAAATGATTAAACTGCTAGATAAAAATATAAGAAAACAGTCCAAATATAGGTACAAACAAGAACTTTCTGAATAGGATGCTAATAGTACAAGGTTCCTTCCTAAGAAATGAATGAAATGAAAAACTTCCATCCAGTTAAGGGAACTATCAGAAGACTGACATAGTATACAATAAAGAAAATCTGTGATGACAATACTTCAGACAGGAGTTTGACATCTAAAATACACACAAGAACTGGTAAAAAATTATACACCCACTCACTCACACAAACATCACACTGTGTACTATGCTATACCTGTTTGACTATACAAACAAAAAATATTCATTTCATATCCAAATACCTGTGATATGCACTGAATTTGGATTAACAATTATTCAATAACAGAGTTGAACTTTAATACCCAACCAAAGAAATTTAAATGAAGAAGTTATGTCCATTTTTAAATCTTAAATATTACAGGATGCATTTATGAGTGGAATTGATGGTTGTACTCATTTGACTATTTCATCGGATTCATTAGGGGTAGGAATCCACATTTTTGATAAACTCATATTTTAGTGCTATTCATTTGACTAGAGAAGCAGCATGTTGCTAGAAAGCTTCAGCCTACTGAGAGTCCTAGGGCATGCACACACTGTGGGATGGGAGAATTTAGATAGTGGTCTATAGATTACCCTTTTAAATGCTGAGTGCTCATAAAATGTGTATTCCTGCTGATTTCAGCTCGAAAATAGCTATCCCCTGAAGGATGTAGATAAAAATGATTAAAACATACATCTGGCAACTTGAAAATTTTAAATAAAGATACAATTCTGAGCAGGTAGTGTGTGTGTGTGTGTGTGTGTGTGTGTGTGTGTGTGTGTGTGTGTGTGTGTGCGCGCAACAATAATTAGTGTAAAGGAGAGGTCATGACTTTGAAAGGAAGCAATGAAGTGGAAGTTGGAAAGCAAAAGGAAAAATGATGTAATCATAGTATAATTTTGAAAGTGAAATAAATGGTCCTTTTTTTAAATGGGTACTTATTTAACATACCAGCCAAAGTGTTTTAAAGTAAATTAAAGCTATCTGGGCTTTGGAATTCAAGTAGAGCTAACTTAAGAGCTCATGAAAACTTAATATGGCATGTCCTCTGGAATCTTTGAATCCAGAGCAGGTCTAGAAGGTCCTCTATTGATGTTAATTACCAATACTTAGTCAGGTAATGGTTAGGATATATTTATTGGGGAAAATGCCTCACTTACTGTGCACCTAGCCAACCGGCAGGAAAGCAGAGCAAGCTGAAGCAGTAGGAAAAAGAAGGGCTTTCCCACGTGTGTCCCCGCCTCTTAAACTACCCTCATGTGACACTGTCCATGCCCTAGGGGGCATGGCCAGGTATACCTGTAGCCAGCCCCAGAAGATTTTATCAGAGTGACCCCTACACTCCTCATTGTCTAGACAAGCTTGATGAGCTCAAGGGGTCTTGAGACTTTGAACATTAACTGGCAACTACATTTTCCATCTTACATCCTCAGCCTGGAGCTATGCTCGGTCCTCAGGGACTCCATTCCCTTACTGATCAATGATGTCTCCACTTGGACTCCATAGTCTAGCAGTCCTTCACAATGAAAGTCACACAAGCAAGTCCTGGCTTACATTGATGACCCTACAGAGATGATACTGTACCACCTTTATCATTCTGACATATCCTACTGGAATGACACAATAAATAATCACTCAAAGACCTGGCCCTCTAAGATGCTAAGTGGAGATATTAGCTGCTTCATAGAGATTTTAAACATGCAGTGCTAGTAACTGAGTCCATGTGTTAGGCATCGTTTCTTATTCCACAAGTTTTTAGCTCAGCATCTAATATACTGTAAACAGCCATTTAACTCTTTGTACTGATTGAGCTTCTATCTTCTAACTTCAAATAAAACCAGCATTTCAGAAAAAATAACATTATTCCAATTCAATTAGTGCCAATTATCACTGTGAACATGTTCTGAGAATATAAGTATAATGGTTAATAATTGCACTAATGTGTTTTACTTAAAGTCATTTTATCTCTCTTCCATGGAAGTATACAAAAATACTTGGCAATAATTTCACTCACAACACTGTGCTACATGCCATGGCAAAGTGTCTTTCAACATCAAAACCTCCATTATATTTTCATAAACCATGTAATGATCTGTAGTCAAAGGAAGCAATTATGGAATTAACTTTCTCCTTAGGATAGAAGCCGAAAAGTGTAATATGCTATATAACACAACTCATTCAGGGCCTTCAATGCTCTACAGTGATAGTCTCATTTTCTTCTTTCTTGACTCTCTTTGAAAGAGAGGAAAATGTGGTAAGATCATCATTTGCAAAGACAGAGACAGTTCACTCTAATGAACCTAAATGATCTCTTGCCTGTATCACTAAGGTTGTACTATATGTGAGGTCAAGGCCCCGGAAAGTTCGTAAGCAGCATGTATCACTGGTAACAAGTGAAGGTGAGGATGTAATTATATCACTAGACCCATGATAAATGACAAATTGGTGTTTACTGGGGAACAATAACACAGAAAAATACAAAGAACCACTGGAGTGTTTCTCTGCTCTTCCTACTAGATCTGCTGATCCACCAGAAAGAGCATGCAAAGAAGGCCACACCTCAAGCTCCTCTCTTTTCGATTCTGTCTGCCTGAAGCCACACCCAGAGTGGTGTGACCACCATTACAGATCCACAGACCAGACACTGACAAACAAGCTTGAGAAAGGGATGTGATGTATTTGATGTGAGATCAGGGGTTCTGATTTTAAAAATAATGTATAGTTATAGACAGAATATCCAAAGCAGATTTAAGGATAGAGTCAAAGGCCAGGCAAGGTGAAGGGAACTGGTCACTCTCGATTATGAGCATCCCACATATGAGATATTGCTTAAAGTGTGCTACATGGATTACCTATCCATCAATTATCACAGTAATGCTACAAAGTCAACACTATCTGCCTTCCAGTTTTATGAACAAATAAACCAAGACAGGAGTTAAGCAGTTAACAGGAGTTAAGAGTTCTTTGTCTTTAAACATTCCTATGCATATCATCTTAGCATTTGTCATGATCCCTGGACTCAAAACTATCAATAGCAGACTTGTATAAACAGAACAGAAAAAAAGGTGTACATTCCTGAAGAACACAAAATTTAATCACTTGAGTTCAATATGAAAAATGGAAATCAATCACTTTTTTTTAGGAGAAGCAAAAATGGGTAGCTTCTCTTCCTAGCAGGGAGTAACACATGTGAGCATCTGTGTGAGTGTTGTGCCAGCTCTACAGAAGGAATCTATCTCAGTACACACAAGGAAATTCTGGTTTACATCTGCCATTCCTGCACAATCTGCTTTGTGTTCTCCTTGTCTCTGAAAACTCCTGTGTGGACAGCACATTAAATACAATCAACCTAAAAGCTGATTTTCTTGCCATATGTTAACGGCCATACAATGAGACCAAATGCATGTGTATGAGGCAGTGTTCCATCATCTTGCCATTGCTCCTCACTAATTTTGAAGTTGTACAGACACACATGACACCTAGAACCAAATCTTGCAAAATATTCAGAGATGAATTCACCTCCATTTTAGATTTGATTTTTTGTTGTTGTTGTTAACTTTGTCCAAGGATATTTCTGCATCCAACAATGGATTAAGAAAACACAAGCCAGTGACCTATATGTTGGTATAGTAAGAAGGAATATCCAATAATACACACATTATTTTCTTCTAATTTTATCTTTCCACCAGAATATTTCAGGAAAAATAATCTTTGACAAAGAAAGGGCAAACCAAATTACATGTGCAGAAACACACATATACATACAGACAGACACACACACAAATATTGTTGAGCAAAATGTATACCAATCAAGGAAGCAGACCTTAAAATCCATAATCAGAACATTACAGGGAAATGGCAGATATATATTAAAAAGCAACATTTCTGTCACTCTAATATCATCTATTAAAAGTTCAAGGGCTAAAATAAATAACATATTGGTTTATAAAGTTCTTTTTAAAATGTAATGTGAGCATAATTTTATAATGCACAGGTAAAACATTACAAAGAAATGCATAGATTATGAATACATAGGTAATAAAAGCACCGCAAAACTTTCAGGTTTGTGTAATCCATGGATCAAATATGTCTCCCCATTAAACTTGTGAAATTTAAAGTTAACGTGTTTTGCTAAAGCATATCTGAACTGTGAACAATTCTCAGACACCAAAAGAAATAGCCAATTTAAAATATTCCCCCAAAGCATGTATATTTAATGTGTTATTTTGAGGGTGTCAGATTCAATTGTAAACATTTTAATTGGAATTTTTCATATTTCAGTTTGCTTTACTAAGATGTCATACAGTTTAATATGACAAATAATAGCATCATTTCTGGAAAGGTAGGGACCTAGAAGACTATGTGAATTTGATTTCTAAATCAAATGTGTCAGAGTATGTTGTATTCTATTCCTGTTCATCTTTTACCATATCCTTGCCTTCCACCTACCCTCATCACACTAAGAAGTTTTACTTTATTTTTACTGTACCTTTTAGGTTTCTTGACTAAATATCAATGACTTGTCAAAGCACAAATGTATATAATTTCAGACCTCAGAATTTGTTTTCTCATGTATATGATTATGGGGAAATCTGAGTCCCTTGGGGATTTGGATTCAATAAGGACAGAATTCAGAAGTGGGACTCCAAAGGAAACTTGAAAACAATTTTATCGTGGTTGAGAGAAAAACATCAGGACAAGAAAGCCATAAATCATGGCAGCTGCCA
This sequence comes from Cricetulus griseus, assembly GCF_003668045.3. NCBI lineage: Eukaryota > Metazoa > Chordata > Mammalia > Rodentia > Cricetidae > Cricetulus > Cricetulus griseus. The sequence continues at coordinate 407,548,719 of NC_048595.1, forward strand.
GGGAGAGGAAGGAGGAAAGGTAAAACAAAGAAGAAAAGAGAAAGCCATACATATTGAATTAGTGTCCAAGAAAGCCTGCAAGGGCATGGTCAGGGTGATGTAGGGAAGGTTTAAGAGTGAGGGGGCGAGCATGTGGGCTTCCCTTCTTCCATTTCATCTTGAGTTGCTGTACTTACTGCTGCCCTGCCAGCTGGCTAGGTCACTCTGTAAGTAAGGCTTTTCCCTAATAAATACCCTTATATTTTTACCTGACTCCATATTGGTAATTCCCACATTAAGGTAGAATTCAAAAATGACCATGAGGAATGTGTTCATTTACACTCAAAGACCTGCCAGGCTGTAACATTCCTTCTTTAAGAGTTGAGAGCAAGGCAGGTGGTGGTGTTGTACACACCCTTAATCCCAGTACTTGGGAGGCAGAGGCAGGCAGATCTATGTGATTTCGAGGCCTTCCTGAGCTACAAAGTCACACAGAGAAGCCCTGTCTGGAAAACCATCCAATCAAACAAAGAGTTGAGAGCATAAAACAATTTGGGAGATGAGTTAAAATTGAGGTGCAGAACAGCTTAAATATTTCCTCTCTTTACTTTCAATCCTTGTGGAATGAGGGGTAGTTAATGGGACCTAGATTCAAGGACTTAGAATTCAATTCTCTCTGTGTGTATCTCTCTGTCTCTGTCTCTGTCTCTCTCTCTTCTTTGTATATAAAATGTTATAAGGGCTAGTTCTTATTTGTAACATGAGGCTGATATGAGTATACTAGTATGTCAACTAAAGTAGCATGACAGTAGGCATCCATGGCCTATAAATAAGCACAAAATGACTGACATCAAATGTCTGAGCATCAGTCCTGCTGAGGGCGCCCTAGCCACAGGTGAGTCTGGTCGCTGCTCTGTTCCCCCAACCTCCCCGATCAACCTCTGCTCGCTTCTGCCTGAAACACCCCCTGACACACACACAAGAGAGGACCTTCCCAGACCGGAAGGCCCACCCTGAGTCTGGACACACCTCACCACTGTCTACACTCTGCCCTCTGTCCTGAAGTGGGTGCCTCAGGTGAATCTGGGAGCTTCTCTGCCACCCCCACCCGGGTTCTCCCCCATAAACCCCTGCTCACTTCTGCCTGAACTACCCCTGGACAAGAGTAGACCTGCTCAGACCAGAAGGCCCACCCTGAGTCTGGACATACCTCACCTCTGTCCACACTCTGCCCTCTGTCCTCGTGGGCGCCCGAAACTCAGGTGAGTCTGGGCGCTACCTGCCACCCAAACTCCCCCATCAACCCCTGCTCGCTTCTGCCTGAGCCCACCCGGACAAGAGTGGACCTGCCCAGACAGGAAGGAACACCCTGAGTCTGGGACACATCTCACCCCTGTCCACTCTCTACCCTCTGTCCTGCTGAGGGTGCCTGAGCCTCAGGTGAGTTGGGGCCTTGCTCTTTTCCCCAACCTCCCCCATAAACCCCTGCTTGCTTCTGCCTGAGCCCAGCCGGGCAATAGTGGACCTGCCCACTCTTGATACACCCCACCCTTGTCCACCCACCACCCGCTGCCATCCTGCTGCCGCCAGAGGCTGAGTCCTCTGTCAGCCACCTCAGAGAGAGAGGGACCCCACCTAAACTCACTGGAAGAAGGAATGGGAAGAAAACAGAATAAGAGCACACTCAACAACGAAAAACCAATATGACACCACCAGAATCTAGGGACACCAGCAAGATCTGAAAAACCCAACACAGAGGATGAAGAAGAGATGGACCTCAAAAAATATCTTACCTTAAACAAATAGAAGAAAAAAACAAGCAAAAAATTACATGAGATGGAGAAAAAGACAAACCAAAAAATTCAAGAAGTAAGCAAATCTCTTAAAGAATCTAAACAAAGCCAAGAAAGAAAAAAAAAACAACCAAACAAGTGAAGGAAGCACTCAAAACAGTTCAAGACATGAAAGTTGAAATAGAAACAATAAAGTAAACACAGAATGAGGCAATCCTGGAAATAGATAGGCTGGATAAATAATCAGGAACTAAAGATGTGAGTATAACCAATCGAATTCAAGAGCTGGAAGAGAGAATCTCAGTTGTTGAAGACTCTCTAGAGGATATACAGTCATCGACCAAAGAAAATCTGAAGTCTAACAAATGCTTATCACAAAATATCCAAGAAATATGGGACACCATGAAAAGGCCAAACCTAAGAATAGTAGGTATAGAGGAAGGTGAATAAATACAGCTCAAAGGTACAGAAAACATATACAACAAAATCACAGAAGAAAACTTCCCCAACCTACAGAAGAATATGCCTATGAAAGTACAAGAAGCTTACAGAACACCAAACAGACTGGACCACAAAAAGAAGTCCCCTCGACACATAATAATCAAAACACCAAACCTTCAAAATAAAGAGAAAATATTAAGAACAGCAAAGGAAAAAGGCCAAGTAACATATAAAGGCAGACCTATCAGAATCACACCCGACTTCTCAATGGAAACTTTAAAAGTCAGAATGTCCTGGATAGATATCCTACAAACACTAAGGGAGCATGGATGTCAACCCAGACTACTGTACCCAACAAACCTTTCAATCACTATAGATGGAGAAAACAAGATATTCCATGACAAAACCAGACTTAAACAATACATATCCACAAATCCAGCACTACAGAAAGTTCTAGCAGGGAAACTCTAACCCAACAAAGATAACTACACTCACAAAAACATAGGCAATATATAATCCAATTTTACCAAACAGGAAAATAAATAGATGCCCCAGCCCTCAGGGCTCCGGTAATTCGTAGGTCCAAGGTAGACTAAGCCTGAAAATAAATGGGCGGGAAAGAAAATCGACACCAAGCAGTGTCCTTGTCAAGGTCTAATTTTATTGATTAAATAAACAAGGGGTTTTTAAAGAGAAAGGAGGAAGTAGAGAAAGAGGAAGTGGGGGAGGAATTGGTGTTAATTGCTCTTAGGCCAGGTCAGGTGTCCTGGAACCTAAGGGGTGGAGTGCTTGACTAATTGGCGGTTAGCTGAGCATGGAGGTTGCCAGGACTCTTGTAAAGGGGACTTTTATATCTGACCAAAGCTGGCTCCTGACAAACAGGAGGGCAAAATCCACACACAATGACACCACCAACAATAAATCTAAAACAAACAAGAACCAACAATCAATGGACATTAATACCCCTCAATGTCAATGGTCTTAACCTGGCCATAAAAAGATACAGGCTAACAGAATGGATACGAAGACAGAATCCGTCCTTCTGCTGTATACAAGAAACATACCTCAACTTCAAAGACAGGTGTTACCTCAGAGTAAAGGATTGAGAAAATATTTTCCAATCAAATGGGCCCAAGAAACAAGCTGGTGTAGCAATCCTAATATCTAACAAATTACACTTCAACCTAAAATCAATCAAAAGAGATGAAGAAGGGCATTTCATACTCATCACAGGAAAAGTCCATCAAGATGAAGTCTCAATCCTGAACATCTATGCCCCAAATACGAAGGCACCCACATTCGTAAAAGAAACATTACTAAAGCTCAAACCACACATGAAGCCAGACACACTTATATTAGAAGACTTCAAAACCCCGCTTTTCCTATTAGACAGGAGCACCAGACAGAAACTTAACAAAGAAACAAAGGACCTAACAGAAGTTATGACCCAACTGGGTTTAACAGATATCTATAGAACATTCCATCCAAACACAAAATAATATACCTTCTTCTCAGCACCACATGGCACCTTCTCTAAAATTGACCACATATTTGGCAACAAACCAAACCTTCACAGATACAAAAGAATTGAAATAACCCCCTGTTTCTTCTCAGATCAGCTTGTTTTAAAGCTAGAATTCAACAGCAATATGAATTGCAGAAAACCTACAAACTCGTGGAAATTGAATAACACCCGATTGTACCATTCCTGGGTTGAGGAAGAAATAAAAAAAAAAAAAGAAATTAAAGACTTCCTAGAATTTAATGAGAATGTAGACACAACATACCCAAACTTATGGGACACTTTGAAAGCTGTGCTAAGAGGAAAGTTCATAGCATTAAGTGCCCACATGAAGAAACTGGAGAATAGTCACACTAGAGAATTGACAGAACAACTGAAAGCTTCAGAACAAAAGGATGCAAACTCACCATGGAGGATTAGATGCCAGGAAATAATCAAACTGAGGGCTAAAATGAATAAAGTAGAAACTAGGAAAACATTACAAAGAATCAATGAAACAAAGAGTTGGTTCTTTGAGAAGATCAACAAGATAGACAAACCTCTATCTAAACTAACCAAAAGGCAGAGAGAGAGCATGATAATTAACAAAATCAGAAACTAAAAGGGGGGTATAACAATGGACACTGAGGAAATCCAGAGAATCATCTGGTCATACTTTGAAAAACTCTACTCCACAAAATTCAAAAATCTAAAGGAAATGGACAGTTTCCTGGATAGATATCACTTACCAAAATTAAACCAAGAACAGATAAGCAGTGTAAATCAACATATAATCCCTAATGAAATAGAAGCAGTCATCAAAAGCCTCCCAACCAAAAAAAAAAAAAGCCCAGGGTCAGATGGCTTCACTGCAGAATTCTACCAGAAAATCAAACAAGAGTTAATGCCAGTACTCCTCAAATTGTTTCACACAACAGAAGCAGAAGGGACATTGTCAAACTCTTTTTACGAGGCTACAATCACTTTGATACCCAAACCACACAAAGATACAACTAAAAAAGAGAACTACAGACCAAATCCCTCATGAACATCGATGTAAAAATACTCAACAAAATATTGGTGAATCAAATCCAAGAACACATCAGAAAAATCATCCACTATGATCAAGTAGGGTTCATCCCAGGGATACAAGGATGGTTCAACATATGAAAACCCATCATTGTAATCCACCATATAAACAAACTGAAAAAGAAAAATCACATGATCATCTCAAAAGATGCTGAAAAAGCCTTTGACAAAATCCAACATCCCTTCATGATAAAGATCTTGGGAGAGTACTGGAATAACAGAAACATATCTAAACATGATAAAAAGCAATATACACCAAACCAACAGCCAACATCAAACTAAATGGAGAGAAACTCAAAGCATTTCCTGTAAAATCAGGAACAAGACAAGGCTGTCCACTCTCTCCATATCTCTTCAATATTGTGCTTGAAGTTCTAGCTAGAGACATAAAACAAGATAAGGAGATCAAAGGGATACAAATTGGAAAGGAAGAAGTCAAACTTTCACTATTTGCAGAAGATATGATAGTCTACATAAGTGACCCAAAAAACTCTACCAGGGAACTTATACATCTAATAAACACTTTCATCAAAGTAGCGGGATACAAAATTAACTCAAAAAAATTAGTAGCCCTAATATATACAGATGATAAATCCAATGAGAAAGAAATCAGAGAAACATCACCCTTCACAATATCCCCAAGCAACATAAAATATCTTGGGGTAATGCTAACCAAAAATAAGAAAGACCTGTACAGTAAGAACTTTGAGTCTTTAAAGAAAGAAATTAAAGAAGATACCAGAAAATGGAAGGACCTTCAATGTTCTTGGATAGGTAGAATCAAGATAGTAAAAATGGCAATCTTGCCAAAAGTAATTTACAGATTCAATGCAATCCCCATCAAAATCCCAGCACAATTCTTCACAGACTTTGAAAGAACAATTCTCAACTTTATATGGAAAAACAAAAAACCCAGGATAGCAAAAACAATGCTGTACAATAAAGGATCTTCTGGAGGCATCACCATCCCTGATTTCAATCTCTATTATAGAGCCATAGTTCTGAAAACAGATTAGTATTGGCACAAAAATAGACAGATAGGCCAATGGAATCAAATTGAAACCCTGATATTAACCCACACATCTATAAAGGCCTTATTTTGTCAAAGATGCTAAATCTATACAATGGAAGAAAGATAGCATCTTCAACAAATGGTGCTGGCACAACTGGTTTCAGGCATGCAGAAGATTGGAGATAGATCCATATCTGTCACCATTCACAAAACTTAAGTGCAAATGGATCAAAGATCTCAATATAAACCCAACCACTCTGAATCTTCTATAAGAGAAAATGGGAGATACCCTTGAACAAATTGGCACAGGAGACCACTTCCTGAACATTACACCAGTATCACATGTATCTATGAACTTTCACCTTTTACACCAGATGCTATTTCATGTTAAGATTCCTAGTCTGGATGGATCAAAGATCTCACCATAAATCCAGCCACACTGAATCTTGTAGAAGAGAAAGTGGGAATTACCCTTGAATAAATTGGCACAGGACACTGCTTCCTGAACATTACACCAGTAGCACAGATATTGAGGTCTGCAATTAATAAATGGGACCTCCTGAAACTGAGAAGCTTATGCAAAGCAAAGGACACAGTCAGTAAGACAAAACGACCGCCCACAGAATGGGAAAAGATCTTCACCAATCCCACATCTGACAGAGGGCTGATTTACAATATATATAAGGAGCTCAAGAAGCTAGCCACCAAAACACCAAACAATGAAATTAAAAGGTTGGGTGCAGAACTAAATAGAGAATTCCCAACAGAGGAATCTGAAATGGCTGAAAGACACTTAAGAAAGTGCTCAAAATCCTTGGCCATGAGAGAAATGCAAATCAAAACAAGTCTGAGATACCACATCACACCTGTCAGAATGGCTAAAATCAAAAACACCAATGACAATCTGTGCTGGAGAGGATGTGGAGAAAAAGGAACACTCCTGCATTGCTGGTGGGAGTGCAAACTTGAAAGAACACTTTGGAAATCATTATGGCGGTTGCTCAGAAAAACAGAAGTCAGTCTACCCCAAGATCTAGCAATTCCTCTCTTGGGCATATACACAAATAATGCAAGTTCATACAACAAATACATATGTTCAAGCATGTTCATAGCAACATTGTTTGTAATAGCCAGAACCTGGAAGCAACCCCTCAACTGAAGAATGGATAGAGAAAATTTAATACATTTATACAATGAAGTACTACTCAGCAGAAAAAAGCAATGGAATCTTGAAATTCACAGGAAAATGGATGGAACTACAAGAAACCATCCTGAGTGAGGTAACCCAGTCACAAAAGACAAACATGGTATGTACTCACTCATATATGAATTTTAGACATAGAGCAAAGGATTACCAGCCTACAATCCTCTTCGTCAAAGAAACTAGGAAACATGAAGGACTCTAAGGGAAAAATGCATGGACCCAAGGAATAGGAAGGGGCAGGAACTCCTGAGCTAACTGGGAGCATGAGGGTAAGGGAGAGGGAGCAGCCAGAATGAGAGGAGGAAAAGAGGTGGGGAGAGGAGGAAATAGAGGAGCAGAAATATTGAGTTGGGGGATGAATAGAGGAGAGCGGGATGAGAGATACCATATTAGAGGGAGCCATTATAGTTCCGAGGAGAGATCTGACACTAAGGAGATTTCCAGAGACCTACAAGCATAACAATCCAAGCAATGGTGGAGAGGATAACCTAAAAGCCCTTTCCCTAAAATGAGAATGATAACTACTTTTTATCCCATCCTAGAGCCCTCATCCAGTTGAAGATGGAAGCAGAGGCAGACATCCACAGATATACGCTGAACTGAACTCTGGAACTTAGTTGCAGAGAGGGAGGAATGAAGATCGAAGGGCTCGGAACCAAGGTGATGAAACCCACAGAAACAGCTGTCCTGAACAAGGGGGAGCACATTGACCCCAGGCTGCTGTCTGGGAGGCCAGTACAGGACTGAATCAGACCCCTGAACATGGATGTCAATGAGGAGGCCTCTGCACTCTAGGGGCCCCCTGGTAGTGGATTAGTATTTTTCCCTGGTGTAAGAAGGGACTTTGAGAGTCCATCCCATGTGAAGGGATGAACTCTTGGCCTGGACACATGGGGAAGGGCCTAGGCCTGGTCTAGGATGATGTAGTAGACTTTGGGCAGCCCCCGTTGAGGGGCCTACCCAGCCTGGGGAGTGGAGGGTGGATGGGGTAAGGGGAGGGAGAGGGAGAAGGGATTGATACGTGAAACAAGCTTGTTCCTAATTTGAACTAATAATAAAAACTAAAAAAAAATGTCTGAGCATCCCCAAGAGTATATTGTAATGCATTATGTTAATGACTATGTTTGGTAAAATGCCAATTTTGTGTGATTCTGTGTGAAGATGGCCATGAGGTCGGCAGTCTGAGGCCTTATACCTTACCTTCCCTAGCCTGCATGTGTGTCTGTCTGTAAGCCTGCATACCTACCTCCACATAGCCTGTATGCTGGTCTGTATGTATGTCTACGCCAGCTTGTATGACCACACGTGCCTGGGTGCCCCTAACATCTCCTTTCCCGTCGATCTGTGTGATGGCTTCTCCCAGAGTAAATGCAATACATCGTATCAGTCTACAACTCTTCAAGTTCCTACCCTTTTGGAATCCTTCCCTTCTCCTGACATTGGAAATTGAAACACACACACACACACACACACACACACACACACACACACACACACACACACACACACAGGTGGTGACATTTCCCCTTTCCCTCCTTTATTCATAGTCTGTCCCTCCTATGGAGCATGATGTAGCTATTAGTCAGTCAATCGTTCAACCTAGGAAATGCAAATAACATCTCACAATGGCATTTTTCTCTGGCTTCCTAGTCCACATAGCAAAAATGCAATGCATTCTGCGAAAAATCAAACGAGCCTCATATGAATAAATTGTTTTCTTTACCATTCTCATTTTTCCAGGAGAACTGCTTTTACCTGGCAAGTCTTTTCATTGACTGAGTTGGTATCATGCCGACTGACCTTTCCGTTATTGTTCCGCCAGCTCTCTGGCATTTTGATGTTTGGACCTGTAATAATAGTCTAGAAGCATGGAATGGACTTTCTAAGGCAATTTTCTCCCTTGGGACTTAAAACTGGGTCTTTATTTTTCACATACTCCAAACAAATCCCTTTAGAAATAAAATGAAAATACAGTTAGTGGGCATATTTATATGTTGTATCTATAAATGTTGAATGGAAAGGAACACTGCTCTGGACCCTTTTAGAAGTTTTTTGTTGTTGTTGTTTTTTCCTTGAGTGATTTCAGGCACAGGAACAAATGCCATGTATAAAAGAATGGTGGTCTTTCACCGATAGCCCTTTCTGGAATGGATAGGCTGGCCTGTGCTGTCCATGCGTGGAGTGTGCCTGTCTCTCTAGAAATGTCCTCACACCTCGCTCAGTTCTGCATCATCTATTGTCTTTAAAATCTTGATTTTCTCTGATTCAACAATTTCCTGCAGTAGAGACTTTCAGCTGCTTCCCAAAGGAAAAACAATTGGAAAATATTTTTTAAGAAAATCAAAGTTTTTTTTTCAAGTTACAAAGCATCCCCTGCTGAGCTAGCAGATTTCACTGACTTTTGTCTCAAAGGGGTAAAGAGTAGATTCTTTGACAATTTTAGCTGTTTTATAGGTTCATGGCTTCAAAAAAGTATTAAATTTTAATATTTGTAAGACACATACATATTAATTTTCAATGGTAATTTAAAGAAAATTTGTAAATGTGAATTGTTAAGCTCTTGTCAATCATTTAAGTTTATCCGTAGGTACTGATTAATAAGTTATCTGAGAAAGATTTTATTTAATTCATATCATTGATAAAAAACTTTTAAAATCTATTAAGCAAAAATGTCTGTAACCTTAATTATGCATTTCATCATAGGTCCTATGTTATTCTCTAAAGAGTCAAAAAATTATTTTCAAAGATAATATTACTGTTAACTTTTGTGATGGGATAAATATTTAAAGTAGTACTTAATTATATCTAAAATATGGTGATCTTAGACAATTTTCTGTTTTTCAGCAAAGCAATTATCACTGTGCATTTATAAGTTGAAATGCTATTATGCACATATGAGAGGAATAACATTGTGCACAGCTGTCAGTGAGGTGATGTAAGTCCTGCACATAGCAGAATGTGTAACAATAGCTGTAAGCCAAGAAAGGGGTCCAGGCATGTATACCTAATTGAGAATGGATAGAAATAGAAAGGACCATAACAAATCCTCTCACTATAGTCCAATTCTTCTTCCCACCTGTGTTTTTTGGCAAGCTTCTTAATTATGACTCTTTAATTGTCTCATCCACATGTCTCTTCTTACCAAAGCCTAATGCTTTTCTGAAATTCAGAAAGCCTCCATGTTCTACAAATTCCACAATAAAGGACAAAATCACACATATTTTTACACAATTCAAACTAAAACTCTTCATCTTAGTTTTCATTAAGTCCCTCTCATGCCCTTCCTAGGACTACTTTCTGGTAAATACATAAACCTTAACCATCTTTCTCTCTTCCATGGTCTTCCCCATTCATCGCTAATTATATACACGCTTTACTTATATCTAGATTAATTCATTATTCTCCTAAACTGGTCAGAACTCCTCAGCAGATGAAGTAAATTGCTTTTCCAGAAGAAACCAAGATGACAGAAAAAAGGAGAAAAACCTCAAACAATAAGGATACATTTGAAGTGACACATGGGAGATGGTAAATACATTTTCAACAAGATTGAATCCAGAAAAAAAACAAAAAAAAAACAAAATGAAATCTAAAGATAGGGTCAGGCTCAAGGAAATCCTCCTTTTAACATAAATGAGATTTAAACAGAGTAGATGATACAATGTCAATACAATGAGATATGTTGACAACAGAGTGAAAAAATTACCCATCAGTGGATCAGGATTATCAAGAAAGGAGGAAGAAATGCAACCAGAGAGTAAGGGTGATTGTGAAGGATATCTCCCATTCTACAGAAGGCTAGGAAGTGAAGTGTAGTAAGAAGGGATGTAGATTAAACTTAAAATAATGGTTTTGAAGAAGTTCTCACTTGAGAGGCTACTGTGCTACATTCATGGGAAAAATGAGAAAATTATTTTTCTAATTAAAATGAAGACTGAATATTAGTCAGAGTAGAGGATTGAAAGTAAGGTATAGTTTCAGTATTTAAGAAGCCAAGGAAGAACTGTCAAGCCCATAAAAAAACAGCGGAGATGTAAGAGTTAAGATATAAGTCATGTATACATAGTATCAGAAATAAATACAGTTGTGAATTTTTCGGTAATGTTTTCTTTGAGGTGTCACATTCTAGTTGTTACTGTGTTCAGATCAATTTGCTTTAATATACTTATATACATTCCCTAAATTAATTTTCTGTTTTGATATTTTTCTACAAAAATGCTCATACATGTTTATTCTTAAATAATACTTGATCTGTTGGTTTGGTTCTCATGTGTCCTGTTAAACTCGTGTTTCCACTCAGTCTGACTAACTCTCCACCTGCAACACTTCAGTTAGTTCACTCTTATGCTACATAAATACATCCAATCCTCCACAAACCTATGAAGGGCAATGGATGTTCTCTGAGGTTTGTTTGACTTGCTTCTTGATGCCATTCAATGCTCTACTATTTTGTCTTCTTAGATTCCATCTATAGTAGCCTCTCATTAAGCTGGAGATTCCAGACACATATATTAGTAAGTTAGTATCCAAGATAGTCTGATTTGTCACCTATGTGATGAAATAGCAAAGGTTTGTTTCTTAGCCCCACTGGGAAAAAAAAATGGAGATAGTACTGTGCATCACATCCCTGAGACACCTGAAGGAAGCAAGCAAAAGAAAAATAGGCCAAAAATAACCAATGCCATTCAATGGGGAAAAATTATAAAGCTGGAGACATGCAAATAGAAAATTAAGAGTGCTTGTTGCTATTGGGAATCAGTTGGATTCCCAACACCCACAAGGCAGGTACCAACCATCTGTAACTACAATTCCTGGGGATACAACACCATGTTCTGGGCTCTGTGAACATCAGACACTAACATGATACACACACTTACATGCAAGCAAAAACCAATAGACAATAATAAAAGTAAATAAATCCTTAAAATAAGATGAAACAATTAAATACATTGGTTTTCCATATTTACAACCATATTAAAAATATAGTTAGAACTTACAGCCGGGCAGTTGTGGAACATGCCTTTAATCCCAGCACTCCGGAGACAGAGGAAGGTGGATCTCTGTAAGTTCAAGACCAGCCTGGTCTACAAGGAGCCAGGACAGCCTCCAAAACCACAGAGAAACCCTGTTTCAAAAAACAAAATAAGAAAGAACTTACAACATGCTGATAAAATAACTTTAAATCATTAAATAATAGCCAATTAGTTTTTATTTCTAAAGCATGACTAATTATAGCTCCAAAATGATTTCTAATTATAAAAGATTTAAAACTTATCTCATAAAAATAAGCAGCTAAGTTTGTGCAAGACTCCTCAAGTTAGAAACAGAAATCCAAAAATGTAGGAAAAACCTTAGTCATAGTCAAATTAATAGGCTAGCACCCAAAGAACAATTTGATTGAGTGCTGTCTTCCTGTCAAAAAAATCCAGAAGAAAATGCTATTATATTTTCAAAACAATGGAAAACAGCATGCCTACAGTTGAAAAGCTGGAAAATAAAATCATCCAGTGACTGAGGTACAATAAAACTTTCTCAGAGAAAATAAGACTGACAAAATTCATTACTAGTAGATTTACAGAATAAGGAATATTACAGATTCTGGTTCAGGGAAAAAATAATTGAGCTTAGAACTAAATCAATAGCTGAAGAATAATAAAAGGCAACCACATGGGTAAACTTAAATTAATATTAAGTACCTAAAATAATAATGTTTCATAGGTTGAAATATACAAATAATTGGCATATTCAATTTTATTAGAAAATAAGTGATTTACCCCTAGATATGTTTTCTAGTATAACTGCTTATAGTGTAATAAATTAAAAGTTGTGGCAAGGTTTTAATTGAACCAACAAGATGACTCAGTTGGTGAAGGTGCTTGCCAACCAAGCCAGACAACCTGAGTTCAATTCTTGCTTGAAAGTCACTGAAGATGAAAGGAGAGAACCAGCCACTAAAGGTGGAAGGAGAGAACCAGCCACTATAGGTGGAAGAAGAGAACCAGCCACTAAAGGTGGAAGAAGAGAACTAGCCACTAAAGGTGGAAGGAAAGAACTAGCCGCTATAGGTGGAAGGGGAGAATCAGCCACTAAAGTTGGAAGCGGAGAACCAGCCACTAGAAGTCGAAGGAGAGGACCAGCTCTAGAGTGTTGCTCTCTGACCTCCAAATTTGCAGCACAGAATTTGCACACCCCTCTACACACACAATCACACACAGAGATTAAAATACATTTTAAAATGATTTTAAAGTAATATCTAATAAAATAAGCTGAAGATAATTGACATAATTGTAAAGAATATTAATAGAGTGGAAATAAAAACACAAAACTACAGAAAGAAAAATTACTATTGTTAAGTATAGAAATGAAGTAAATACAAATGAACCTGTAACAGAATCAGAGAAATAAGCTTAATCATAATCACAAACATAAATATCTCTAAGTAAATATTAAGAAATCAAATTATCCTAATGTAAACAAACATATCACAATCAGTGTGCATTTGCAATGAAAAACTACTGAATCATACAAAGATTATTTGGAAAACATAGACAATTTGCTCAACATATAAGCATTCTAATATTTAAGAAAAAAATTAAATAGCTAAAATACAATCTTATCATAAAAATGCTGACATGGTAATACTAAATTTATAGGAAATATCAACATCTTCCTCATACTTACTGATAAATAGTTGATAACTGTGTCTCAAAGTTTGGAAATGAGGTTAAAATGTCCTGTAACACCATGACTTCCTTAAATTTAATGACAGACCTAATCAATAATGAAATATAAAATTCTCACTATTTGCCACCAATTTGATTTAAAATGAGACAATTTAAAATTTTTATATTATTTTTACAGTTAATTGTACTCACACATGTGCATGTGTGGGGGGGTGTTCATACATGCCACATCACATGTGTGGAATCTGGAGAACAACTTCTGGGAATCACTTTTCTCTTTCCATCATTGGGAACCAAGTATCAGCATGTCAATAAACTTCCTTAACCACAGAGACAGTTCAAGGACACTGGAAATTTCTCTTTAAAATTATACAGTACATAAAAATTAATAAATAAAGTTAGTTAAGTCAGCATTTTATGATCAAGTGTATTTACATAACACACAACAAGTCATAAAGTATTACTAATGATAACATCAAAATACCAAATACTTTGAAATATTCTAGTTATTACATGTTCATGTTTTAAATGAAAACTATAAAATACCTTACTTAAAAAAGTTAAGAAACCTATTTACAGTGATGTAGTCTTGATCCAACAGTTCATAAAATAGGATTTCTAAATGACTAATTAATACAGGAATACTTGCCAAGAAAATTTAGTGGTGTGGATTACTAAATGAAAATCTTCATAGCCAAGTAGAAGAGCTGATGTCAGAAATCAAGCCATGTGAAGGGTTGAAAAATGTAGAAACTTACCCACTTATTTTGGTATGTAAACCGGTACCATCACTCTGGAACAGCACTCTAATGTAATTTACTCATCCACATCCAAGCAATTAGACTCCCAGTCATTCTTCCAAAATAAATGTGCCAACATGAACATCCAATAGAATATTCACAGTATTTTTCATGAAAATCTAGAACTCAAAACAATGTCAATTTATGTTATAACATTCAAGTTACATACATGGTGAACAATAAAATAATGAAAATGAATGAAGGACTGTAATGGATATATTTTCCCTTATTTGAAATTCAGACCACATTCAAGTATGGCAGTAGCTGTGAAGACAGTGACTGTCTTTGGGGAAGAGGAAGAGAAGGTTGCAAGAGGGAGCAGGGAGGATGGGCCTGGGCTTGACTCTGTGTTCCTCAAATGAGAAACGGTAGCACTGGTAAATCCTTTTACTATTCATGGTGCCTTTCCTTTGGAGGTTTGCACTTTTTGCACTTATGGCACTTCAATAAAACAGTGAACTAAAAGCTTTATAAATCTCAGAAGCCTGCTGAAAATAGGCATGCAGTTAGTTTTTATATTAAGTGTGTATTTATTGAAGCATAATGATACAAGCATACTCTTCCAATTTTAAGCTTATGTATGTAGTATTAATAACAGCACAACACACTACAAAATATTTTATTCCTATAAAAAGTTTACGTTTAGTGCCTTGTAATTCCAAATCCATTAACATATTAAGGCCTGCAAAATTTACAGATGGTGAGATCAGTGATACTGCAGCAAATGCCTGTTTCTAAAACACCTTAAAAAGACATGAAGGGAAAGCTAGTTCTTGGCTTGCACTAATAACCCCATCTCTTTGAGACCTTCTAATTTTTAATTCCTCTACCAAGAAAATTAGCAACTTCAATTATAAAAGAAAATTTGCAGTAAATCAGGGAGTGGTCTTGAAAATTTCTGTCCATTTGCTCATTGTCAAACATCTCAGCATCTTTCGTGGCTTACAGAGAAGGAACAATGTCTGGGCTGGTTGTGAAGGCAGCACACAAGAACCTCACAGCAGAGTATGTCATTAACAACAGGCAAAATAAAGTGTTCCATGGGGTGCCTGTCATAAAAGCTATCAGCCTACCTCTGCCTGAGCCTCACTGTCATTATTGATTAGTTCTAAGTAATAACTGGCTTCATTGTGGTGGTAATTTTGGTGGAAGGTTTTGTTTTTGTTTGGTTTAGATTTGTCTTTCTTGATTGCTTGCTTTTTTTCTCTATTATCAAAGATTTTGCATCCAAACAACACAGGCACTACTGTTAGATCATATATATTGTATATTGGTTCAATTAGCTTAGTTTCTGCCAAATGTCAAAACGGTATTATTTTGTCTGTTTTGTATTTCTCCTATTTTATTTAGCAACCTTTTCAAAGAGGATCAAAGAACTTTAAAAAAAAATAGTATGGGGGCTGGAGAGATCGCTCAGAGATTAAGAGCACTAGCTGCTCTTTAAGAGGTCCTGAGTTCAAGTCTCAGCAACCACACGGTGCCTCACAGCCATCTGTATGGAGAATGATACCCTATTCTGGCCTGCAGGCATACATACAGGCAGAACACTGTATACATAATAAATCAATAAATATTTTAAAAATCAGATACGTGTAAAATTACATCTTTTCTGTGACTATTGACTGACTTGATCTTCAGCTGGCATCCACCTCTGCTATGAGGTCATAGTGCAGGAGTCCTGTCATTTCCAGTGGGCAGTTTTGTGGCAATTCTCAAACTTTGGTTCTTACAATCTTTCTGCAGTCACTTGCTCAAAATTCAAAGATTAAAAATCTGTGAAGTGAATAAGCAAGCGTTAGTCTCTATAACCAACATATACTTCAAAAGGAAGCATCATGGATGCAGTTTGGAAGTTGTAGGAATCTATATTTATATGGACCTGGGATCAAGTTTCATGTCAAATTGACACAAACTATAGTCATCTGAGAGGAGGGAACGTCACTTGAGAAAATTCCTGCATAAAATTGGGCTAAAGGCAGGCAAGCCTATGGAGCATTTTCTTAAATAGTGATTGATTGAGAAAGGCCCAGCTCATATGGGTGTGCCATCCCTGGGATGATGGTCCCGGGTTCTGTAAAAAAAACAGATTGAGTAAGCCATTGGGATCAAATCAGTAAGGGATACTTGTCCATGGCCTTTGTATGAAGTCCTGCCTCAAATTCTTGCCCAGTTTCAGTCCCTATCTTGGCTTCTTTCAACTGTAATTCAGGATATATGAAGCAAATGAACTCTTTCCTCACCTAGTTACTTTAGTCACAGCATTTAATCACATCAGTCCTAACTAAGAAAATGGATGAGAATTTGGAAGGCAGTTTGGTACTGCATATTTTAAGAAAATAATACCAAGTTCTCATCTAAGGTCTAGGGGGATGCAACACATGGATTCTTGCTCAAATTTGCAATAAATTGAAGAAGACAAAATAATATGGAAAGACTTTCCACCCTCATGGACTGGTAGGATTGATAGTCTAAAAAGCCCAACTACATATAGACAATAAAGGGGCAGAAAAATGAGTCAGAAAAGCATCACCCTTTACAATAGCCACAATTGCTAGGCGTTGGTGGTGGCGCCTTTAATCCCAGCATTCGGGAGGCAGAGGCAGGCAGATCTCTGTGAGTTCAAGGCCTGCCTGGTCTCCAGAGCAAGTGCTAGGATAGGCTCCAAAGCTACACAGAAGAAATCCTGTCTCTAAAAACCAAAAAAAAAAAAAAAAATACAATAGCCACAAACAGCATAAAATATCTTGGAGTAACTCTAACCAAATAGGTGATAGACCTGTATGACAAGAACTTTGAGTCATTAAAGAAAGAAATTAAAGAAGATACCAGGAAATGGAAAGATCCCCAATGCTCTTGGATAGGTAGGATCAACATAGTAAAAATGGCAATCTTACCAAAAGTAATCTACAGATCCAATGCAATTCCTATCAAAAATCCCAGAACAATTATTCACAGACCTTGAAAGAACAATTCTCAACTTTATATGGAAAAACAAAAGATCCAGGATAGCCAAAACAACCCTGTACAATAGAGAAACTTCTGGAGGCATCATTATCCCTGACTTCAAGCTCTATTACAGAGCTATAGCAATGAAAACAGCTTGGTCTTGGCACAAAAAATAGACAGGTAGACCAATGGAACCAAATTGAAGACCCTGATATTAACCCACACACCTATGACTACTTAATCTTTGACAAAGAAGCTAAAAGTATACAATGGAGAAAAGAAGGCATCTTCAACAAATGATGCTGGCATAACTGGATGCAGAAATGTAGAAGATTGCAGATATATCCATATCTATCACCATGCACAAAACATAAGTCCAAATGGATGAAAGACCTCCACATAAATCCAGCCACACTGAAGCTCTACAAAGAGAAAGTGGGACATACCCTTGAATGAATTCATACAGGAGACTTCCTCTTGAACATAACACCAGTAGCATAGACATTGAGATTGGTAATTAATAAATAGGACCTCCTGAAACTGAAAAGCTTCTGTAAGGCAAAGGACCACAATCAACAAGACAAAATGACAGCCCACAGACTGGGAAAAGATCTTCACCAACCCCATATCAGACAGAGGGCTTATCTCCAAATTATAGAAAGAACTCAAGAAGCTAGTCACCAAAACACCAAATAATTCATTTAAAAAGTGAGATACAGAACTAAAGAGAGAATTCCCAATAGAGGAATCTAAAATTGCTGAAAAACAATTAGGAAAGTGCTCAACATCCTTAGCCATCAGAGAAATACAAATCAAAACAACTCTGAGATACCATCTTACACCCCTTAGAATGGCTAAAATCAAAAACACCAATGACAGTTTATGCTGGAGAGGATGTGGAGGAAAAGGAACACTCCTCCATTGCTGGTGGAAGTGCAAACTTGTAATACCACTTTGAAAAGCATTATGGAGGTTGCTAAGGAAAATAGGAAGCAGTCTACCTCAAGATCCAGCAATTCCACTCTTAGGCATATACCCAAAGGATGCACATTCATACAACAAGGACATCTGTTCAACTATGTTCATAGCAGCATTTTTTTGTAATAGCCAGAACCTGGAAGCAACCTAGATGCCCCTCAACCTAAGAATGGATACAGAAAATGTGGTACATTTACACAATGGAATACTACTCAGCAGAAAACAAAACAAAACAAAATAATGGAATCATGAAATTTGCAGGCAAGTGGGTTCAACTAGAAGAAACCATTCTGGGCGAGGCAACCCAGTCACAAAAAGTCAAACATGGTATGTACTCACTCATATATGGATATTAGACATAGACTGTAAGGGAACCTGTAGCCATGCCTGCTTAGGGGCTGGCTACAGGTCTGCCTGACCACGCCTATTAGGGCGTGGTCAGGGTGACCTAGAGTAAGAGTTTCAGGGCTGTGTTTCAGTTTCGTTGTCCCCTTTCAGCTTGTGTACAGACTGCTGCCATGCTGGCTGGCTGGGTCTTTAATGCCATGTGGCTGGCTGGCCACAAAAGCTGGCTGTCATCCTTAGGCAGCATCTGGATGGCATGGAAACTGCTTTCTAGGTATTGGAGTCTAGATTCGAGGTCATGATTTGCTGATTTTGAGTCCTCAGCAATCGACCATATGGACCTATGTAATCTGTCAGCCTTGTACTGTAAATTATCTTCCAAATATTCAAATCTAGACTCAAATTTCTGATCTGCTACCTTGGATGCTTCAATAATTGATTGAATGGCATTGTCCAATTCTTCAACCCTATCCTGGGTATTTTGCACCTTTGCATCTAGTTTCTGGGTAACATTGCCTATCTGAGTTTCTAGCTGGCTACAGATATTCTTTAGCTCATCAAGGTCTTCTGACAGCCTAGCCTGTAAGGCCTCAGACATAGAGGTTCTCTCTGTGTTTATCTTATCATAAATATCATCCAATTTCTGTTCCACTTGCTGCACAATTGTGGTCTCACCTAATCTGTTCTCCAAAACCTCGTCGACTAAAGCTGTTATTTCCTGTAAGTAGGTGGTTAGGTTATCTTTATCCCTGTTCCTGAGCCCTCTGGCTAGTAATATTATTTGTACCAGCAGGCTAACTGCCTTACAGCATATAGGCCGGTAATTGGCAGATTAGCATCCTCCTCAAACATTGAATTCACTTAATAAGCAAAAATATTACCAATTTTAGCAAATGATAAATATTCCGCCATAATTTTACCTGATTTCTACTCCAAATGCAGTAACTATCTTTGACCAGCAGGTGGCGCAGGTGTTCAATTATTCGGCGGTGTTTGGCAGTGGTCGGTGGCATCTGTGGAGAGAGGTCACAAAAACTGCTGCTCTTATCTTAGAGAGTATACGGCCTTGCAGCCGCAACCACTGAATGAGGCCACTGCATGGGACCCTGCTGAAAGCCAAGACCTACTCCCAAGGCCTACTCTGTTCAAGGGCTGGAGGCCTCCAGACTCGGGTTGGCTGCAGTCCGGGTCTGTGTGAGTCTCCAAGCTGGGCGGTCAGTTCTGAGCAGCTGTGCGGCAGCGGATCAGCTGGGAGCCAGGAGCACTTATGGAAAGAGAGAGCTTTCCCCCGCCTAGGCGGCAGGCCCAGTGGAACACGCAGACTGTCACAAACGGGGTGTAGATTTCCAATATCCTGCTTTATTTAAAGAAGGAGAAACAGGAAGCGTCCCTCTTTTCCCTCAACTCCTGCTCCAGCAGCACAGTGTGATCCACCGGCAAGGAGGGACGAAAATAAGGCATCTGATAAGATACATCTTATAAAATATATAGGTTTATGATAGTTAAGACTGAGCTTACAGATGAGAATCCTAGTCATTGGCCAAGCAGCATTGTACCTAATACAAGTTTCTGTGTATTCATTTGGGCCTAACCCAGGCGGGCAACTTGCATAAAGTGTACACCTGGCGGTGGTGCTCAGGTGGCTTTTGGAGGAAAGATTTATTGTAACAATAGACCACCCTACGATCCACACCTCCAGAGAAGCAAGGAAACAAGGAGGACTGGAAGAGAGACATACATGTTACTCCAGTGAAGGTGAAAAGACAAGAGCCCCTGAGCAAATTGGGAACATGGGAAGAGGGAGGACAGAGGTAGGAGAAAGATGAAGGGGGAAGAGGGGGGGAGAACATGAGCGATCAGGAAAATTGAGTGGGGAGAGGAATAGAGGAGAACAAGAAAAGAAACACCTCAACAGAGGGAGCCACTGTAGTTTTAAAGAGAAATCTGGTTCTAGGGAATTGTACAGAGATCCATAGGAATTATGTACAACTAGGAACCTAAGCAATAGTGGAGAGGCTACCTTAAATGCACTTCCCCTATACTGAGATTGATGACTACCTTATATGCCATTCTAGAACCTTCATTTAGTTGCTGATGGAAGCAGAAGCAGAGATACACAGCTCAGCACACAGTCCACTCCAGGAATCCAGTTCCAGAAAGGGAGGAGTGACCAACAAAGGGGTCAAGACCATGCTGGGAAAACCTGCTGAAACAGCTGACCTGAGAAAGTGGGAACTCATGGACCCCAGCTTGACAGCTGGGCAACCAATATAGGACTAAACCAAGCCCCCTGAACAGCCTTCATCCAGTAGCTGATGGAAGCAGAAGCAGGCACTCACAGCTAAACACTGAGCCATACTCCTGGAATCCAGTTGTAAAGAGGGATGAGGGATAAGCAAAGCATTCTAGACGTTGCTGAAAGAAACCTACAGAACCAGCTGACCTGACCTAATGAGAGCACAAGGACCCCAGTGGTAAAACTGGGGAACCAGCACTGGACTGAAACAAACCCTCTGAATGTGGGTGACAGTTAGGAGGCCTGGGCAGACTATGGGATCTCTAACAATGGAACCAGTATTTATCCCTGTTATGATAAATCTTTCTGCCAAAAGCCGCCAAGCCCCACCACCACATGTGAGCTTTACACCAGCCGCCCGCCCGATTTAGGGCCCAAATTAATACACAGAAACTTGTATTAGGTTCAAATGCTGTTTGGTAATGACTAGGATTCTCATCTGTTAGCTCAGTCTTAATTATCATAAATCTATCATATGCCGGTGGATCATATCCCTAGTGCACAAATGGACTTTGGGAGTCCATTCCCTATGGAGGGATACTATTTCAGCCCAGATACAGATGCGGGCCTAGGCTCTCCCCCAAAATGATGTGACAGACTTTGTTGATTCTCCATGGAAGGCTTCACTGTGTTTGAGACGTGGAAAGGGGAGTTGGTAGGGGGCATGGGAGAATGGGAGAGAGAGGAATAGGGGGGATTGATAGGTAAAATGATTGTTTATAAATAAAAATAAATAAATGCATTAAATCATAAAAAGGCTATCCAACAGACTCAATGCAATCTCTATCAAAATTCTAGTGCAATTTTACACAGACATTGGAAAACAATTGTAAAAGTAATGCAGAAACACAAAAGGTCATAAATACCCATAAATAATTTCTAAATTATTATTAATTAATAATTAATTAATAATTAATTGTTAATTATTATTATAATAATTTCTGGAGCTATCACTATTCTTGATTTCAAGTTATTTATAAGACCCATAGTAATACAAACAGTAAGGTATTGACAAAAAAAAATACTTACTGATCAGTGGACTAGAACTAAAGAACCCATATATAAGTCCTGTCTTCTATAAGCACCTGATTTTTTTAGATGATGCAAAAATACACATAGGAGAAAAATAGCATCTTCAACGGATGGTGCTGGAAAAACTAGATGGTTGCATGCAGAAAACTGATATTAGATCCTTATCTCTTACCCTGTATAAAACTTAACACTATGTGGATCAAAGACCTCAGCACTAGATAGGATACCCTGAATCTGATTGAAGAGCAACTGTAGAATATGCTAGAATTCATTGAAACAGGACTTGACTTTCTGAATAGAGCTTGGATAGTACAGGAAATAAAACCAACATCACAGTATTAAAAACTTTCTATTTAGCAAAAGAAACCATTAATTATTTGAAGGGCTAACCTACAGAATGGGATAGATATCTTTGACAGCTATGTATATGACATAATATTAATGTCTACAATATATAAATAACTCAAAAACCCAAAGACCAAGATGACAAACAACCTAATTTTTAAAAAGGGCTATGGAACTGGACTGAGTTTGCTGAAGAAGAAACACACATGGTTAAGAAATATTTTAAAGCATTCAATGTACTTAGCCTTCAGGAAAATATAAAATAAAACTACTTTGATATTTCATTCTACTTCAATGAAAATGTCCAAGATCAAGAAAAAGAAAGACAACACATGCTGATGAGGATATAGGAAATGACACATTATTCATGGTTGGTGGGAGTGCACACTTTTGCAGCCACTGTGGAAACCAGAGTGGAGGTTCAGAAATAGAAATAGGTCTTTCACATGATGCAGCTCTAACAACTCTTGTTACAGAGACACTTGCACATCTGTGACCACCAAGAGTCACAATGGCCAGGTATTGGAAACAGCCAAGACATCCATCAAATACTGAATGGATAATAAAAAATATGTTATATGGAGATTCAGCTGTAAATAAAAATGAAATGATGAAATTCAGTGCTAAATTTCAAACCATTTTGAATGGGTTCATCTAGACCCAGAAAGACAAACACCACATGTTCTTTCTCTTAAGTGGATCTTTGCTTCAAATATTTAGATTTGTATTTTACTTGAAGTACTTACAGAAGGCATGAAAATAGAAAGAGTTCTCCCTAATATAGTGGGGAGAACTTAAGGAAAGGAGAATAACAGAATACAGGTGTCATTAAGAGAGAGATGGGAGTAATGACAGAAGGCTTACATACGGAGGAATAGTGAGTGTGGAAGAGGAAGAGTAGGGGAAGATATCTAAGATGAAACTGTTTGAAAAAGGGTATACAGAAATCTATATTTTATGAGGATCCAAAACCATACACTTATACAGAATTTAAATGTATGAATGTTTCTCAGGGAACACTGTTGAATCAAAAGCCTGTTGCTGAGTGTAGAACACCTTCTTTAGAGATAGTAGTCAGGGAATCCACAGAGACTCTCAAAACAATTCAGGTTCTTGCTTGTGGTTGCCCACCCAAACTTGATGGCAACAATCTTGCTGAAGACATCTCAAATTTGGATCACAGGAAAATCAAACTGTTACAGATCCACAAGCTTCCCCTATACCAGATAACTTTCCTAATCCTGGAAGGGATTTATAAGCTTATGGGCTAAAAACAAAACAAAACAAACAAACAAACAAAAATGGCCTTCAGTCTTACCCTAGTGTGAACCCTGTAAACTACAATAATTATCAACATTTCAGGATATACCAATGGGTATAATAGTTGCATGAATATTATGGAAATAACTAATCACTTTCTGATTAGAGCTAAGTGTCCAACTTTTTGCTTATCTCTTGGTGATAAAGAAACAAAGACAATATAAAAGAATCTTGTGGTGGTTTGAAAGAAAATGCCCCCCATAGGCTGATAGGAAGTGACATTTTTGAGAGTGTTAAGAGATTGTGGCATTGTTGGAGTAGGTGTGGCCTTGTTGGAGGAAGTGTGTCCCTTGGGATGTGACTTGTTGTTTCAGAAGCACAAGTCAGGTCCAGTGGCATTCTCTTTCTGATGGCTGCAGGTTTATATGTAGAGCTCTCAAGCTCCTTCTACAGCACCATGTCTGCCTGTGTGCAGCCATGCTTCCACCATGATGACAATGGACTAAACCTCTGAAACTAAGCTGGCCCCAATTAAATGCTTTCCTTTATAAAGGTTTCTCTGGTCATTGTGTCTCTTCACAGCAATAGGACATTGACTAAGACAAATACAGTATGAAAAAATACAGTGTGCAACATATTATAAGACTTCCTGGATCACAGATTTACTTTTAAAACATGTTGCTCAATAACATGATAAAATTTAGTAAATTTTACCTTCATTAAACTGATAAATTTACTTTTTACCATCTACATGTGTTTGCATTTGCCTGCATATAGGGAAGTTATGCCTTGTCAATGTGTTGCTTGCTTCTGTTCTTTTAATGTAGCTCTCATATATTTGTATTCAAAGGCAAAATACAGTCAATTCTGCATGTGAAAAGAACTTGAAGTAATTTCCTTTCACCCAGCCTGTTTTGAATTTTAATATTCTCTCTAAGGGTGCTGGGTTCATTTCTTTCATGTTCATTGCCTAATCTTTTGCTACTCTCTTAGTGCCCCAGTGGAGGCAGATGGCTAGAATTTGGATTTGCCAGCATCTTTGTCAGAAGACTCTTGGAGAGCAGTAATGGGAGATCAGAGTTCAGGAAGAAGAAAGAAGACTTCTGTAAATAAATGTCTCCAGAGAATGTTGATTTGCTTCTACTATTTCAGCATCTGCCAGGAATTTCTCCAAGAATCTAACTTCCACTCAAAGTATCAACAGTCACATTTTTTGTTATAGTAACAACACTACTTACTTATGTCCCTCCAGCCCAGGGTAGCTTTCTGTTGATTAATTTTCTTGGGTTTTGTTGATGTCTAGATTGCTTTCTCACTCTTGATTAGAATCTCAGCTTCTTTTGTTAACAAAAACAACCATTTTCTCCATTCAATTACATTAAGTCTTAAACACAGTGACTGCCTTTTATTTCCTTTATTGGTCTTTAAGTAATAGTCTACATTGTATTTTAATACTGATTTGCATATCTGATTCCTCTAGGGTATTACCAATCACAAAGATTTAACAAATACATGGAATTATATTTCTGAAGGAATTTGGTAAAGTTTTATTTTAATGGAAAGTTAGAGCACAATCAAAAACCTTAATTAGAAATGTGACAATTTGCAATAAACGTAAGAGCAGCCATTTAATGCTACCCAGCTGGAATTTATCTCTACATGACACTGATTGAGGGTAAAACCACAGCACAACTGACCTACTCCTACACTAAACTACCCCAAATCCTCTTGGGATAAATAGCAGTCATAACGTTTGACATAGGTGAAAATATAGTACTCAGAGCAGAACAGTAATATAACAACTGCAAAAGCCTGTAATTTATACCACACTTTGTAAAATGCAGACATTCTGTGATGGTTTCCATGGCAACCATGCATACAGAGAAAAGTAAGATTACAGATGAAAATCAGCCATGACTGAAATAACGAAAGCATAAAGGGTAATTCTGAAAATCTGGGGAGGGAGATTTTTTTTAAATGAAGGATTATAATTGAAATCAGAATATAAAATATGTACTTGTTATTATAACCTGTCAATAATGTAATTAATAAGAAACACTACTAGATGAAGCAAAACTAAGTATTATTCAACACAAGCAAAATTTATATCTATAATACATGGAACTCTACAAGAACCCAATTCTCAGCCTCAATTCCAAGTGAAGAAGCAAACTTCTGGGATCTCAATATTCCCCCTGACTCCCAGATACTAGTCTCTTTCAGTTCTCCCAGAGACACGTGTCAACAAAGCTCAAGTTTGGCCTTTCTGCAGTTATTATTATACACCTTGGAAAACTAAAGGTTAATTTAACAGGGTGAGTGATCTAGAATTTATTGCTTTCATGTATCATCTTCCTGTTAAAAAGCCTGGCCTTCAATAATGCTGTAATTCTCCTATGGCATAAAATAAAGGACAAAGTAGAAGACAAAATAAAGCACATACATTAATCTAAATTAATTAACACTCTTTAAGGTTCTGTTTACTTGCTTTACCAGATTAGCACTAAAACAACTTAGCAATAAATAATGTTAACAACATCATGTGAGTATTTATGAAATAAAATTTAGACTAAGGAAAAGAATCAAACAAAGTAAATAAAAATATAGTTAAGTGATTGAAATGAAGCTATTTAAGATTTGAGACTGAGGATGTAGCTAAGCACTGATCACTTATTTAGGCTCTGGAAGCATGATCCAGGAACAAGGTTTAATAAGACAAATATAAAAATAAACAAAAATATAAACTTGACTCCCTCATCACAAAACATGAATTACAAACTAAATTTTGTCTTACCACAGAATAGAACTGTACCTGCATGCCAAGAGAATTTCAGTGTCCAAAGGCAGACACTGATCTTGCTGAAGGAGATGTAAGAAAAAGGTTGCCCAGATAAGGAACTTTACATAAGTGTAGTCTGTTGAGATGAAAGGCAAAAGGAACTGCACATAAGCACTGCACTCTGGTTACTAAAGCTGTTTCCCATGTGGAAGTTAAAAACTGATGCAGCTATACTCTGTAGGTCATCCCCAGCTTACAGCGTCCATTCAATACATAGCTGTTTGATGTTTTTGATGCTAAAGCAACAAAGTAAGTAGAAACTAAACTTCAGATTCTGAATTTTGACCACTTCCTCAGTTATGAGGCTTAGCATGACACTCCTTGGCACTGCTGAGCAGTGTGAGTGAGCCAATGTATTCAATCATCCAGAGTCAGGACAGTGATCAAGACACACACTCCTCAGTAACCTGTGACACATTCTGGAACATTGGTCTTAATCTTCATTTTATACTATCACCTTATGAAAAGTTTACAAGTTATAGATCATATTATATGTGCACTGAAATTAAACAGTAAGTGTATGTATGTTAAATAGCAATAGCCAATTTCTCATTATTAAAGTAGGCATTTACAAACCAGTACATGAAGCAGGCAAGATTGATCCATGTCATAATGAACTCTACCAATATCAGCATGAGCCATATTTAAAATAATACAAATACATATAAATATTTGCTACTTACTGACTCATTTGTACTTTATTTTCTTATTTGGTGATAGTGGAGGTTGAACCTAGATGTGGTGGTTTAAACAGGAATGTCCTGCATATTTGATTGTTTGGCCGTTAAGGAGTGGTGCTACCTGAGAGGAATCAGGAGGTGTAGCCTTGATGGAGGCAGTATGTCACTAGAGGTGGGCTGTGGGAATTTCAAAAGCTGAAGCCAGAACCAGGGCCTCTTTCTTTCTGCTGCCTGCAGACCCAGATGTAGAACTCTCAGATTCTTTTTCAGCACCATGTCTGCCTGCATGCCACTTTGCTCCCTGCTATAATGATAGTGTACTTAACCTCTGAAACCATAACCAAGCCCCAATTAAATGCTTTCCCTTATGAGTTGCTTTGGTCATGGTGTCTCTGCACAGCAATAGAAAAGTGACCAAGACAACAGGTTCTCATGCATATGAGGCAAGAACTCTGCCACAGAGATATACTCCAGCTCACATATATTTAGAGATATGTTTATATATGTGTGTGTGTGTGTGTGTGTGTGTGTGTGTGTGTGTGTGTGTGTTGTAAAGTGAAATGTCCAGAATGAACACTGACTGAAGGTGTTCAGATCTTTATTTCTGTTATTAAGGCAGGTGGAAGGACTCTCCTCTACACAGAGCTCTGAAATAGGAGCTAAGCTCTATTAATCATGGTTAAATACAACTAAGTACTAATGAGTTCTATTAGATTTGTTAGCTCTGTGCTGAGCTTCCAAAGAGTTTTTATAGTTTAGGTTTATGGTTAAAACTCTTAAGCTGGGCCATTAGATAGATGTCTTCTTTTTTCACAGTAAATGTGTAAGTAATATTTTATTTATATGTCAACCTGATTATTTTTTCTTTCCTTACATTTTCATACATACATATGCTATGGATTGATCAAATTTGCCTTTTTTTATGTCTTCTCCTTCCTCCCCAAATCCCTTCCCAATCCTCAAAAATCCCACTTCTGCTTTCAGTTCCTTTATTTTCTTTCATTGAAAATCCATTCTTTCCTCATACACTATATCCTGAATAGTTTTCCCCTTTTCTACTCCCCAAGTTTTTCCCCACCTTCCTTCCCCTACAGATCCTCTCTTTTTCTGTCTCTCATCAGAAAAGAATAGACTTCTAAGAGATAACAACCAAACATGACAAAATAAGTAAAAATGAGATGTAACATAAACTATCATATCAAGGCTGGACAAAGCAACCCAACAGAAAGAAAAGAGCAGGAGAAAAATGCACAGGAATCAGAGAACCACTTGTTCACCCACTCAGGAGTCCCACAAAAATACTAAGTTGAAATCCCTAATATATACACAGAGAACCTGGCAAAGATCCCTGCATGACCTATGCTTGGTGAGTTCATATGATCCTTGTTGATGTATGAGTTGATTTAGAGGGTCTTGTTCTCCTGGTGTACATCATCCCCTTTAGCTCTTACACACTTTCTTCTTACTCCTCTATGGAGTTCCCTGAGGTCTAAAGAGAGGGATTTGAGGAAGCCATCCCATTTAGAATCATGTGTTCCCAGGGTCTTGCTCTGTTTAATGTCTATCTGTGTGTCTCTGTGTCTGTTTCCATCTTCTGCAGGAAGAAGCTTCTCTGATTATGTCTGAATAAGGCACTGATCTATGAGTATAGCAGAATATCATATATAGGAGTTGTTTTGTTGATTTTTTTCTTTTAAGACCAGTAATGTTTGATATTACTCTAGGTTTCTGGGCTATCTAGTCTATGGTTCTTGGACACTCATATAGTGTTGGATATGAGTTCCATTTTTGGAGTGGACCATAACTAAAAGCAAACATTAACTAGCCACTACCGCGAGTTCAGTGCCACTGTTGTCCCAGAATATCTTGCAGACAGGAAGGATTGTAAGCCAAAGGTTTGTGGCAAGGTTGATGTTTATGTTTCTCCTTTGGTGGCCTTCAATGTACTTTCTTGCTCCAAAGACACTGGACTGTAGAGGTAAAGGCTTCATATTTGAGTTTTCATTGTTTTAGTGTTTCTTATGAACCACTAAAACTGTTAAGTTGCATCATTAGATAGACCTCTTCATATGTGTGGCAGCCTAATGCATGGAGCTGTTACCAAAGCAGAGCTTTTACTGGCAACCAACTAGACAGCAGGATGCAATTATGACTGAAGACACACTTCAGTCAGCATGGAAATCAGCATTCCATGTAAGACAAATCCTTTGCCTTCAAGAGAGGAAAGTTTTCCTCTAGTAGCCCCAAAAAGCATGAAAGATTATGTTGAATAAATGTGTGTGTGTGTGTGTGTGTGTGTGTGTGTGTGTGTGTGTGTGTGTGTGTGTGTGTGTGTAATAGCTGCTTATGCTACATATCATGTAAGTCAGGGAAAAATACAAATCTATTTTATATTTGCCATAAAACATCTCTGACAAAACTTGGTTAATAAGATGTCTCCTCTCACCACTTAGAAACTCTTATTTTTCCAGCTGTCAGGGTCAAATATATTTCAAAAATAGCCTCCTTCCTCCACAGATGTAACTTTGCCCTTCATAATGAGTATAAACTGTGTGTATTGATAGTCTAAGCTTCTAAAACTTTCTTTACTAAAAAGAAACACTTGAGATTTGTTTGCTAAAAATTCTGCTTCTCCATCTCTGCCCCAAAGCATCCAACACAGAGCTTCAGTGTTGGTGTCATCCATTTGTTAAGAAATTCTTCAACTGATATGTTGTGATCAGGGAAACTTGTAAACACTGGTGTAGTTTAAAAATCAAATGTATTATAAAATGCAATATTGGCATTCTAATCATAGCTAGAAAAAAATAGTTACTCACCAATCTAACTTCCTTGCCCTCTCATTTTTCTAGCTAGCACAAAAGATATAATCTCAACTTCACTAACCAAAACTTTAATTGTACCAAACACAATATTGAGCAACAAATAGCATGTAGCAAACATTCCCATGATTCTCTTCAATCCACTCTTGTATGCATCCATTTTTTCACCCAACCCTCTAGAGGTAGCTGTAATTATTTTTGCTGATGCCTCAGAGACAAATACTCCATCTTTGTCCTTGTATAATTCCTCTTACAGCTCCATGTCTCATGCACAGTTGGAGAACAAAAAAATATCTATGGAATGAATTGGTTCAGGCTAACCTGCTAACCACTATTCCAGTTTTGTCTACAGATTTACTATTTTGATTAATTGCTTTCATTTTTTCATTCCCAATAGATTGTACACAATGAAGTGTATTCCATATAATGTAAAGTGGAGAGTAAATGGAAAAATACTCTCATACACAAATAAAAATTAAACTAGTCAGTGGAACTAAATGGAAGTTAAACTAAAATTTAAAAGAGTTGAGGAATTTGAAACAGCTTTCCAAAATTGCTTTTCTATATCATTCAAATATGTTGACTACATTGTTCTAATCTGTTATATTTCTGAGTAACACAGTATCTTTAGGTAGGCACTGAGACTTTTCCTTGAATAGAAACCATCATTAGTGCAAGTCTAATTTAGTTCCTTGCTGAAGGTGATACAGGTAGCTCATTTATTCCTCATAGTAAGAAGTCCTTTTCACTGCTCCAGCATCTTCCCATGATCTTGAAAGTGCAGTGAATAATGGGACCTGGAGAATGGGGTCAGGTCAGGCAGAAATAGACAGATTATTTTTCAAGTAACATACAACCCACTCCTTGGGAGAAAAATTGTATCAGTGAAGTAAAAATAAACTAGTTTCCTCCTTTTTAGTAACTGGTGGATGTAGGAAGATTGCTTGACAACTATATTTTTGCACATGAAGATGGGAATTAAGCATTTCTCTATTAGTGATACACTCACAAATGTATTTTACTATGTTCTATTGAAGGTTTTAACATCCCTGGGAATTTCTGAAGAGAGAAATCAGACACCAGGAAGGTGGCTCTATGTTCTGAGAAAAAGCAGCAAACAAATTCTCTTAGAACATTTGTTCACCACTTTTGCCCATTTCTATATAACCTGCCAATAACTCATTTCTCCTTTGTATCCTTGGGTTTGTGAAGTTGTAAAGTATATGTTAAACACTTGAATGGCTGCATATAAACTCATTCCTATAATTTAATAAAAAGTTTGAATGAATATTTAATCCTATTCCTGTTTTCTATAATTTAACTGAATTATGCAGATCCTAATATCAGTGGGATGGGATTGGGTTAGGAATTAAATCATAAAATGAATTAAATTAAGTGTAGTGCTATCACCTTGTAGTTGTCATTTCTTATGCTGAGATATGGGCATAATTAATTAAGAATTTAAAAATTAGATTAAGAAATTAAATTAAATTTTAAAATCATATTTAGACTTTTAAATATGTATTTCTAATTCTTCCAAGTATGAGTGTACATACTTTAATGGGCTTTTTATTTTTTACAGAAATTGTAGTTAGATTTTCTGTACTAAGCCAAGAGATAGGCCATATAAGGCAGAAAAGAATAGAGGCAGAAGGTAGTCTATCCAGTGTTGGCATGTCATAATGAGCCAGCTGCAGTGTGCATGAGACAGTCCTGCTCAGGAGGGTTTCTCTAAATTGCAGCATCACTCACCCTGATTACTATAACCTGATCAAGAGCCACTAACATAAACTAAATTTATCCCAATTTAGAATTAGATGGAAAAATCTTATTGAGATGAAATTACTCCCATGGAGATTCTAAAAACAACCTTGTGGAAGACTGGGTTAACTATGATGGACCAGCAACTTGAGTTTTGTACTTCCTTGCTAGCTAGCCAATCATTTGTAATGAAGAAATGAGAAGTAGTTACTCCAAATTCCTCATGACTTGTCTGAGTTAGGGGGACTTCTTCATTTGTGCTAGCTTCTCCTAAAATACATGTGCTAAAAGAAAGATCCACTTAATAATTTTCTACACAGAAATTTAACATCAACAAAGACTTTTGTAACCAATGAATTTACCTCAAAAGTTGTCAGTCTAATTACAATTAAGGAAGAATGTTATCATATTGCTAAAATATACTTTTTAAAAAATTTGTCTTTTATTAAATTTGTTCTTAAATAATTTCATACATATACATAATGCTTATGATGACTCTCACCCAGCCTGCCTAACACCCCTGTAAGCCACCACTCTCTTCCTCTTGAATCATTGTTCATTAAGGATTTGCAGTGACCCTTTGGAACCTACACAGCAGTGGGCACATAACTGAACACAGGGATTCCTAATCTCCCAGAATCTCTCAATATGTAGTTGAGAGGGCTGGTTTTGTGTGAAACCAAGACAAAACTACAGGTGTTCTGAGTTAATGATTATACTGTATCAATCCCAAATAACTGCTTATTTTATTAATGTGATATCTATTCTTTCCCCAAAAAATAGTCAATATACCCTTTGGAATTATAGATCTGTTTCAACGTTTTCTTTTCTCAGCTCTGTCTCATCTTTACTTCCCTTACTTGTCACCTTTCCTTGTGTGCGTTTATTTATAAAGAGTGAAACAACACAATTTAAAGTAGCTATAAATAGATAAAGCAGTAAAGAATAATGAAGTTGTGAAGTTCATCCTTCAAGTTTCAGAAAACATAACATCATTATTAATCATAATAAATATGTAGGCTCATGGAATTTCAGTGAGAATGTGGAAATAAAACCATGCACACAAAACCCATTGATTACAACAAGGATGATAATGACAGTCAGTGGAGAAATACTTTAGTTTCAGAAAACAATTCTAAGACAACTTGAACCACAAAAACAAATGAGGCTGAACTTCTGCTTCATACTATGTCCAAAACGTAACTGAAAATTGACAAAGAATATAAACATATGAGTTAAAACTTTTCAAAACTTTCAGAGGAAAACAAATGGAAAATCATCTTATTGTTAGATCTAAAATTAAAATTGTCATAACCTTAGATCTATCAGTGAGTTTTTAGGCTTGAACCAGAGCAGAACAATATCAACTAATTGCAAAATTGAAGTTTTAAAAACATCAGAAAGTTCAGCAAACAAAAAAATATTATTAAGAATTTTAAATGCTCAACTAAAGAATTGGAGAGAACATTTGCAAACCATATAACTAATAAGGACCAAGAATATAAAAAGAACAAAGTAATATCGCCAAGCCATCAAGTTAAGTGTTTAGCTGATTTAGTTATTCTTGAAGAGGTTTTATTGTTTGTTTTCTGATTGGAGAATTGTTTGACTAATTTTAAACTTTGATAAAAGTTTTCACTTAGTCACTCAGGTAACCTACAACTCAGGATTCTCCTGTCCCTGCCTCCTGAGGGTTGGCATTATAGACTTACTGTAATAGATCTTTCTACCCTAGACATTTTTGGCAATTAATTAGGAAAACTTGAGTTTATAGTATATAAGAATAATAATTTTCATATTTTAATATTAAGTTAGTATTTAAAAAAATAATTGTGGCAGCACTAAATGGAAGTATCTCTGACCATTCTATTCTGTAATAATAAGGAAAATTTAACTATGGAAGGATGTTCACTGTATAAGAAACTCAATAATGCACCTTAAATATTTACAAAAGTGTGTCTTGAGAAAGGTGCTGCACAATATTGTAAAGGAATTCTGAGCATTGTTTGGCTATTCTAGAAATTATCTTATTATTTGAATGTTAATCAAATCAGGATGTAGCAGAGAAAGTATTTTGTTTACCTCTCTCTCTCTCTCTCTCTCTCTCTCTCTCTCTCTCTCTCTCTCTTTGGTTTTTCGAGACAGGGTTTCTCTGTGTAGCTTTGGAGCCTATCCTGGCACTCGCTCTGGAGACCAGGCTGGCCTTGAACTCACAGCAATCCACCTGCCTCTGCCTCCTGAGTGCTGGGATTAAGGGCGTGCGCCACCAACGCCCGGCTAGAGAAAGTATTTTGGAAAGCAAAAACTTTGTAAGGTGCATTTTGAAATAATTAGCCAAATTTCACATTTGATACTTCAGATACTGGTAAAATTCATTTACAAGTATATTTCAACTTGAATAAGAAAACTGCTTCAATTTTTAATTTTAACTTTCAAATTACTTTATGTCATAAAAATACTGAATACATGGTATTATTAAATCAGTAGTATAAGCATCACCTGTTTCAGAAGCACACATATTAAAAGTAAGTCTTCTCTTTGGCATGTCATGTAACAAACAAAGTTTGAGTATTACCATGACAGGTTCTCTATTCTCATAACATGTGTGTACAGTATATTTCATATTTAAGCAATAACTGGATTTTACCATTGTAAGATATGTGTATGATTACTTTTATTCTCTTTGATTTTTCATATTTTAACTAATTACTATAGTTTTGAGTTTTTCTGATTTACTGTTCTTTCATGGGTATCATTATGTATGAATATCTAGTAGCTTTTCTTATTAACTATATCTCCAATTGCATTTTTAAAGAGCAATAACAGTGTCATACAGATGCCCCCCTTCTTACACATGCCAAATGAGCATATTAAATAAAATAGTGTCTTTTACACAGAAAATGTATTAATGCAGTTTTCTCATTTTGATGGTTCTTAAGTATTTTTTTTTAGAAATGAGGGCAATAACAGGTTGCTGCATTTAAAGTATTTTATTATATTCTAATTGTGATTAAGGAGTGTATTTGCAGTTCACCTTATGGGCATAGATTAAAGATGTGAAGTAGCCCACAAGAGACCTCATTAGCATGGTGATTACAAGTTAATCAGTACTAAAAAGACCACAGAAATAATGAAACAGAAAAACAAATTTTTGATGCATTCATTATTAGATTTTCGTGGCTTTTAAAGGTTTAAAATTATCAGGCTAATGTTTGTGGCTTTCATCTCTCTGCATTATGCTATCCTAAGGGAATAGTTCTGTGCTTTAGGGTAAAACCACTGAGGGAGAGGCCTCATTGGGTCATTATTTTATTGCAGTTTTTTTTCAAACCAATAAACATTTAGGAAATGAGTACCGGATCAAGATGCACTATTAGACACTGTGGTGAACATACATACAAACAAGACTGCAGGTTGAACACAGGAAAACACATTAAACAAAGCAAATATGCTATGTGAAACAAAGCAACTTTAGATGGGGACATGTGAGAAAAATTGGAAACAGTAGAACTCAACGTAAATCTTGAAGAATAAGATCTTAGAAGACAGCATAAAATGGCATTTCAGGAAAAAATCATGAAAGACATAAAACATAACTTTGTGAGATAAACAAAGTGGAACTGAGAGAGAGAGAGAGAGAGAGAGAGAGAGAGAGAGAGAGAGAGAGAGAGTGGCTCAGTGCTTCAGAGTGAGTATCGCCCTTGAGTACCTGAGTGCAATTCCCAACATCTATGTCAAGTGGTTCACATTTTCCTGTAATTCCAGAGGATTCAACCCCTCTGACCTCTGTGCAGCCACATATGTATATATCCATTTGCATAGAAACACATACATGTACATGATTAAAACCTAAAACAAATTATTAAAAATAAATATAAAAACAAAAAGAGATAAGACTTTTTACAAAATCTGGGCTCATGATAGAAATCATCAATCCAATGACAAGGAGTTATGGTTTTCCTTTCCATACATTGTGTAGTCTAAAGGAAAGTATTTTTGAATAAGCAAGTTGTATTTCACTTCGAGATGTTTTAAAAAAAATCACATGCTTGTTTAAATATTGAAAAGTAGGATGTGAAATTCCCAAAAGCCCAATAAAAACTTATGTTACAAATTTTGGAAAGTAGAAGGAAATAAAGCTAGCTCCTTTTTGCACCATCTAAAGTGCTTTAAGTCTTTTGACCCCTAGAAATGACAGATGAGGAGATATGTTAGTAGATTACATTTGGTTTTTAAAAGTACACTATGGCACATGAAAACAAAATGTAAAGATGTATGCATTGGGACTGGGTTCTGTAAGTCAACATACTGAGTGATTGTGGTTTTCTGTAGTAGTCTCCATCTGTTGCATTAAGTTTACTTGATGAGAATAAAGACTGCACTTATCTCTGTGTGTAGGGACAAGACTCCCACACTTAAAATTCAGGGAATATTGTGGAAGGGGAGATAGAAAGACTGTAAGAGACAGAGGATCAGGGAGTTTGCTATAAGATTGTGTCTCCTAATAATGTCAGAAGCTACACCTATAGTTTCACCAGCATGACTGCCTAAACATGAGCTCAACAAGGACACCACCAACAAACATGCCAAACTACATGGGGAAAAGCCCATGAAACATCAACCCTACCCAAAGAACTACAGGCAATTAAGTAAGACTAGGAGAGACAGCAGTGGTCTTCCCGAGGAAAGAGTGTGTCAGTTGGTTGACCAGTACCAATGGCTAGTTCTGAAAACACACATACTGGTAACATTATATGGACTCATGAACTCAATAAGGTTGTGTGTGTGTGTGTGTGTGTGTGTGTGTGTGT
This sequence comes from Cricetulus griseus, assembly GCF_003668045.3. Taxonomy (NCBI): domain Eukaryota; kingdom Metazoa; phylum Chordata; class Mammalia; order Rodentia; family Cricetidae; genus Cricetulus; species Cricetulus griseus. The sequence continues at coordinate 407,585,336 of NC_048595.1, forward strand.
GTGATATATATATATATATATATATAATATATATATATATATATATATATATGCATACAGTAACAGTTGATGAAAAAAGAGGCCTTGAATTTAAAGGTGGGCAGGGAAAGTTATATAGGAGAATTTATACGGAGGAAAGGGAAGAAACAGATGTTATAATTAAAACACAACCTCAATAATAAAAAAGAACAAAACAAAAATGGTGTGAAGAATATAGGCATTGTGCAACTGCCCCGTTCTAATACTTGCAGTCTACATTTTATACATTTCCCAGAGGATTTTCATATTCACTATTGTCTCATTAGTGTAAAATGTGTACTAATATTATTAGCATCCTACCTTAGTGAAACAAATTAGATGATTATTCCCCAAATTAATAACCAGCTTGCCCAGTCAGACCGAACATCAAGCTCCCCTATAAATCTGACTACTCTCATATATCCATGTTTAACCCCAAATTTATCCAAATGGCCATAAAAAAAGGAATAGAACAACAGTGTCCTAAATGGTACTCCTCACATACCACAACATTTCTGTCAATACCATCCACCAAGACTTCATTGGGATCACGGGAAAGATAGATATAAACTTGATCTCTAGGTCCTTTGCCTGGTGTGAAATATTTGAAGTAACATTGAACAAAAAGTTTCTCTGGGGTAAATGGTGCTGAATACATAAAATAATTTCTTTTCTTTTGGAGAGATGTCCATCAGAGACGATTAAAATTTTTGAATCCCTTTTCCATGGCACACTCCCACGAAACATAGAACTTGTACCACTATGAAAGTTTGGAAAAATTTTGGCTTGAGTCCAAAGGAATTAGTGAAATACCAGTCTGCTCAACAAATTGATATAATCTTTATGATACATTCCATGGAATGTACCTGCAGTGATAGCCTTTCGATGAATCACCTTGAAAGTTAGCCAGAAATATTGATTTGTGAGTAAAGTACTGAAAAACACTCTTGACTGCATACCTAAACCATTTCTTGTAACTAACCATCTCAACAATGCAATCAGTGTCTTCTTCCCCTGTGATTGATTGGGACTATCTCCATTGGGTCTGCATACCATGTAAAAAATATATTATTCCTTAATGTTTAAGTAGAAAGTCAAAGACTATTATCACCTTATAGACAGCCACAGAGAACAGATAGGATTTATAAAAATCAATTTCCCAATGAGGAAATTGAGGCTTAAAAGGTTTAATAACAAATATAGTCAAACAGTGTGATACTAACAGCAAGGACATGAACTCACTCTCTATGCTGAATTATTCCCTAACTATACCACAAGGTGAACAGTGGAAAACACCTTCAGACACTCATAGCCTGCCATATCTTCAACTTTGTAAATAAAAAGAATACTGTCTTTCTTGACAAGAGAAAGTATCAAAAGGAGCAGGGACTCTTTAGAGAACAGGAAAATTGATATGTTTGTCCCAAGCAATTTTTAAGACACAGGAAAATCCCTCATCTTAGTCATGGATTTGATGCTATAATCCACCCAGTTCTGTTACCTAACAGGTCAGTTTCCACTCCTAATCTACTTCTTACTACAGAGCACCAAATAAAAACTACGGTTAGGGAAATTAGAGATACAGGTTTCTTTGAGTTGTCACCAATGCATAAATTATTCCCACACCAGAAAAATGCTTATTTCTTAACTTAATCTAAGATCCTGACCACTGAGACACTAGGGGTTTCGTACTTCATTTGGAACCCAACTACACTTGGATATTATCAGTGTGTGAACCAGTAAAGTATAATAGAACTCTGAGAAAGTACACTGTGAAGTCACTTCACATTATACAGAAGATAGCCTATGTGCCAGTCATCATAGAGTTAAAATATGCACATGGAAATGTTAAATATTCTTACTCTGCAAATAACCTTCTATGTCAGATAGTCACCAAGACTCCATGGATTCAATGGCTGACCGGCACTCCAGGGGACCCAGCATACAGTAGTACAGAGAGCTATAATTTATTACAGCAAATGGATACTAAGAAAGATGAAAAGCCACACATGTAAAGTCCAGGGACGATCAGCCACATGCTTCCCTGAGGCCTCTCCCTAGAGTAAACCAGATGCTGTTAATTCTGCACAAACACGTTTGTGACAAGGTGTCTGGAGTGTTTCCAAGCAGAGAAGCTCATTAGAAACCCAAGGCCCAGAGTGGTTATTCCCATGGGCAGGCAGTCTGCACCTGGCAAGTATCAAAATCCCAGATTCTGAGAAAGTAAGCAAGAGCTCTAAACAAGCCATTTGCTTAGACTTAGGGAAATCTGTTGTTAGGGTTAGGCAGAACAATTTATCAGTGAGCTACTCTTACCTGTTAATGACAGGAAATCGAAATTCCCAGATGTCACACAAGGCCAATCTTGTAAACAGGACTAAAGGTAATCAGCTTCACACCTGTTACATTAAAAGTTTGGCACAACTTTCTCTGAGAAAAAAATATGAGAAGACAGAGCTGCATGCCGGCACATCAGGAATCATGGAGAATAGCATTAAGCCTTTCTTGTTGATTAAAGAAAAGAACCTATAATGTTTCCCTTTCTTCTGGACTCATATAGTAAAATACCATGACAGCTAAGAGGTTATTTTTTAATATATATGAGCATACAAAATTGTTCTTTTGCCTAATGAATGGGCTAGAGGTCAAAATTGAGATGATAAGAAAGGTGTAGCTGCACAAAGCTGTTTTTAATAATGTGCAATATATTTTGGTCTCTAGTCATTATAAAATTCCATCTGTGTTCAAAATGAGGGGGGAAACATGAGGATTTTAATAATCTCATTTCAGTATGGTTCTTCAGCAGGAATGTAGCAGAGCTTTCCATATGTTTATATGTTCTCATTTGTCCCCTTACAAATGAGAAATCATACTTAAAAATAATTTTCTTCTAATGTGTTCTTTGAAATGTTTATATATACATATATATATAGATACAGATATAGATATAGATGATAGAAAGATGGATAGATAGATGGCAGATATTCTGCATTCTGATCAAACTCACCCATTACCTCTCTTTTTCCCCTTGCACACCTACAATTTCACCTTCTTCCAAACATTCCCCTCTCTGAAATTCTTGTCTTTTTGCTGTTTATTTTTGTTTTGTCACCTACTGATGTGAGCATGGGTGTCAATATATCTACTGGAGCATGGGCAAGTTACCAGTTATCAGTTGCTATTAATTGTCAATAGCTCTTCGGGGAGGGACAGGGCTCCAGGAACCTCTCCACCATCTATGATTAAATGTTGAAGAATGGGTTTCTGAAGATGCTATGTGGTTAATTGTAGCTTCTGTGAGCTCGAGAACTTCTGGGATGAATAATATTGGCCAATACAGACCCATATATTTGAATGCTTGAGAAGTGGCATTAGGATGAGTGGGCCTTGTTGAAATTGATGTGGCCTTGCGGAAAGAGGTGTGTCACTTTAGGGTTTCTAACGCTCAAGTAAGGCCCAATGTCTCACTCTGCCTGCTGCCTGCAGATCTAGATGTAGAGCTCTCAGGTACCTCTTCAGTACCATATCTGCCCCACTATGATGATAACGCACTAAACCTCTCAGCCTGTAAACCAATGAAATGTTTTCTTTTATAAGAGTTGCCATGATCACAGTGTCTCTTCACAGTAATAGGTACTGACTGATACCAATTCCATGGTCATGCTATACCCAGAAAATGTATCACAGCCCTCCCCTGAATCATGGGCTTCTGCTTTCTTTTGGCACAGTCTTGCTACATTCTTTGAGAGTTGGAGAGGGTAACACTGATATGCCCTTTAGGACTGAGCACTAGACAATGATTCATTCTCAACATCCTCACCAGCCTGTGAGTTGCTTCATTAACCACAGTTTGCTGGAAAAGGCTGAGAACAGCACTAGCCTATGGTTATAAACATATATTTAGGGGCAGCTTGACAGCATGTCCATTTAGCAAAAAGAAATAGTTGGTACCTCACTAGGACCTATGACCTCTCTAGTCTTTGACTAGGTACACAGAGCCAGGAACAACCCCTTCTGTGGAATAATCATCAAATTGAATTAGAAAGCATCTGGTTACTACTGTAACACTTATGCTGCCGTTGAACCAGTGAGCACATCTTATGTGACATTTCGATTTGGGAGTATTCAAGGTCCACATCTTAGTAGAACCAATAATGTCCTGTCTTTCTACCCCAGCTGCCTTCATTGACATCTTTTAGTACTACGAAAGATAGCCAGGAGTGAGACTTCCAGACTAATTCCAGTATGATTTCTCTGTGTACTGCGATCATAGTATTTATTTTCATCAACAGGGTCTTACCATCTGGTTCAGGTGAGCCCCAAGAGCAACAGCATTAATCTGTGAGAAATCACGCTTTCTTGATTCAGTGATGTGTTTTCGCTCGTTACTATTCACGACTTTCTATAGCACTGCACATCCCTTTGTATTGATGCACAGTGGCGTATTTACCCAAGCATCAATTTCTACATGTCAGACTGTCCTAGGTGAAATGGGATAAGAAACATCCAACTGTCAGGGACCTGACATTTTGTGGGAAAAAAAGAAAAGAATAAAAGCAAAGAAATCAGGTTGTTATAAGAAGCAGCAAGTAACATGGAAAAATACACAGTGTGACAGGCAAAACAGAAGTGCTTTACCTATGAAGACAGATAAAGATCTGAGCATGCACTGAAACTTTACCAATGTAAATGAGCTCAATGGAAGACCTGGAGGTAGTGAGCTCTAAGAAGCATCATCAGTCACAGCAAAGACAGGCAGCCCATGGGAGTACTGATCCCGGACAAGGATACGTCATATGTTTGGATGCCGGTTTACAAACATTTAATGATGTTGAATCCAGAGAATGACTTAAACCTTAAAAAAATCACTCTGGGAACAAATCAACATTATGTGAAGAGGCACGTGTACCAAAGGTCACTGTAACAATGCAAGTGAAGAATAGAGACTTAATGTGAAATCAACACAAAAGAGTTGGAATTAGCTGGTCACACATGGAAAATACATGGAAAAAGAGCAAATAGTAGTGTCATTCTTGCTCCAAGTGGTCAAGCTATGAATTGCAACGCATAGATTCAGCTAGATTACTTATTTGCAAAAACATTTTTATAAATCTGTCGTTTGCAATAAAAATTATTTTTCCCTTTATTTATATATTAATCATATATTTTGTTCACATGTTTTTTAAAACATGTATTTGATCTGTCACTTTTTGTTTGTCTGAGTAACAAATTTCCAAAATTCATCATGCATTTTTTTCCATTAAATTTGTGGCTTTATTTTTAGGTTGGTATTAAATTTGTTTTTTTTTGAATAAAATATGAATAATGAGTATCTATTCTTCCACTTCCCCAGTTACTGCATACTCACACCAAAGCAATTTATAAGATAATTTGTATTTTATACACTAATTCTGACTTCACTTTTATTTGATATTTAGCATCATTTTATTTGGGCCTCTTACTGCACTTTGCATTTATTCCCATTTATCTTCCTAAACATATTTAGTATCAAATAATTTTCTCAAATACTGGACCTTTATACTGTAATACTGAATATGAAAATTATGTCCTCATCTTTACAGGTTTTACAGTTATTAATTTCTACATGTCAGACTGTCCTAGGTAAAATGATCACGATTTCTGGGCTGTCTCACCTACACCTATGCTAACTGTTGGCTCTATTGTGCTGCCCTGGAGGGATGCAGGGCCTGCTCTCCTGAGTGTTGCCACTGGTGGGAGTGGCACTCTGTAAATATTCTTGAGTCAGAACTGAACCCTGGTTTTATCTATTTCTAGACAATGATGTTTTGACATTGTCTATTCTACTCTGGACTTGCCAAACTCTCCTTCTAAACTGCAGATGTGTGTATTAACCAATTCTTTTTACATTATTCATTCCTTTTTTATGTTATTTCAAAGTCAAAATGTCATTAGTGCTTATGAGTCAGATGTTATCTTTGTGTTATCAGATGCTATCTTCTCACCTCCATGAGAAGTTTTATACCATCAGAAAAATCTACATATTCCACACTAGCCAAATATTCAAGCAAGACAAAAGTATAAAATTAGTAAGAATTGTCTATTTTTGCCCTGTTTTCTCTGCTTTAATCTATGATATTTTCTAATGACCCTAGCCTTCATCCTTTCTTTCTCTGTTTATCCCTTTTGGTTTTAGCTTCAGCATTTACTTCCTCTGATATTTAGGAGAGGCCACCACTCCTTAAGAGCCAGCATTGTTTCAGCAGATGGCTGAATTTCCACCCACTGTACACAAACTAAGGTAAGAACACTCCACCCTGACTGACTCCTTAGAACGCAATAGGTACCAATGGCCACGGTCAACATTAAACAATACCCCCTTGATAGATACGGGGCATTTACTGCTCCAGAAAAAGAATATACAACATTCAATGTCACAAATTACATTCATCACCCAGTGGTAAAGTAACATCAAACTGATTCAAATGTTTAACAGTTTAACAGTACTGTGTGCTAGGATTTATTATTGACTAAATATCTAATGTCCCAAATTGGATCAGTGTAGGAGTGTGAAGGATGGTAGTGGTTGCTATGTTTGTTGTGTTTTATATGGAAATTTGATTTGAACCTGCAGGAATGAAGGAAGAAGCCAGAACAGAGAAAGCTGCCCTTAGAAAGGTGGTCATAGGTCTTCATAAGCTAGGGACAGTTACAGTTAATACTGCTCTCCTGGCATCATTAATACTGACTAGTTCTACTCTCTACCCCATTCTTATCCAATAGAAAGACATTGGATTAATGATGAAAATATCTATCCAGGCTATCCAATTTGACAGCTACTAACTCTTCAACAGTGACTGAGGGCAATAACTCATTATTATTTAACTTAAGTTTAACTTTAACTAACCACATATACCTAGTGATTGCTGTTTAGAATGAGACCCTAAATTGTAATGGCTTAAATAATACATCATATAGTCATCATAAGGGTAGATAGATGCATTCTGTAGACAGAAAACCTAATGAAAAGAGAAAGAGAGGAAGCAACCAGAGGAAGGAGAAGTCTGAAAGAAGCAGTGACAAGAAGACTAAGTAACCAAACTTGGAAAACTTCATGGAGAATATGTGAGTACTTACTGTATGCAAAACCAGGAAAATATGTTGCATTTTTCTGAAAATGGAAATCAGCTTTGGAGTCACAAATTACTGCCTTTATTTATTAAGAGATATCTAACACTTAAAACAAACATCCCCAGCTGTGGAAGCAGGACCACAGGCTCTTGCAGAGTTTGCCATTTCATGCATGTTTTATCGTTGCTTCCCCTCTCCAGTTCAAGTACCCAGTCACCTCACTTGCTGCTCCCTGTGTTTGAGGCTAATTAGCATGCCACTGGTAAGGGAGGAAAGTGACCTTTTCTTTAATTTCCCCTCTTCTATTCAACAAGGGCCTGTGAAGTACTATGCAATTAATAGTAGCGTAGTGAGAACTAAAGGTTTCATTTGATGGTTTAAGAATGGATTCATTTCACAAAGAGGAAATGAGTTACACTCTGTTAGCAGTTAGTATGCACTCCACACCCATGACTAATTGAGCCATTTTCTGTGTTTTACATGAATGACAGAACAAGAGATTGTTTAATTTTTTTTCTTTTTTGAATTGTGTTTGAATGTAGCTTTTCATCAAGTCATAATTATGAGTGACACAGAGACAGAATACATTACTTAAGCACTTATTGGCACTGTATGTGACCTGTTTATATTTGCTCCTATTTAAGGACAAATAAAATTGCTCTGTTTCAGATATGAAAAGCTATTTTTAAGTGTTTCTAGGGACTGAGACTTCTCTATTTTGACGAACATTTATTTCTTTTCAGCTAAATACTCCCATAAATTTAAGCTAGCATGTTTTCTGCTTCTATGAACATCCTATGAGAATTAATGTTATAACTTTATTATTCCCTTTAGAAAATATTATTTTGCAGCAGAGGGGGAAAAAAACCTCTTTGTGTTTGTGTTTTTCTCTTCTCTGAACGTCTACACAGGCTGACAAAATAGTGTTGCTTTCAGTGTCTCTTGTAAAAAAAAAAAAAAAAGTAAAATACAAATACTGGACCCAAAAACCACACAGCTGGTCTTTTCAATTTTCTTAACTACTGAATTGGATTAACTGCATGATCCGAGTCAATTGATTGTGCAGAAATCAATGGCTGAGAAGGCCAGATCGTCTCTCCTGGTTGGCCTGTTTCCTAAGCCTCTGAGCATGTGATATTCACTCTGTGCACCATCAACTTTTAAAATAAATTACTTTCTAAGTGCTCAAGTTATAAACTTTGATGAATGGTATTTGTCTCAGTAATATTCAGTAAATGAGTAACAAATACAATTTTGAAGTTTGCATTCAAAATAGCATTTATTCTGATTAGGCTTATTATAACCTGTCTGGATAATCAAGTTATAAATGGAGAAAATAAAATCTGCCTAATTTCTGTACTAGCTATCAATCTTATAGTGTGTTTTTAGAATTTCCCCACACATGAAAGACAAACTGACAATCTCTCTCTCTCTCTCTCTCTCTCTCTCTCTCTCTCTCTCTCTCTCTCTCTCTCTCTCTCTGAGTGTGTGTGTGTATATGTAATGCCTCCCCAAAATATTTCCTCATACAAATCCCTAGATTTTGTGACTAACATTGGGAGATAAAATATGTATGTGGAATTGCATCCCTGAACACTTGCCCTTTATCCTAGGTTACCTGTTATATCCAGAGTTCTTAAAGTATATGACAGATGCAGAAAAGGAAGCAAGAATTATGTTAAGGGAGAAAGAATCCTTATTTCATCATAACTGAAGAAAGAGGGTCACAAGCCAAGCAGTGGAGCTGACTCCTACAGTCTAGAAAAGGCAGGAAAATGAATTCTTCTCTGGCAGTTCCAGAAAGGAAGACAGCAGTAGTGACACTCAGATTGTAGTCTTGTGTGATGGTGTTGGACTTCCAACTTACAGATCCCTAAGAAAATAGATGTTTACTATGTAAAGGCACTCTAACTGTGATAAGATCTACTGACTCCTAAAGTTAATATGGGGTATGCATGCATATTTACATATATGGAAACAGTATCTTTTTGAATACATACGGACATCCACACACATGTATATCCAACAATTCAAGTGTAGACTGTAGTCTGTATGCTACCAGGCTCATTCTTTTAAGACTATTATAAGACATTTTATAATTGTTACATAAAATGAGAAAATTATTACCACCTAATTAAAATTACTTTTCAAATGGTAAAGTGTTGAGTGTGACATGAAGACCCTTTGTACCAGCTGAATCAAAGCACAGTCATTTGGGTAGGAAAACAGAAATCATCACTAGCTGGTCTTTTGGCTTATATGAAGGACTCCATGTAAAATACCAGGACTGAACAACATTCAAGGAGCACATCTTCCACTCCCTCCTGGTAGTCATTTTGACCACTTGGAAAGAGTGGCTGACTGACCTGCTTGAAAAAATGAGAAGAGACATAATCATATTGTCCACATTATCCGGAGACAAACAAAAACAGTGTAATGTGAACTGTTTCTTTTTCTCTTCTGAGCCTCCTTCTTCCTTGCAGAGAGCACATTGGGTCAAGCAATTCCTTAAATGTTTGGAAACCTGACATGAGTCTTCTGTGCTTACTCACAGCAGTTTTTCTAAGAGATCATCTGACTGAGGGAAGTCCATTCTGTCTAGGAATGTCCTGTCCATTAAAAAAAAAAAATTGCCACCTGATGGGGAATGTACTTCTGTGTATGTTCATCTTATTGATTGTTGAATAAAGTACTGTTTGGCCAATGAGGCAGCAAGTTAGGTGGGACTAGGAGTCAAGGAGGATTCTGGGAAATGTAGTAAAGAAGTGATGATCCAGGCAGGAAATGACATAGCAGGGAGACTCATACATAAAGAAGGGAAGAAGGAAGTGGACCCCTTCTCTCTTCCTCCAGAGTCACCATGTGATCCCAGGATGCCAATGGAAGGCGTCCAATAAGATAAGTCTTATAAAATATATAGATTTATGATAATTAAGACTGAGCTAACAGATAAGAATCCTAGTCATTCGCCAAGCAGCATTTGTACCTAATAGAATCCTCTGTGTATCATTTAGGGCCCTAACACAGCGGGCCGAACTCAGGCAGCCGGCAGAAAGCACCCATGTGGTGGTAGGGCTCAGGCCACTTTCGGTGAAAAGATTTGTCGTAACAACCACCTTTTCATTTTGTAAAGAATATCCTGTGGAATTCTAAGTTTTATTAGACATTCAAACATTTGTGGAGTTTTAGTAAAAAGAATTTTTACTAAAAAGTATTTATTGGTTTGATGTTTGGTGTGTGTGTGTGTGTGTGTGTGTGTGTGTGTGTGTGTGTGTGTGTGCATGTGTTTGTGTATGTGTGTATACCTGTGTGTGTGTGGCATGTGGCACTTGTACCACTGCATGTGCAGATGCCAAAATGTGAATGTGAGGCTCAGAGGACACTGTGCAGGAGTTGCTCCCTTTCATCTCCTGAGTTCTGGGGATAGAACCCAGATCATCAGGTTTGACAGCAAGCATCTGCTTATAACCCCTTATTCTGACTCTTACACATCAATAGCTCTGGAAGCCATCTGAAATGTAATTTGCTACACCACTTGGACATTCTGATTCCATTGGTATCAGGTAAGCTCTAATTATTTTTTGAAAACATCTCCAAGAGTTTTAGGGTGGATCAACTCTAAATGACTGGTATTAATTAGCTAGCTATTGAAAGTCTGGAAAGAATAAATCACATAACATGATATGGTTCACAAGTCAGCATTAGTCTTCCACTGGGGGAGAATTTAACAGCTGTCCTTTGCAATATTTGTGATTTTTCTAGAAAATATTACTGTAGAACAACCTTGAAGGGTCAAGTCATGTATTAGAATCATTGGCTGACAAAAAGCTGTTATAGCTCAACACTATCTCTTCCTTGGAGGAGGTGACAGACAATGGCTAATTGTACTCCAAATCAGAAATTACCACACTGTGTTGCTTTGAATGAGAGTAGTCCCCATAGTCTCATATTATAAATACTTGGTGCCCAGTCAGTAGAGCTGTTTGGGGAAATAATTAGAAGGTGTGGCCTTGGAGGAAGAGTGTCAGTGTGGGTGGGCTTAGAGATTTTAAAAGCCCACACCACTCCAGTTAGCTCTTTCTGGGTCATTCTCTGCATCTTGACTGTGGATTAAATGTGAGCTTTCAGCTACTACTCCAACATCATGCCCGCCTGCATTCTGCCATGTTGCCTGGCATGATGGTCATGGACTCACCCCTGAAACTGTAAACTGCAATAACAATAACCTCCGTCTTGAATAGGCTGCCTTGGTCATGATGCTTTGTCATAGCAATAGAAAAATAACTAAAACACATATCTTATTTCTATTTGTGGAATACAAATGAGAAAATCCAAATTTTTAACACTTCAGCACAATTGAAGCACTAGGTAAACATATTTTAGCATAACCCTTCTATTCTTTTCTGTGTCCTTTTGTCTACCACCCATTCATCCCTTTCTGTTTCAGACTTTTTCTTATACCCTAATTTCCTTCTGCTGAGATTCTGGAGGAAAATGAGAAAACTTGGCAGATAAGATAAATGACTCATTAGTCAGCTTTTCATCAATGTAACAAAATGCTTAAGGTAATTAACTTATAAAGAGAAGAAGCTTGCTGGACATGATAGTGCATTTATATAATTCCAATGCTATATATAAAACAATAGAAGGAGGTAATGAATTCATCATGGCTAGATGGAGTATACAAGCATTGGAGAAGTAAGAAGGATAAAAAATATTGCAAATATAGTATTCATATATAAAATTCTAAAAATAATAAATTAATCTTCCAGTGAGTTGAATAACACTGATTTATTTTCCTTCTTCCTTTCATAATATGTTAGTAATGTTACTAATATTCTCTAATATAAAGCAAATGTTGAATTCTTAGAATAAGGCCAACTTTTTCATTAAAAGTTATTACTAGTTTTTGGTTCATGCTTGGCACTGGATTTTGTTAGCTGGCCTGTGACTCTTAGGAGAACCTTTATCACCCTATGTGATATAATTCCATTTAACTTACATGCATTTATATGTCTGTGTTATATAATATATATAATATTTATAATATATATTTGTGTATATATATATATAGCTTATAAAATACTGTTTCCCTGTTATATGTTCCATTGATTATGTGCAGTAAATAGGATAGCTACTTCTAATTTTACTAAAAATATTAAAATCCAACTTTTCATAAGAAAGTGCCACATTCAGCAGTTCATATGTATTTTCCTCTGCGATTTGTCTTTGCTTAAATGTGGGTAGATATATGGGGTAGGGGAGACAGACCCAGACAGACTGAGATGTTCTCCAAAGATCTCTGCTCTATAGGCATTCTGCTAGGTTTTTCAAAGCACTATGCTCTGCTGAAGGCACCAAAGGAATCAAATAATCTTTCTAAAGTGCATGTTTCATCTATTGCTGATCCAGTCTTAGTGTACAATGAAACCATAGAGAACAAAGTGACCAAGGTCAAATTCTTAGTCTGAAAATAGCTAATATTTTGGTGGTTTGGGGGGGGTTTTCTTCACAACATGCTATAGAATGAAATTAAAAATTGAAGAGAACTGCTTTGAGACATTTATAAGAAGAAATCCTAATTTTAGCAGTTCTGAGCATGCAAACAGCTCAGCAATGTAATGTAGTTATTTGAGTTTCTATGTTAATGGAACCACCAATTGCCATGGTGCTGTGATCTGTAAAACCAGGGAAACCATCTTCCCATACTGAACCAGCCCTTCCAACTAGACAAGGCTTGAGACACCACCTGAAACCCAAATCCTTCAGAAGCGATTATTCAAGTTTTTTCAATTAGTTATTAATATCTTTGTGAAAATATGACTGTTCCCGGTGAAAATATAAATATTCCCTCTTCATTGAGTGATTAGTAGAAAAAAATATGTTTTTAAATTTCATATTTACAAAATCATGAAAATAAAATTTTGTTATTCAGACATTAAATGAACATGTTCTTGTCTATACATGGACCTCAAAAACTTAAAACATAGGAGCCAGAGAACATGATTGGCAGTCATACAGTTTGTCTAACCATTGCTAGGCCATGCTACTTCAGCTGACACATTTACTATATAAGCATAATAATAATTATTATGTTATTACAATATATTGTGTATATATAAGAACTTGTCAATTAAAATTATAACTAGACATTCCCATTTATTCAAAGGAGATTTAGTTTACTATTGCTAATGCCCAATCATCTGAGACTTTATCACAGATTTCAAAGGCTAAATCTTTAGTGATTTAATATGCTGCTGTGCCTTGAGCAATGAGTGAGACATGCCTGATTTGCTTCAAAGTTAAGTGTGAGTTTCTGTGAGACTATTTAGCAGGCTGTGGCTTATTGTGTAAAATGTCAGGGTTTTTAAGTCTGATGAGAAGTCAGTCCCTTAGGATCAATTAATTTAAAATTTATTAAGCAGAGAAGAAATCTATCACTAAGGGGTATTTTCGAAAAGCACAAAGTGTATCCAGGAAGGCTGACTCATACTCATCTTGGTTATGCCCTCATAGAAACTCAAGAGCTCTAAACTATGCAATGCTTCATGGCTCCTGTAGGTATCTCTGCTAGCTTAGTACGTCACAACTATTCATTGCCTGTGTTCTGATTAGCTTGACCCTAATGTACTTCTATTTTGGGGCATCCACTATCATATTAAGAACCATGATATGGGGGTTAAAAAAATCACTATCATTTTTCCTTATTTTATTAAAGAGGTCTCTCATCGTTTTCCTATATATTTCCCCTATCCAGAAACGAAAATATTTATGTCACTTTCAGTGGAGTTTGTCTTTCATCTCTCAGTGGCATTTCAGGTCACTAAGTGCTATCCAATTTATTTGTATTCCGGTGCCACTCCAGTGAAGCATGCCTCTCTGTCAGCTGAGTGTAAGATGCAGGTGCTCAGCACTTGGAAGCCATGCCATGAACAAATCGACGGTATCAGCAGCAGCCAGCCATCCTGTAGACAATTTCCAAGTAACGACTGGAGAAGAGTTCTCAAAATTTTTTAGCAGTCCTAACTTCAGTTTTCCCTGGAAAATCTGAGATCACTTTCTTGGACTTTGTTAAACTGTCATATTTTATTCCAACTCTCCTTAATCCTATTGAATATCTATTTGGTATTTTATTTCCATAAGTAGTTCCTTTATCACACTGAAAATAGAGTCTGGTATAATTATGATTCTTATAAACAATTATCTTTAATCATATTGATGATGAATTTCAATAAAATGTTATTTCTGAAATTTCTTATGATTGAATATTTTATTTTTAATATAAATTTTAGAAGTTATTATTAAAATCAAACTTTAGTTATGACTTAACTCATGTGTCTAAATGACTACTGCTTTAGTTTTATGATGCCTGGAATCTGCAGAATAACTCATTATTACAACATACCTAGGATAACATAGCATGACATAATAACCTATTGCCTATTTCACTTTTTACTCATTTATTCATTACTTACTCATTCATCTTTAAGGTAGTCAAAAGTGTAGGTATTATGTGACTGATAAATCATACTTTAAAATGTCCTTTCCTGTTAGTGAGAGGGGAACTTCAAAAGTATTGCTTTCCCAGCTGCCCCCATCATGTGGAGAACTCTAGATCATTAGACTCATCTATGATTTGTTCAGTGGAATGCACGGCAGATGCCAGAGTGTCAGGCCCAAGTTCTTGCTGTAATAGCCTTGGCACACTTCCATTGCTATTGAGGCTGGTGACTTCTGGACAATGAGAGACTTGAGGCAGTCGCAGTTCATTTTCCCTGTGTCTTCAACATGTCCCTCTGTTCCCACCTCAAGAAAGCTCACCCTCCGTTTCTCCCATGAGTTTCACCAAATCATGGCATATCAAGTTGAAATAAATTTCAGCATGTCCCTATGTATTAAGGGTGGGCAAGGTGACCCAGTACAGCCTGAGCTTTGGGGAATTTTATATTTCAACAATAAAAGAAAGGGACCAGATTAAGTGGCCACCATACTTGTGGGAAAGAGGAAAGGTGTGAGGCTTTGAAGGAAGAGCTAGAAGGATTGCAAAGAAATACATTCAAAAGTTAGACTTACCTGAATTGATAGAAAAATCCCCCCCAGATTCATGACACATTGATAAATACCCATTGTCACTATTACCATCTTTCAAATGTGGCTAGCACTGGATAGCACTAGCATGCCAAGAAGTAGATTCAATAGTCTTGTTAAATTAGACTTGGCATGGTTCAAAGACTTCCAGAAGGTTAGGAAAAAAGAGAGGAGAGAAAACACATACAAACATAATAGTACTTTCTATATAGTTCCAGGAAGATGATGTGGACCACGATGCTTCCACTTCAATGAAAAAATGTCAGAATAGAAAATTATATTCTAATGGAAGAGAAGAAAAACAGTAACTGAGAAATTGAGGAAGGGCTTATAGAAAGATAATAGCAAAATCTGAAGAGTCCTGTGATTGCCTGTGGCTAAGGGGAGGAGACAGTAGAGACCATAACTCTGGAGTGTGAAAGCTGATGTGATCAATGTGGGATGCATGGAACAGCTCCCTCTGGAGCTCAAGGGAAGAATGGGTATGATCTTTGGAGGCTGTGGAGAAGGCAATTCCAAGGCTTCACGGATTATCTGTGAAGAAGTTAATATGACCAATTTGAAAGGACAGTAAGATTCAGAAAGAAAATATTGACCTAGATAATATGGAAATTAAAAGAAAACTTAAAGGGAAAAATTCTCCAGCTTTTATCAAATCTCTGGAGAATCTGCAAAGCCTTAGATGCAAGTTGATATTGATGTTAGTCTGTGTACAACCAAAAGGCGGGTGTAGAGGCACACGTGGTTAGATTCCTTTGAGTGAAGAAAGAGCACGAAGAAACATTGGAAGCCACTCTGACATGTTGGTAAGGCAGGCTGTACTCAATCTAAGATCCTACAATGACTCAGGCATAATGCTTATGCTTACTAGGAAATTTGAAAATGCAAGGCCTATTCTTCACTTCAGTTCACCATAGTGGAATTTCAGTTCACCACAGTGAAAATGCCCTTCAGATTGGTTTTTCTATATGTAAAATGTTAAATATTTAACTCACTTATATGAGTTCTACTTAAATGCTAAACTCAGCTATTCTGTGTTACAAATTTTATCATTATAGCTCCTTTAGTGATTTGCAATTATAACCCACATAAAACATGATTTCCTCTGTTAATAAGGCACTGTTCTATTTACTTTTCTCAAGCTAAGCTAAATGTCACACATAGGTCAACAAAATAAATCTATAAATCTCAATAGACACAAATGCTTATTTTATTAATGCCAACTCCAACTTCAAATTAAAATCGTATGGGATTGACATTGTGTACATATTTCAGATAAAATAATTTTGCATTTTAATATCAAATACATAAGGAGAGTAATTAAAGCATTCGCTGCCCTTTTCTCCTGGTTTTATATGCAAGGATTTGGAAGATAATGATTAAAATGAATTTGCTCAACACAAACACAGACATCATAAAAATATGAAGATAGATAGACAGATGGGAAGTGAATAGATAAACAGATGGTCACATTATTTTGAAAAATAAGTAAAAACTTGCTTGTCATTCAAATAAACACTCAAAAGCATTTTTTAACTTTGACTTTGGATCAGAGATAACAGTGCAAGCTCTGAATCTTTCAACCCTTCAAAAATCACAAATACAAACTCCAAGATTTTGTACTTCAGACCTTCAGGAACAAAGAGTGAAAAGAAGAAGCCAAAATATTGAATCAATACTATGGGCGCACAGGCACACAGACAACAGGAAAATGGTGAGGGGATACACCAAGTGTTGTCTCAGTACTGTGGGCATACGAGTGTACAGACAACAGGAAAGTGTGGAGGGATACACGAAGAAAAACATGTGCAGCTTGATTAGGTTCAGAGGACATTCAGCAGAAGCAACACTGGAGTTTAACAGTGGCTCTGTTAAAACTATACAGGTATGTTAGACCAATAATCATATAGGTCCCCTTCAATCTGGGAATATTTTACTTTCTGAAACTCATCAGGACTAGTTCATATACTATGCTAGAGCTAAGGCATAGGTAGAACAAATATATATATATATATATATATATATATGTACATATATATGAATATCCTATGAAATATGACATAAACATATAACAAAGAAAGAAAACCCTGAAGCAAAAGAAATGAATCTAATGTATATTAACAGCAAAAATGACCAAGGCTTGCTGACCTAATACTAGATTTATGAACAGATTTTCAAGTAAATGAAAGCATAATATAGATAAGACTGCCCTTGATGAGGATACACTGTCATGCTTGTGTACTTTATTTCTAGATAATAGAGATCCCTAATAACTTTGGCAATGACTAACTGAAAGGATTCTGGCATTATGCTGGCCTGCCCTGTTACCTGGCAAAATGTACTCAGGCAGTACTCTGGTCAGCCCAGGGTTCCATGAGTACTAGTCTGCAGGTGTAAAGGACCCCTTTAAAACACAGACCCCCGCCCAATTATGCTCCCTTACTCTCTCACTCTCTTACCTTCTTCTTCTTCTTCTTCTTCTTCTTCTTCTTCTTCTTCTTCTTCTTCTTCTTCTTCTTCTTCTTCTTCCTCTCTCCTCTCTCTCTCTCTCTCTCTCTCTCTCTCTCTCTCTCTCTCTCTCTCTCTCTCTCTCTCTCTCTCTCTCTCTCTCTCTCTCTCTCCCTCCTTTAAACTGGTTAATGTGTCTCTCCTGCTCGTGTTCCATCTAGCATGCTTTGTCTTTATTTAAACAAAAGAACAACACTAACAAACTCATAATTTGACTAGGAGTAGCAATTCTGAGCCTATGATTCACAATCGCAGGCCTATGAATCCGGGCACAAAGAGAAACCACATGGACCAATGGCAGGTATTGTATGGCTACACGCATGGTCCTGCCAGAATTCTGTAGAATCTGAGATGCAGTGGATGTGTAGTGCATTGGAACAAGATACAAAACTTCTATTTAATTGTAGTTTATGTTGTTCTTTTGCTGCAGTGGCAAGCTATGAAACACGAACCACAAAACTCAACACACCCACGTGGAGTTTATTGGAGGAAGGGAACAAGGTGGGAGGGAGGGGATTAGATATTGGCAAGCCAGGAACAGAGAGAAGGTGTGAGGGGCGCTTGCGTAAAAGGGAAGCTAGCACATGCGTACTGAGTCCTTACACAGCCCCTTAATGTGTGCCATAGCCATGACATGGCCACAAAGGTATGCGTGTCTGCCCATTGTTAGAGGGCGGGGTCAGAATGATGCTGAGGTTCCAACAGCTTAAGTATTATTTTATTGTTTATCCAGGGTAAGAAATATTGACAAATGATGTATTTGTAAGGTATGAAATGAAATACCTAAGAAATCTACTAATAGCTATGAGACCATATGACAGAAAGATATTATAGCCCAAGAGAAAATCAAATGCAGTGTTTATAGCAATAAAATAGGAATCTTAGTAGTCTTCCAAGTTACCAGACATTAAAATACTTACCTATTGAATCTCCCTAGGAGAGGAAAATAGAATAGATTTTGTGAGTAGTTGGTCTTAATAATATAAACTCAGAGACCGATATTTTGATTAAAGCTGAAGATCAGAGAAGCAAAGCAGCCAGCCACTAGCTCTTACCTCTATCTCAGACAGAAATAGGCAATCCTGTCTTCACGAACCCTCAGACTACAATCTCCAACAAACCTCAGACTGCACTGAGCTCCTGTCCCCTCCTGCCTTTTATTCCTCTCTAGTGCTAGCACTAAAGACCTGGGATCCCAAGTGCTGAGACTACCTTTGTGTGATCTCTGTTTCTCCTTTAGATTGGATCAATGTTGTAGCTCAGGGTGGCCTTGAATTAACGAAACAGTCTGCCTCTGTCTCCCAAGTGTTGGGTTTAAGGGTGTATGCCACTACTTCATGGCCTCTGTAACTAATTAGTATAGCTGGCTTTGCACTCTGATCTTCAAGAAGCTTTATTTGTTAGATCATAAAGAAAACATCACCACGCAGAAAGCGTTTTAACTTTCTACATTTTTTTTTGTTTTTTCGAGACAGGGTTTCTCTGTGTAGCTTTGGAGCCTATCCTGGCACTCGCTCTGGAGACCAGGCTGGCCTGGAACTCACAGAGATCAGCCTGCCTCTGCCTCCCAAGTGCTGGGATTAAAGGCTTGCGCCACCAACGCCCAGCATGTAACACATCTTTACATAGTTAAAATAATATCCAGAACAGAAAGATCTCAACTATAAACTTCTAAATGCTATAAATATTAGTGGGTTAAAATAGTGAAAAGCTTGTATGGCTACTGAGAAGAATTCATGGATGATACAAGTAATAGAGGTAGTAAAACTGCCATTGTATATTAAGTGATCAGGAATTTTGGCAATTATTGTTTACATATGGTGATCTGCCATGGATATTCTTTGCACTACACACACTGTTTATGGGTGGGAACAGTTTGCTACATATTTAAGTAGAAGTTTGATTTCATTTCAAAAATACTTTCCTTTAAAAAACTGTTAAAATACCAAGAATTACAGAGATAATAATACAACTTGTTTGCGTTTTTTCCTTCAAGGAATTTTTTAAGAAATATTAAAGTTGCAAAAACAACTTGTGCACTGACATGTTCTTCTCTCCCACTCTAGAGCTAACTGCACCATCTCCATTCACGTTCTTCAACAATACAGCATCTTATCAGATGAGATTGGGTGTATAGGAGAGATGGCTCAGAGGTTAAGAGCACTGGTTGCTCTTCCAGATAACCCGAGTTCAATTCCAAGCAACGACATGGTGGTTCACAACCATTTGTAATGAGATCC
Organism: Cricetulus griseus; assembly: GCF_003668045.3. NCBI lineage: Eukaryota > Metazoa > Chordata > Mammalia > Rodentia > Cricetidae > Cricetulus > Cricetulus griseus. The sequence goes on from NC_048595.1 coordinate 407,605,300, forward strand.
AGTGCCCTCTTCTGGCATGTAGGCACATTGTATAATATATATAATGATAAGTCTTAAAAGTAATCAATACAGAATCTTAAAAATGCTTTTCCATCATGCCATCATAAAGTACGCATTGTTCTACAGCTTTTTAAAAACATAAGTCCAGGCATCGATAACCTTGGTATACAAGCCACACAAAAACACAACTAAGAAAGAGAAGTACATAACAATATCCCTCTTGAACATTGATTCAAAAATACTCAATAAAATACTGGCAAATAGAATCCAAGAACACATCAGAGAAATCATCCACCATGATCAAGTAAGCTTCATGCCAGGGATGCAAGGACGTTTCAATATAAAAAAAAATCAATGTAATGCAACTTATAAACAGACTGAGAAAGAAAAATCACATGATCATCTTACTAGATGTTGAAAAAGCCTTTGACAATATCCAACACCCCTGCATGATAAAGAGAGATAAGGGATACATACATAACCATAATAAAAGCAATATATAGCAAGCCAACAGCCCACATCAAATTAAATGGAGAGAAACTCAATGTGATCCCCCTAAAACCAGGAAAAAGACAAGGTTGTCCACTCTCTCTATACCTCCTCAATATTGTCCTTGAAGTTCTAGAACAATAAGAAAACAAAAGGAGATACAAATTGGAAAGGAAGAACTCAAATTTTCACTATTTGCAGATGATTTGATAGTCTACATAAGTGACCCAAAAAAACTCTACCAGGGAACTCCTACAGCTGATAAATACCTTCAGTGGCAGGATACAGTATTAACTCAAAAACATCAGCAGCCCTACTATATACAGATGATAAATGCATGGTGAAAGAAATCAGAAAAACATCACCCTTTACAATTGCCACACACAACATAAAATAGCTTGGGGTAACGTTAACCAAAAAAGTGAAAGACCTGTAGTGCAAGAATTTTGAGTCTTTAAAGAAAGAAATTAAACAAGATACCATAAAATGGAAGGACCTTCAATGTTCTTGGATAGGTAGGATCAACATAGTAAAAATGGCAATCTTGCCAAAAGCAATCTACATATTCAATGCAATCCCCATCAAAATCCCAACACAATTCTTCACAGACCTTGAAAGAACAATTCTCAACTTTATATGGAAAAACAAAAAAAAACAGGAAAGCCAAAACAACCTTGTACAATAAAGGAACTTCCAGAAGCATCACCATCCCTGACTTCAAGCTCTATTACAGAGCTATAATCCTAAAAACAGCTTGGTATTGGCACAAAAATAGACAGTAGATCAACGGAATAGAGTTGAAAACCCTGAAGTCAACCCACACACGAATGAACACCTGATTTTTTTCTCTTTTTATTACTATTATTATTATTATTATTATTATTATTATTATTAATTCAAGTTAGGGAACAGGCTTGTTTCACATGTAATTCCCCTCTCCCTCTCCCTCTCCCTCTCCCTCCCCTCACCCCCATTCCTTCTCCCCCACCTCCAACCTACCCACTACCCCATCCACCCACCAACCGGGGCTCCACCAAGTCCACCAAATCTTCCTGTGCTGGGCCTAGGCCCCTCCCCATGTGTCCAGAGACAGAGCGCATCCCTTCAAGTGGGATGGGCTCTCAAAGTCCCACACACACACCAGGGCAAAACGCCAGTCTACCTCCGGAGGCTCCCAGGAGTGCAGGGGCCTCCCCATTGGCATCCATGATCAGGGGGCTGGATTAGTCCTGTACTGGCCTCCCAAAGAGCATCTGGGGTCGATATGCTTTCCCTTTTTCAGGCCAACTGTTTCTGTGGGTTTCTCCAACCTGGTACAGACCCCTTCGTTCTTCATTCCTCCCTCTCTTCAACTAGGTTCCAGATTTCAGCTCAGTGTATTTCTGTGGATGTCTGTCTCTGCTTCCATCAGCCACTGGATGAGGATTCTAGGATAGCATAGAGAGTAATCATCAATCTCATTCTAGGGGAAGGGCTTCTAGGCCATCCTCTCCTCCACTGCCCGGACTGTCAGATCATGTCATCCTTGTAGGTCTCTGGAGATCTCCCTAGTTCCAGATCTCTTCTCGGACCTATAGTGGCTCCCTCTGATATGATATCTCTCATCCTGCTCTCTCTCCTCTATTCTTCCCCCAACTCAATATATCTGCTCCTCCATTTCTTCTCCTCTACTCTTCTTCTTGTGCTCTTATTGTGGCAGCACCCACTCCCCTACCCTCATGCTCTCAATTAGCTCGGGAGTTCATGCCACTTCCCATTCCTGGGGTCCATTTATACCTTAGAGTCATTCATGATTTCTAGTTTCTTTGGGGAAGAGGATTATAGGCTGGTAAGCCTTTGCTCTATGTCTAAAAATCATATATGAGTGAGTACATACCATGCTTGTCTTTTTGTGATTGGGTTACCTCACTCAGGATGGTTTCTTCTAGTTCCATCCATTTTCCTGTGAATTTCAAGATTCCATTGCTTTTTTCTGCTGAGTAGTACTCCATTGTATAAATGTATTACATTTTCTCTATCCATTCTTCAGTTGAGGGGTTGCTTCCAGGTTCTGGCTATTACAAACAATGCTGCTATGAACATGCTTGAACATATGTCTTTGTTGTATGAACTTGCATTATTTGTGTATATGTCCAAGAGAGGAATTGCTAGATCTTGGGGTAGACTGACTTCCGTTTTTCTGAGCAACCGCCATAATGATTTCCAAAGTGTTCTTTCAAGTTCGCACTCCCACCAGCAATGCAGGAGTGTTCCTTTTTCTCCACATCCTCTCCAGCACAGATTGTCATTGGTGTTTTTGATTTTAGCCATTCTGACAGGTGTGATGTGGTATCTCAGACTTGTTTTGATTTGCATTTCTCTCATGGCCAAGGATTTTGAGCACTTTCTTAAGTGTCTTTCAGCCATTTCAGATTCCTCTGTTGGGAATTCTCTATTTATTTCTGCACCCAACCTTTTAATTTCATTGTTTGGTGTTTTGGTGGCTAGCTTCTTGAGCTCCTTATATATATTGTAAATCAGCCCTCTGTTAGATGTGGGGCTGGTGAAGATCCTTTTCCCGTTCTGTGGGTGGTCGTTTTGTCTTACTGACTGTGTCCTTTGCCTTACAGAAGCTTCTCAGTTTCAGGAGGTCCCATTTATTGATTGCAGACCTCTGTGTCTGTGCTTCTGGCATGATGTTCAGGAATCGTTCTCCTGTGCCAATTTCTCTTCTAGAAGACTCAGTGTGGCTGGATTTATGGAGAGATCTTTGATCCATTTGCACTTAAGTTTCATGCATGGTGACAGGTATGGATCAATCTGCAATTTTCTGCATGTCCGAATCCAATTGTGCCAGCACCATTTGTTGAAGATGCTATCTTTTTTCCATTGTATGGATTTAGCACCTTTGTCAAAAATAAGGTGTTTGTAGGTGTGTGGGTTAATATCTGGGTATTCAATTCGATTCCATTGGTCTATCTGTCTATTCTTGTGCCAATACCAAGCTGTTTTCAGAACTATGGCTCTATAGTAGAGCTTGAAGTCAGGGATGGTGATGCCTCCAGAAGATCTTTTATTGTAAAGAGTTGTTTTGGCTATCCTGGGTTTTTTATTTTTCCATATAAAGTTGAGTATTGTTCTTTCAATGTCTGTGAAAAACTGTGTTGGGATTTTGATGGGGATTGCGTTGAATCTGTAGATTGCTTTTGGTAGGATTGCCATTTTTACTATGTTAATTCTGCCTATCCAAGAGCATGGGAGATCTTTCCACTTTCTGGTATCTTCTTTAATTTCTTTCTTTAAAGTCTCAAAGTTCTTATTGTACAGGTCTTTCACTTTTTTGGTTAGTGTTACCCCCAGATATTTTATGTTGCTTGTGGATATTGTGAAAGGTGATGTTTCCATGATTTCTTTCTCATTGAGTTTATCATCTGTATACAGTAGGGCTACAGATTTTTTTGAGTTAATTTTGTATCCTGCTACCTTGCTGAAGGTGTTTATCAGCTGTAGGAGTTTCCTGGTAGAGTTTTTCAGGTCACTTATGTAAACTATCATGTCATCTGCAAATAGAAGCTAGAATTCAGCAACAATACAAATGGCAGAAAACCTGCAAACTTTTGGAAAATGAATAACACCCAATTTCACCATTCCTGGGTTGAGGAAGAAATAAAAAAACAAATTAAAGACTTCCTAGAATCTAATGAGAATGCAGACACAACATACCCAAACTTATGGGACACTCTGAAAGCAGTGCTAAGAGGGAAGTTCATAGCACTAAGTGCCCACATGAAGAAACTAGAGAAAAGTCACATTAGAGAACTGACAGAACAACTGAAAGCACTAGAGCAAAAAGAAGCAAACTCACCAAGAAGGAGTAGACGCCAGGAAATAATCAACCTGAGAGCTGAAATCAATAAAGTAGAAACTAGGAAAACATTACAAAGAATCAATGAAACAAAGAGTTGGTTCTTTGAGATCAACAAGATAGACAAACCTCTAGCCAAACTAACCAAAAGGCAGAGAGAGAGCACATTAATTAACAAAATCAGAAACAAAAACGGGGATATAACAACAGACACTGTGGAAATCCAGAGAATCTTTAGGTCATACTTTGAAAATCTGTACTCCACAAAATTCGAAAATCTAACGGAAATGGACAGTTTCTTGGATAAATATCACTTACCAAAATTAAATCAAGATCAGATAAACAGTTTAAATTGACCTATAACCCCTAATGAAATAGAAGCAGTCATCAAAAGCCTCCCAACCAAAAAAAGCCCAGGGCCAGATGGCTTCACTGCAGAATTCTACCAGAAATTCAAACAAGAGCTGATACCAGTACTCCTCAAACTGTTCCGCACAATAGAAGCAGATGGGATATTGCCAAACTCTTTCTACGAGGCTACAATCACTTTGATACCCAAGCCACACAAAGATAAGACTAAGAAAGAGAACTACAGACCGATATCCCTCATGAACATCGATGCTAAAATACTCAATAAAATATTGGCTAATCGAATCCAAGAATATATCAGAAGAATCATCCACCACGATCAAGTACGCTTCATCCCAGGGATGCAAGGATGGTTCAACATCAATGTAATCCACCATATAAACAAACAGAAAAAGAAAAACCACATGATCATCTCACTAGATGCTGAAAAAGCCTTTGACAAAATCCAACATCCCTTCATGATAAAGACCTTAAAGAGAACAGGAATAACAGGAACATATCTAAACATGATAAACGTGATATACACCAAACCAATAGCCAACATCAAACTAAATGGAGAGAAACTCGAAACGTTTCCTCTAAAATCAGGAACAAGACAAGGCTGTCCACTCTCCTCATACCTTTTCAATATTGTACTTGAAGTTCTAGCTAGAACAATAAGACAAGAACAGGGGATCAAAGGGATACAAACTGGAATGAACACCTGATTTTTGACAAACAATCCAAATATATATGCTGAAACAAAGAGAACATCTTCAACAAATGGTATTCAACACCCTTAGCCATCAGGGAAATGCAAATCAAAACAACTCTGAGATACCATCTTACTTCTGTCAGAATGGCTAAAATCAAAAACACCAATGACAGTTTATGCTGGAGAAGATGTGAAGAAAGGGAAGCACTCCTCCACTGCTGGTGGGAGTGCCAACTCATACAGCCACTTTGGAAATCAATATGGTGATTCCTCAGGAAAATGAGAATCAGTCTACCACAAGATCCAGCAATTCCACTCTTAAGCATATACTCAAAAGAAGCACATTCATACAACAAGGATATCTGTTCAATGATGTTCACAGCAGCAATATTTATAATAGCCAGAACCTGGAAGCAACCTAGATGCCCCTCAATTGAAGAATGGATAGAGAAAATGTGGTACATCTACACAATGGTGTACTGCTAAGAGGAAAAAAAAGACAATGGGATCTTGAAATTTGCAGGCAAATGGATGGAATTAGAAGAAACCATTCTGAGCAAGTTAACCCAGTCACAAAAGGACAAACATGGTATGTACTCAACTTATATATGGATTTTAGACATAGAGCAAAGGATTACCAGCCTAAAATCCATATCGCCAGAGAAGCAAGGAAACAAGGAGGACTCTAAGTGAGACATACATGATCCCCCAGAGAAAGTGAAAGGGACAAGATCTCCTGAGCAAATTGGGAGCATGGGGGAGGGGAGGGAAGCTAGGAGAATGACAAGGGGAGGAGGGGTGAGGAGGGCATGAGAAAGCAGGAAGGTTAAGGAAAGCAAGGATAGAGGAAAGCAAGATGAGAGATACCATCATAGAGGGAGACATAGGTTTAAAGAGAAATCAGGCACTAGGAAATTGTCTGGAAATCTACATAGATGACACCAACTAACAATCTAAGCAATAGAGGAGAGGCTATCTTAAATGCCCTTCCCTGATAATGAGATTGATGACTGACTTATATGCCATCCTATAGCCTTCATCCAGCAGCTATACACTGAACTGAACTGGAATCCAGTTGCAGAGAAGGACGAGTGATGAGCAAAGCGGTCCAGACCAGGCTGGTGAAACCCATAGAAATAGCTGACCTGAACCAGTGGGAGCTCTTGGTCCCCAGACTGATAGCTGGGAAACCAGCATAGGACTGATCCAGATCCCAGGAACATGGGTGTCAATGAGAAGACCTTAAAAATCCATGGGGCCCCTTGTAGTACATCAGTACTTAGCATAGGTATGGACTTTGGGAGCCCATTCCACATAGAGGGATACTTCCTGAGCCAAGACACACAGGAGACTATCCCAAAGGATATGATAGACTCTGAAGACCCCCCCTTATGGAAGGCCTCACCCTCCCTGGGGAGCAGAAAGGGTATGTGATAGGGTTTTAGTTGGGCGGGAGGGTGGTAGGGGAGGAGGGGTGAGAGAGGGAACAGGGATTGACATGTAAAAAATATTGTTTACAATTCAAATTAAAAAATGGAAAAAACATGAGTCCAAACAGTATTTTCTTGAAAACAACTGTCAGATCTTCATGATCTTTCCCAAATCAACCATCTTTGTGAGGAGTGAAAGAGCAAGAAACGCTAACCGAATTCATCACAATGGAAGCACATCACCAAGTCCTATGCTCTGAACTTTTAATGTCCTTTATTCTCACACATAAAAAAGTTTTATGGATATACTCTTCCCACAAGCAGAAATGATCATAAATACTTTGACTTTAAGACCTTGAACTTTTAAGGATATTTTATTTTAAACATTTTTCTTCTCATCTCTAGTTCACACTTCAGAGACTTATTAAAATCATCCTACTAATTTCATTTTGCAACCTATATTGCTATTACTAGTATTATACTATACTTCATCTTCACCTTTTTCAGAGTAACATGAATGTGTTATTTAATCATTGCTTCTGAATATTACCATGACCATATGTTTTTAATTCATTTTTCCATAATTGGCTTCACAAAAATTATTGACAGATGTTATTTTAAAGGCTATTGGATAACTATTTTCCTTGACAGTAGACTTATCTTGGTTTTTGTCTTAAAGGTGGCTCAAATAAGCTCAATATAAAAATTTATTGTCAGTTTTCCCACTATCCTAAGCTTTTATATGCTAAGGTTCTTTTTCTTAGAACAGTTTTTGGTACACAGTAAAATTCAGAGTAGCCATAGAAGATTCTGTCTCTCTCTCTCTGTGTGTCTCTCTCTGTCTCTGTCTCTCTGTCTCTCTCTCTCTCTCTCTCTCTCTCTCTCTCTCTCTCTCTCTCTCTCTCTCTCTCTCTCTCTCTCTCTCACACACACACACACACACACACACACTCACACACACACACCCTCCCTGTTATACACAGCTTCCACCAGACTGGTGAATTTTGTCTAGCTACCCAGACTGCACGAACACTCCATTACTGCCCTGAATCTTACATAAGAGCTCATGCTTTATGTTTTGTCTTCTGTGGGTCTAGTAAGGGAAATGTATTAAATATCCACCACTAATGTGTCTTCTATGCATTGCCTATTCATCCTTTCTTCCTCCCTAACCCCTGGAAAATACTGCGTATTTTAGTATCTCCATATTTTGCCATTTCCAGAATGTCATATATTTGGGAACATATGGTATATAGTCTTTTTGACTGGGCATCAAATACTTAGTAATATGCGTTTCTTTTCATGGCTTCAAAATACATTGTTTTTAGTGTCTGTGTGTACCATACTTCATCCATTCACTCACTGAAGAAAATTTTCATTGCTTCCAAAATTTAGTAATTAGGAACACAGCTGTTGTAAACAGTCAGTGCAATTATCTGTGTGAACTTAAGTTTTGAGCTCCACTGGGCAAATATCAAGTAGTATAGTACTAGACCATGGAAGAGAAATATGTTTAATGTTGCTAGGAGCTGCCAAACTGCCTTACAGAGTTGCTGAACCATTTTGCTTTTCTGCCAGCATTGAAAATTTCTGATATTGTATATCCTCAGAAGGATTTACATTATAATTGCTCTAGTCTTGGACCGTTCTAATATTTTGTAGAGGTGTTTTGTTATTTTACTTGGTATTTTTATGATGGCATAAAATGTGGGGGAAAGATATATATGCAAAGATAACTTAAAGTCAGTGTTGCATCCTGAACTTATGGGTGAGTCAGGTTAGAAGGAGACAATATCTTCAGATACAATGTGCATTTGTGATAGTTATTTTTCTCTCCACTGAGTGCAAAATCTGAAGCTGTCAGTCTAAAGGACTGTGAGGGACACTTTTCTGCGATATAAACAAGAAGATCCTAGCAGGGAGTGCATGACTAACTCAGCAAACATGTTACAGAGGACATTCAGTTATCTCAGTGTGGCTTAAGCTTCATATCTAAAATTTTACTCTATAAACCTCTGGTACATCAACACAAACTAAGAAGTAATTTACATTTTAACATCTAACTCAATAACCCTGAGATCCTATGCTTCTACAAAACTTTTACATCTGTTTACATGAGTGTTTTAGGAAGTTTTCGATTGGAAACATTACTGTAACTGCAGTGATACAGCATGTGTAGCTCTAATAAAAGCAGATGTCTACAAAAGTTTTAATCAACAATCTAGAAAGTGATTCTTCAAATATGATCCCCCTTCAAGATGAATGCCTATCTTTTCCTGGCTGGCTAACACTACACTGTCAACCTTTATAGATGTCCCTCAGTATAGGGATCTGAACTTGAGCTACATACAGTATTATTAAAAAATATAACTTCTTACTTAACTTCACACTCTATTTTAACTACTACAAATTCTGTAATCGCCTATTTCATCTTTCTTTACTTTAAATTTAATAGCAATTAGCTTCAAACTCTGCCACCACCCAACACCACCAGCAAATAAATTTTGTAAATTTAAACCCACATGTATCAGACTTCAAAATGTTGAGTTGAATTTTGGCTACATGTAAGTATTGAGATGTATACTAATAATGGGCCACTTAGTTTGATTTTTAAAATCACTTTTCAATATATTAACATAAAATAAAACTACAATATCATCTCTGTTGCTGTTTTTTGTTTGTTTGCTTGCTTGTTTGTTTTTGTCCCACCAGGTCCTGACGCTTCAGCCCCAAATGAACACACAGACACTATATTCATTATACATCAGTTGGTCGATGGCTAGGGCTTATTATTGGCTAGCTCTGTCTTAATTATTAACCCATAACTACTAATCTATGTATTTCTACATGGCCTTATCTTACCAGAGAATGCCTGGCACGTCCTATCCTTCTGGTACCTCCATGGTGTCCTTCAAGGCGCCTCTCTGCCTACCTTTCCCTGAATCCTCCTCGTCTCCTAGTCCCGCCTGTCTTCCTGCCTTTACTGGCTATTGGACAAACAGTGCTTTCTTCATCATCCAATAAGAAAAACATACAAACAGAAGGACATCCCCATCACGTTTCCAAATCCTAAAGTAGATTTGTAAATTCAATTGCTTCTACGAAATTATCAACATGTATAATAATATTTAAGATAATTTAATAAAGCTTACTTTTGTTCATAAATTAAATAGCATCAAATATTTTTCCTGATTTCTGCATTTGACCTTTAGGATCCTTGACATGAGACATTCATGAGATTGAAATGTCTTTTGGGAATCCAAGAGCTGGAACCAATAAGCATAGTGAGACTTAAATTCTCTTAAATTTAATTTTTTCACATAATACATTTTACCATGTTTTACCCCACCCTGAACTTCTCCCAGAAGAGCCTCCCATCTTCTTATCCACCCAACTTCACATTTGAGATATAGGTAAGTAGGTAGATAGATAGATAGATAGATAGATAGATAGATAGATAGAATATGCCCTTGATTGTGATTGATACACACAGTGATAAACCAATGAATCACTGAAGAAAACAGATTTTTCCCCTTGCCACCAGATATCTATTGCAACAACTTCTTGGTTAAGGGTGGGTTCCCAGGCTACTTTCAGTAATAGAGTGTGTTAGTAAAGGAGTTTCCAATTTGGAATAATACTACATCAACTGCTGAACTTTGAAAACTGAAAGAACCTTTTGAGAATCCCCCATTAATGGCACAATTGTCTTCAATAAATAAATGAAAATACTAAATATACATTGATCCCTTATTAATCATGTAAGTACAAATATGAACACCCTGGTTAGAAACCCTCTGTCATTAATTCCAACTATTTCCAGAGTTGACTATGACTGATCAAACAAGAAGACAGAGCAATACTTTTAACTGGTTCATTTGTTTTCTTAAATAAAATGTTAGAGTGAAAGAAGAAAGGTTGCAGAAGATGAAATACTTTGAATTCTGGAAACCATAATCATTTAAATAGAATTGCTCTTTTAAGTGTTGACAATCTGTTTCAATACTGTCAAAAGCATAAGTATGAATGTAATTATTTTCAACCTAAAAAGAAAATTTCCAATCTAACTACATGTAATTACTCTCAAGTGTCTGTTTTTCTGTCTGCCACCTCTTTAAGCAACCTTATAATCTAGAAATTAACATTTTACAAGAATACAGAAATATGTGTTCAGAGGCAATGGGAATTTGAACACAATGAGATTGATTTTACCCCAATTATGCCTCGCTTAGCATCATGAAAGGATTACTGTAAGTGCAAGAATAATAAGGATAATTCTAATTATTTGATTCACCTAGCAAAAGATTTTATTACAAAGCTCCAATTTTTAAAAATGTGAATAATGCCAATGACCACATAAGAAATAATTTTTCAATCAGGTAATTTCTAAGTTTTTACCTTCAATAAATTTTAGGAAGTTTAGGTTAGATGACTTGGTATTTAGTTAAGTATTAACATTGCATGACAAAACGAAGTTCTGAATAATATTACCTCAGCACAACTTTCATTATCATCTCCACATTTATTGGACATTCTTCAGAGCTGAAACATAGGTATGCAAACCTCCCACTACTATATAACAATAAGTAACCTATTCATGAATGTTTGCATTAATTTAACACTAAATAGTCTTACCTTCTTAAATAAGAGACACATTCTGAAAAATTATTATCAGTAAAACTATGAAATTAGTAATGTGTCATTTGAAATATATTTGCTGTTAAAATTACTGCAATAATTCAACACTTAAAAAGTGTCTTTAACACTTGGAACCTTGGAAACCCTGGAAACTGTGTGATGTATTTCTTTTATTTTGTAGCACCCCCTCCCCCGAAAAAATAAAATTTGAGTAAACATGAAAACTTCTAAGTGTAAAATAAATTATATTACATATAAATTCTGCTGAAAAGATAAAGCAAAATATAAAATGAAGAAGAACAATCCTTGCTCTAAAATCTTAAGAAAAGAAGCCATGCAATACCTTTAGGATTTAAACTGCCCTCATGAATGGATTAGCCCATTTGTGTAATTTATTGGTCAAGTTAGCTATGATGAGAATCACTTGATCTAGGCCCTTGTAGGATTCCTCACTAGTTAGCACTTTGAGTAGCCTCAGGAACCTGTAGCAAATGCCTCACCACACACAGTTCCTGGGCCTGGGAACAGAATCACATGCCAAAATATATACAGCCTTTTCTGTATAACTTTCCCAGTAGGTGCTATTGAATTAACCAAAGAAAATGGATTGAGGGGATACTGGTACCACACTGGAGAATGTGGAGGACATCCATAAGATTAGGTTTTCTAAATTGCAGATTTAGTTAATAAGCTGTTTTAGTAACAATACTGTGCCTCATTGAAAAGTTGGCATTTGGAGTAAGAAGAATAACAGATAACTGTAATATTCTAAGGATAATGAAAGGGGAAATAAAAGGCTTGAGAAAAAGGAGCATGGTGAACATGTTCAAGAAACACTAATAGTCCCCTGTATCAAGAATGGAGGAAGCAAGAGAGAAAATACATCAAGGGTGAAAGAGAGGTTTTCTTTGTGTTCTGTTTTGTTTGTATTTGACTTGATGTGTTTGTTTGTTCAAAATTAAAGCTTGAAGACCTCTCAGTCCTATATTATAAAATACAGTACTAGACAACTATCCTAATTCCTAGATTAGATGCCTGCTTTCTACACCACCATCCATTTCTGAACTGTCAGCTGATTCAGTTGTTCAATTGGATTTTCATATGTGTCTCACTCTTCACTTATATAAGTATATTTTCACTTTAATTCGGGGTTGTTTGTATTTGGTAGAAGACACATTCTTTTTCCTTTATCCTTGACAGTATCTTGTATTTTGTCATCTTTTTAAATTGTCCACAATTAAAGATTAAAATAAATTAATATGAATATTTATTTGTGACTATTTGTGCCCAGGAATCATTTCACTTATACATTTCATACACCTAAGAACTATGCTACACTCCTCTATGTAAAATGTATTAGATCTATGTTTTGGTAATGAATGAAAAACTTCATAAAAATGTAATATATTTTAAGTATTTCATATTTTCAATTTTTATCAAGTAAAGCACAAATACATAAACAATTTCAAAATTGTTTAAATAATTGAATATTCCGTATTTGATGTGATCATTTGTGAAAAGAAATTCTTCAAAATTAAAGGCTTTTGAACACCAAGTATTCAGCTATATATTAATATTCATTCCAGAATTCATTTCAATAATTAGCAAGCAACAATATGCTTGATAACTCAATTATATAATGCTCTGTGGAAGAAGAAAAAGCTTTTCTGGCTTGAGTTTATTAACTGATACCAGTGTCAGCAAAGGGATGGGTATAAACTGTGCATCAAAGAGTCATCCATCACAAGAACTCTGACTTGTTTTTCTCAAAATGGCATTCTCATATTCTATTCTTGATATTGTCATCAGTCAGAATATTTGAGCTGTGGCTCTGAAGTAGTATGGAAAGCATAAAATTGAATGAAATCTCACATGCAGTTTTATATGTTGGAAAGAGCAATTGGACATTGCTAAGGGAGGGAGACAAACACCATGTACCTGAGGAAGGCAATCGGTTGTCTATGAGAAAATTCCAACTCCTAACTCAAGTGCCTTAATTTTAGATGGTTTCTTAGGAAATAAAAAAGTTCCTTTCTACAATCTCAGTGGTAACAGGTGCCAATAATTTTTCAAGTGATAAAAAATGCTGAATAATTTCTGATTGAATAGGCAAACCTTGCTGAATATAGTCAATTTTCTCTCTAATTTCATGGATAGTTACTGTCACCTCTGAGAGAAACATGGAATGTGGAGTGTGGATACTCAGAAACAACTCTCCCTTGGTGTCTTACTTTGATGGCTTCATTCTTTAAATTGTGAGTGTATTGTTAAATTAAACATATCACACAGTGTTTAGATGATTAAAGATCCCTGTGCTGCTTCATAGTCAGAAAAAATCAATTGAAGAAACTTCTTCATAACATCACTTCTCACCCTTTTGGCTAAGATCAAGTGAAGAAACTTCCTCATGACTAATGAGAATATTTAAAATATTCAGGAGTGAGCTTAATGTTCTAGTTGTCCCTTGTGCCAGCTTTCTTGTGCTGCTATAATTATATTATATCCCATTGGTCACTTTTCTGTACCATTGGAGATATAAACAACATTTATTTTTCACACTTCTGGGACAGGGAAGTCAAAGATAAAGTTGCCAGCTGATTTTGTTCTAGTGAGGACACTCTTCTTGCCTGCTGACAGCCACCTTTTAATTACCCTCACAGCATGAGAGACAGCCAGAAACTTGACAGAGAAAATACAAAGAGGAATACTTAAGAATCCCCATCTTCTTATAGCCATGTTATTTGCACCAAGAAGACCCCACCTTAAAGGCCACACATAGCCCTCATTCTGCCTCAAATGCTCCATATCTAAATATATTCATAATAGAGTTAGAGTTTCAGCATGTAAATTATGTGCAGGGTGGATTTATAGCTTCCCTGTGAAACAAATTATATGTATGTGGTATGTGAATAGCCTTCATTCTTTCTCAAATCCTTGATTTCCTGTTTATATCTTCATATTTAGAAGAATTCATTGTGAGAAAAATGATGATTGTTAATGTAGCATAAGCATAGGCAATGTTCAAGACCTTTCATGTTTTAAACTTATGTATTACCCATAAAACTCTAGGAGACTAACAATGTTACCAACAAAAACCTGATCATCAGAAATATGTCAGTGACACACACACCTTAGTGGGCTTAGGTAGGAGGAGATTGCCAGTTCAAGGTCAGGCTGAGTTACATAGCAAGGCCTACCAAAACCAAAGGCATAAAAACTGATTATTTGGAAAAGAGAATAATTCAGTTCCAGAAAAAAATGCATGCAACTTAAAGGACCAGGTTTCAAAGTCACATAGCCTGGACTACATCACACTTGCTTCTCAAATACTGGTAACATACTTACACTATTAGGATGTTAGATATCAAACAACTTGTCTTATTATGGTCATACATATAAATAATAGTTGGAAAAATCAAAAGCAATGTTTGTGCATAGAGGAAAAATATTTAAGATGTTCACATCTATGTATTGACTTACCTTAAATATTTATATTTACATTTCCCAAGATCAATGTGAATTGCTTATGTGTCAAATAAATATGAATACACATGTATCCTTTATATCAAATAATAGACAAAAGGTGATAGACATTTAATGGGAGCATTTGCATACACAATCTGTGAATTAATATTTAAATGTGTTATGATTCATTTTATCTCATCAAAAATAATTGGAAGGGGCTTTCCAGTATTGTACAATTGATTAAATATTACTGCCTTGGTAAATCATTTTCATTTACAGCTGCCAGACACTGGTGACATTTAGGAGAGTACTGTGAATAGCTGTGACTGTTTCTTAGCCCTTAACAGAAGCTTTAATCTCCACACTGAGACAAATTAGTGAGTGGCACTGGTGTTTTAGTCACTTTCATTTACTGTATGTAACTCAAATGTTTATTCACAATCAAAAGTAACTACTCGTGAATATAGTCTTCCAGGTGACACAATGCAACCATCAACATGTGGGTTACAAAGGCCTTTCCAGATGCTGAAAGCCTGTGTACATGGGTTTCTCTGGGTTTATACAGAGAGCACCATAGAACACAATGTCACAAATTTTCATTTATACCCTGGGGCAGACATTGTTAATGCCCAACCTATCACTAGAACCTGCCATTCTCTCCTTTGTATTGTCAGCTCACAATTTCTACCAGTGTTCTCTCATGGTCTTCAGGATTTGTCCTAAGGCAGCTCTCAACATTCTTAATTAATGATTTCCTTGGCCAAATGCATGCATAATAAAGCATCCTATAACCGTGTGCCTAATAAACAAGTAACAATTCTTTTACCCTCATGTTTTCTAGTCATAAATGGATGATGCTTATTCGACTCTTTTAACCAAATAATAAAACAGTTCTTCTAACACCACTGGTGCCAGACTGGGGGAAGTGGCAGGGGAGGGCAGGAGTTCTGACATATAAGTAACAGTGATAGTGACAACAAATTTTATTTGAAAAATCCAATATTCAAAAGACGGCTACCCATTGCCATAAGAGAATGTGCTAAATCTATATGAAATTGACAATGTGAAGATCCTACCATGTGTATAGAAGAAAAACCAAGTGAAATACACAACCAGAGTCAACCAGAATCAATGTACCTGTTTCACTAAAGCTTAATTTGGGTTCATAGACAGAAAGAGTGTTTGCAAGCAGTACTCAGAATATTACAACTTACATAGGTAAATGCTGGTTGTTGAATCATATGACACAGCCATTTTGGTGACTTGGAGCTATCAAGTATTTCCTAATGGTTCTGACTAATACTAAAGTTGTCCATGTATAACCTGAATTTTTCTTTATAATAATGAAGACAAATAGTGGGAAACAAATGGTGGGGTGGGGAACGAGGTGTCATTTGATGTCACATCATTTATCGTCTTTGCCTGAATAAAATGTGAGCATTACTTCTTTCTCTGTTCTTGCTTACATCTCACAGTCTCCGGGAGACTGTCAGGGAGAAGATTAAAAACTGGCACTATGAATCACAGCTTCTTTAATACCTCGTTTTCTAAACACTGTACTGACAAATGATGAGCGTATTATGAACTCCTCAGTTCAATAATCCAATATTCCACCAGTTGTTAGCAAAAGTAGTGTGAAACAGAACACATTCTGAAACAAACGCCAAGGTTAAAAATACTGTCTCCAAGTCTATAAACTTATTACATGCTATTACAAAATGCCAACAGTTTCCGTTCCCTGTACTTTCATTTTTCTCTAAATCGATTGGAATTACCATGTTAAATCTGTGTCTCTGAGAGCTCAGCATGGAAATAAGCAGTCGGATTAAACACAGGAAGGTTGGCAGACTCCCACAATAGAATTACTGCTCTTACCGTCCTAAGCACTTCACTAGAGTCCATGTGTATTTAAGGGGCTAACAAATCTCAACACACTGCCTAATGTTCAGAGAAGGAAAGCCATTATAAAAGTTTTTCCCTCCAAAAGTTTATGTTCTGATATTAAATGCAATAGACATATGTCTGCTTTTTAGAATAAATTTGCTTTAAAATAAGATTTCACAGGCAGTACCAGATTGTCACATATACGGTATAAATGACAATGTTTGGATTCAGAGAAGGGAAGACTTCATTACAATCATTCCAGAAAATTCTTGCAGATAAAGTGTGATCTGTTCTTCTTTTAAGGGGCCATTCATACTTATATGAGGAACAGAGTTGGAGGATACAGGGCTTAGGTCCAGGTGGATGCTGGAAGGGGTTTCTCATGGAAACAGTCTTTCCAAGGAGGGAGCACTGGCTTATCAGTTAAGGCAGCATGTGGCTCTTCCAGAGGATTCAAGGCTGGTTCTCAGAAGAAAGCCTTTCCATGACTACTGCATGTTACTCATGCATGGAGTCTGAAAAAGCTTATCGTCTAGCAGTCCACAGTAGAGGACGGTTGCTCAGGGCTGGAGAGGATAGAGGGCAAGAGAGCTTGGAGTGGGCAAGGTTCATCAACAGACAATGAGTTAGAGTGCAAAAGCAGGTTTGTTAACAATGATTGCTATTCTTTTGCTTAAATTACAAATAAAAGGGGCGCAAGATGGGACACAAGACTAAAAGACATATTAACTTGTTCATTATAGGCCCGGCAGAGTAGAGAGACTGAGAGAGAAGATAAACAGGGTTAATGGCTGACCACCGTGGGTCCCCATAGAGAGGCAGAGAGAGCATAGGTGGAAGAAGAGAAGAGCAGAGAAGGAGAGAGTAGAGAGAAGAGTAGAGAGCATAAATGGGCAGGGGTCTGTCTTTTAAAGGGGTCCTTTGCACCTGCATGGAGACTTAGTTCCCATGGAACCCTGGGCTGCCCCTGATACTGCCTGTGCAGATTCCAACAGGTAACAGTTAGGCCAGGATAATGCCTGAACCTTTCAATCCCACCTTTATTTATTATTTTAAAAAGATGGGGTGTTATGGCAGATTAAGGAATAAGGGTGTCAAATTCTCAAGACTGCTTCCTGCTGACGTGGGGGCTATTGACCATCTTTGGGGGACCTGAGAAGGTTGAGGTGCTGCCACGTCCTGGGGTAGCTGGTTGTTTCATCGCAGTCCAGGCTGTAAGGAACTCCCTGGCACCTGTTAGACCTGTTTGTTTGGATCTAATTCAGCTCCCTGGAACTCACAAGAATCCTTAGAGTTTGTGGAAATAAGTATTAGACACATTAGCAGCATATTCATGTTAGAAGCAACTTGGCTGGAAGCATTAACATTTTAAAATTGACAGATATTTTTTAGGACAATGAAAAGCATCTTAATCTTGACCTTGTAGTTATGATCCTATAGTGGTATTGTAGAACTTTACTATGAACAATAGTATGAGAAATAGAAAAATCAGAACATATTTCATTCTTTTTAATGTCTCAAATCACTTTATCATCACTTAAACCTTTTTATCCTCAGACCTTCATAACTTTAATTCATACACCTTACATTACCATCTTAGACCTTCCATTCTCAGACCTTCATAACTTGCATTTGTCCACCATGATAGACCTTTCCATCTTCAGACCTTTGTCTTAGACCTTCCATCCTCAGACCTTTATACCTTACATTCCCAGACCTTCATATGCCTTACAATTTCCTATCTTCACACAGATAAACCCCAAAATACCTGTTCCTGAAATCTGTTTTGCTTTAAGTTGGCAAGAATACCATTTGTCAAAAGCATCAGAGTTCTTGAAAGGATAGGATTTTACCTGAATTAATGATTAAAGAATAACAGAGACTTGCCATTATGCTGCATGGGCAGCCAGCCCCAAGGTCTTCCATCCATAGTAGTGGGCTGCAGGACACCTGCCTTCTTGCTGATAGCATGTGACCTGTGGATTATGGATTACATGAAGGCGCCCTACTGTTGGCCCGAGCAAAACAGGGAAAGTCGATTCCATTGTCCTCTTGTCCATGGTCTGGAGTGCTTTCTAGAAGTTGAAGTGAAGGGCAGGGTTGCTCAGTGACTAGCATTGTCACTGACTGGAGATGAAGTTTCTTCAGTGCCCATCAGTCTTCTTGGAGGAAATGGGGTGGGGTCATCAGCTGGCCTATCTCTCTGTTATTGAAAGCTTTTTAACAAAACATTTTAAATGCCATGTTCTCTAGATCTCTGAGCACTTGAGGACTGTCTGCCTGTTTAGTATCTCAGCAGTCAAAAGTCTGCCTTTAGCTAGAGAAAAATCCCTTTTTGTAATAAAAAAGCTGTACATTTGTAAACAGCTTACAGGATGAACTGAGTGGTATAAATATTTTGTTAATTTGAAATAGACCTTTATGATTTTAAACTTTCATCATCATTTAGAGATACATAGCAATTTGGAAATATGAGACAGCACAGTCTAATTTAAGTTGTATATAGTTAGATAGGTATAAAGTTAAATTATAGGTACTGAGACAAGCAGCACTGGATAAGAGTAAAAGAGGGAACCAGAACGTAATCTCTGATTTGTAAATTGTAGCAAACAAACAGGAGATTGAAAAGGGACAGAGTAGACTTAAACACAGGGCCCTGGAAAGACACAGTATTCCATAAACGAGCCATGAGCAACAGGGCCAGTGAAAGAAGAAATCACAGACAAAAAAAATAAATAAAAAGCAAAAAAGAATCTGACAGAAAGCAAAAGTATGACAGCCAGGTTTGCTGGCATAGGCTGCTGGAGTGGGCATGCCTATCAGTAGGTCACATGACCAAGATGGTGGCCCCCAGGGCAGACCACATGGCCAAGATGGCAGCAACCATAAGCTCCTTTTTTGTCTGTTTACCCATCTGTTGGCTGCAACCAGAAAGGTTCCTTATGCATTTCCCATGGGTGAGGCAAGTGGAAAAACTGGCAAAAGCTCTTCTCCGGATGCACTTTGGCCCATGGGAGTTGCCAGGGGCCTGGCCCTGAAGGGGGACTCCACTATTCCAAAATCAAAAAGGACCCAGGGTCCGAAATGAAAAAGCAAAAAAGCACCTCTCCTGGAGTGGGATTCCAAACCTGACACATGGAAAATTCAAGGCATATTTTACCAGATTGTAGTGAACAGGCAGATGAGTGGGTTCCAAAGATGCTTAGTTAAAAAGCCGTGAGTTGAAGTGTACAAAGTTCCAGCATTATGCCACTGCAGGCAGGAGGAAGTGCCAGAAAAAACCGAGATGGAAAGTGGGTTATGAGTTCAGATTTTAGGATCCCCAAAATTTCCTGTGCCCCTGGCGGGAGAGGTTCTATGGGGAGCCTAAACGGAGCTGACTGCCATGGCTGGGAGAGAGGGAGAGAGAGAGAGAGAGAGAGAGAGAGAGAGAGAGAGAGAGAGAGAGAGAGAGAGAGAGAGAGAACAGGTGGGAGAAAAGAAGAGCAGAAAAGGAGAGAGTAGAGAGATGGACAGGGGTCTGTCTTTTAAAGGGGTCCTTTGCACTTGCGTGCAGACTTAGTTCCCATGGAACCTGACCAGGGTACTGTCTGAGAGGATTCCGACAGGTAACAGAGGCAGGCCAGCATAATGCCTGAACCTTTCAATGATAGTGTGCATAACTTCATAAAGCTAGAAGGAAGGATTTTGCACATTTTTATACATTTCCTCATGAAGAAGTTATAAATGAGATACACATTTACCCTGGTTTAAATAAAACATCACAAGACACCCACTGACATGTACAATTTCTAAGTTTTCATGCCAGTTAAAAAGAAACAAAGAAGAGCCTGGCATTGATCCCAGCACTCAGGAGGCAGAGGCAGGCGGATCTCTCTGAATTCAAGGCCAGTCTGGTCTTCAGAGCCAGTGCCAGGATAGGCTCCAAAGCTACACAGAGAAACCCTGTCTTGAAAAACCAAAAAAAAAAGAAAAAGAAAGAAAGAAAGAAAGAAAGAAAGAAAGAAAGAAAGAAAGAAAAGAAACAAAGAAGGTAGGTGAAGGAGAAGGGGAGAAGAAGGATGCAGAGGGCATGAGGGAACAGAAAGGTTGAGGCAGGGGAAGAATAGAAGAAAACAAGAAAGGAGATACCATAATAGAGGGAGACATTTTAGGTTTACAGAGAAATCAGGCACTAGGGAAAGGTCTGGAGATCTACAAAGATGACACCAGCTAACAATCTAAGTAATGGAGGAGAGGCTACCTTAAATGCCCTCCCCTGATAATGAGATTGATGACTGACTTGTATGCCACCCAATAGCCCTCATCCAGCAGCTGGTGGAAGTAGAAGCAGACACCCACAAGTAATCACTGAACTGAACTGGAATCCAGATGCAAAGAAGGACAAGTGAAGAGCAAAGAGGTCCAAACCAGGCTGGTGAAACCCACAGAAACAGCTGACCTGAACATTGGGGAACTCTTGCTCCCCAGACTGATAGCTGGGATACCAGCATGGGACTGATCCAGACCCCAGGAACATGGGTTTCAGTGAGGAAACCTCGGAAATCTACGGGACCTCCTGTAGTAGTTCAGTACTTATCGCCAGCATAGGTGTGGACTTTGGGAGCCCATTCCACATAGAGGAATACTCCCTGAACCAAGACACACGGGGATGGGCCTAGGCCTTATCCCAAAAGAAACAATAGACTCTGATGACACCCTATGGAAGGCCTCACCATCCAGGGGGAGCAGAAAGGATATGTGATAGGTAGGGTTTTAGTTGCAGGGTGGTGGTAGGGGAGGACAAGAGGGAGAAGGGAACTGAGATTGTCATGTAAAACAATATTGTTTCTAATTCAAATAAAAAATCTGCAAAAAAAAAAAAGAAGGAAAAAAAGGTTTTGAATGAATTTATCACTACATATCACCATGACTTTTAATTTCACCAGTGTTTCCTATAACATTCTGGCTTAGAATGAAACTTGGGAGTTTCCTGGCCAGGGTGGGGGTGGGGAGGTACAAAGGGAGCAGAAGCGGGGATCAGGGTTCAGACAGCCAAGAGCATAAAGAGCTTCCGTAAGTCAGCTTCAGAGAGACTGCTCATTTTATTGTTCCAGAGGCAGGATATATAAGGGTTCTTAGGGTTACCAGCTGGAAGGGCTGATTGGTCATAGAACAGCACCTTATTATCATACGGGCCAGGTGGGAGGGAAGAGCAAGACTTATCCTCTGAGTCATTCAGCATTTTCAGGGACCTCTGTGCAGCAGGGTCGATCTCCAAATAAGCTTAGGGTCTGAACTTAGAGAGGCTCCAAGTAAGGTGAGTGGAGAAGCGGAAGCCCTGCTGAGAAAGGGAGTCCTCCATGTTGGGCTGAGCTCAGAGAGCTATCCCAACATGGTGGACTGCAACCTTAACAGCAGAGATCTCCAACACAATTCACAGCCAAAACTTCTTTGGTGTTTCCTCAAAATTTCAATTGAAAAAATTTATTTTATATTTTCTGGGTCAATGGTAGGGTGGAGGATAAAATAGTCAATTAAGAATCTCTGTAAGTTAGCTATTGCTTTTATTTTTAGATTTCTCATGGATTAACATGTAAAAAATAGTTTAGGTTTTATTTCTGAATCTATACAAAAGCATGGGAACTGTTTTAAATGAAAAGAAAATTAGGTATTTTCATGTTCTGTATATTACTTAGTTACTGTCTCCAATCATGGTTGGCAACTTCATATATAAGAACCAATCTTAGTCAAAGGCATATGGAAATTTCAGGTGACTTTTACTCCATACTACTCTCTACATGTGGCTAGATCCTCTCCTCAAAATTCAGTATACATGAAGCGAACACTTTACCAGATTATTACATTTCCTGTTTTGTGACAATAACAGAAACTTCCGCTTTTAAGTAAAATGAACTTTATGTATGCTTGTTCTTAAACACATCCATCTGTGGCTTGAAGCAATGGCCAAGGCCTATTTTCCTGACTCTGCCCTGCTTCCCCCACTGATGTCACTGCCCTGCTGCCAGGGTTTGAGAAACTGAGGGAAGGAAAGACGGTGTTTTGCTGAGGGGAGAAAGACTGAGTGCATAGTCCCTCCTGGGGTCCCAATACCTGAAAGAAATTTATAGGCTTCTCATAGATAGAAAGGTAGATAGATAGATAGATAGATAGATAGATAGATAGATAGATAGATAGATTCTATAATTTAGACATTATTTTCTGATATTTATTGTAGAGGAAACCAAACCTGTCATTGCAACCATAATTTTAAACCCACTTCTCATAATGATTTCTCTTTAAAATCAGAAACACTGTCTCCTGAAACTTCAAATCCAACTCCAGATGGAGGCCTAAATTCTATTCAAGCTTCAAACCATGTCAACCCCATATTCTTGTCCTAGAGCATGCTTCCTGGTAAATGCTCTGATGGGTTTCTTG
Organism: Cricetulus griseus; assembly: GCF_003668045.3. Taxonomy (NCBI): domain Eukaryota; kingdom Metazoa; phylum Chordata; class Mammalia; order Rodentia; family Cricetidae; genus Cricetulus; species Cricetulus griseus. The sequence goes on from NC_048595.1 coordinate 407,628,533, forward strand.
GTCTGAATTCTGGAATTTTTTCCCTTCAGATCCTCAAAGGACTTCAGTCCTAATCAAGTGCCAAACATACCCACTTCTTTATAACTGACAAGATTCCACTTGTAGCACATTTTACTACTGCTACTCTCACAGGCCCTCTGCCCTTCCTTCTTGGGCATTAAATACCTCCTTGGAATGATATTCTATCTATAAAAATCACCTATAAAGGAGTCCAGACACATCTCACCCTTGTCCTCCCCCTGCCCTCCACCTGTACCTGAGGTGAGTCTGGATACTGCCCCCAAACTCCCCCATCAACCCCTGCTCGCTTCTTCTTGTGCCTCCACCTGGACAAGAGTGGACCTGCCCAGATCTCCCATGCTCTTGGATGGGTAGGATCAACATAGTAAAAATAGCAATCTTGCCAAAAGCAATCTACAGATTCAATGCAATTCCCATCAAAAATCCCAGCACAATTCTTCACAGACCTTGAAAGAACAGTACTCAACAGTACTCAACTCAACAAAAAACCCAGGATAGACAAAACAACCTGTACAATAAAGGAACTTCTGGAGGCATCACCATCCTTGACTTCAAACTCTAATATAGAGCAATAGTCCTGAAAACAGCTTGATATTGGCACAAAAATAGAGAGGTTGAGCAATAGAATTGAATTGAAACCCGATATTAACCCACACACCTACAAACACCTGATTTTTGACAAAGAAGGTAAAGTTAAACAATGGAGAAAAAAGGATCTTCAACAAATGGTGTTGGCATAACTGTATTCAGACATGTAGAAGATTTCAGATTGATCCATATCTATCACCATGCACAAAACTTAAGTCCAAATGGATCAAAGACCTCAACATAAATTCAGCCACACTGAACGCCCTAGAAGAGAAGGTAGGTGGTACCCTTGAACAAATTTGTATAGGAGACCACTTTCTGAACATAACACCAGTAACAAAAACATTGAGATCGACAATTAATATATGGGACTTCCTGGAACTGAGAAGCTTCTGTAAGGCAAAGGACACAGTCAGCAAGACAAAACACCAGCCCACAGAATGGGAAAAAGTATTTACCAACCCCACATCTGACAGAAGGCTGATCACCAAAATATACAATGAACTCAAGAAGCTAGCAACCAAAACACCAAACAATGCAATTAAAAGCAGGAATGCAGAACTAAATAGAGAATTCTCAACAGAGGAATCTAAAATGGCTGAAAGACACTTGAGAAAGTGCACAACATACTTAGCCATCAGGGAAATGCAGCTCAAAACCATTCTGAGATACGATCTTACTCATATGAGAATGGCTAAAATCAATAACACCAATGACAGTCTATGCTGTAGAGGATGTGGAGAAAGAGGAACACTCCTCCATTGCTGGTGGGAGTGCAAACTTGTACAACCACTTTGGAAATTAGTATGGTGTTTTTTCAGGAAAATGGGAATCAGCCTACCTCAAGATCCAGCAATTCCTTTCTTGGGCATATACCCAAAGAATGCACATTCATACAATAAGGACATATGTTCAACTATGTTCACAGCAGCATTATTTGTAATAGCCAGAACATGGAAGAAAGGTAGATGCCCCTCAACTGAAAAATGGATAGAGAAAAAGTGGCACATTTACACAATGAAGTACTACTCAGCAGGAAAAAAACAATGGAATCTTGAAATTTGCAGGCAAATGGATGGAACTAGAAGAAACCATTCTGAGTGAGGCAACCCAGTCACAAAAAGACAAACATAGTATGTATTCACTCATATATGATTTTTAGGCATAGAGCAAAGGATTACCAGTCTACAATCCACACTGCCAGAGGAGCTAGGAAACAAGGAAGACCCCAAAAGAAGAAGTCATAGTCCCTCGAAGAAGGAAGAGGGACAAGGTTCCCTGAACAAAGTGGGAGCATGGCGCATGAATGGAGAGGAAGGAGGTGGGAAGGGAAGAAGAAGAGGGGGAGGAGAACAAGAGGACTGAGTCAGGGGAGTAATAGAGGAGGGTAAGAAAGGAGATGCCTTGATAGAGGGAGACAGTACAGGTATGGAGAGAGGTCTGGCACAGGGTAAATGTTAGGGGATCCACAGGGATGACTCCAACAAAGAATCCAAGCAGTGGTGGAGAAAATACCATTGATGCGATTCCCCTATAACCAGGTTGGTGTCTACCTTGGTTACCATTCCTAGAACCTTTATCCAGTAGCTTTTCGAAGCAGAAACAGGCACCCACAGCTAAACACTGAACCATACTCCTGGAATTCAGTTGTTCAGAGGGAGGAGGGATGAGCAATGAAGCCAAGACAGGGCTAGAGAAACCTGCAGAAACAGTGGACCTGACCTGCTGAGAGCATGGAGACCCTAGTCATAAAGCTGCAGAAACAATATTTGACCAAAACAAAGCCCTCTGAATGTGGGTGCCAGCTAGGTGCCCAGGGCAGTCTATGGAACCTCAAACAGTGGAGTCAGTCTTCAAACCTAGAGCACAAATGGACTTTGGGAGCCCATTCCCTATGGAGGGATACTGTTGCAGCCCAGATACAGCAAGGAGGCCCTGGGCTCTCCCCCAAACGATACGACAGACTTTGAAGGTCCCTGGTGGAGGGTCTTGCTATCCCTGGGGAGGAATTGGGGGCTGGGGGAGTTGGCAGGGAACATGGGAGGATGGGAGGGCGAGGGAAAAGGGAGTTGGATATGTAAATATGAGTGGTAATTAAAGAATTTAAATAAAAAAATAACCTAACTGAACTACCACTTGTCTCTTGCTCATCTGTTTAACAGGGTTTATAATGGAGCCATGACTAGGGGTTACAATGCATTCTCCAGTGTTGCATGTAAACTGGTCCTAACACCTGGCTTGTATGCTTTATTGGATATTATCAGGCAGATCTACAGCCCCTGCCTTTAGATGTGGCTGTTTCTGGTTTGGTCCTAGACTGCCAGGTCCATTTTGATAAGCACTTGCTCTTTAACAGCAAGATCCTATGTTGGTGACCCCAGCTGCCACCATTTCTATTTGAAAGATTTTTCTAAATATTTTATGGTAATAGTACTGTATATTACTGCTTTTCATTTAAAAATTTGACTCTTCACAAAAAAAATGAATGTGATAACACATGCCATAACAATTCAGTTCTGAATTTAGAGTATTTGAACCCTGAACTGACTAAAATGGTTACTGATGATAGACATAGTAAATAGCATAGTGCGTACTAATAGAGTCAGTATATCTAAAAGACCAAGGGTAATATATAATCTTAAGTAATATAGAGTTTTACCTAAACAGGTTAATGATAAGGAGAATAAAATTCTCAGCACACAAATCATAAATAAAAGTAAGTTGGTTCACTAGAGTAAACTTGGCAATATCACAATAACTTCATGACTATTCACTACTACCAAACAAAACAAAACAAAATAAAGCCAAATAATCAAGACACAATTTATATCTAAGTCAGCTCATTATACCTAAAGAAGGAAGCAGCATACACTAGGTGACATAAATAGGAGAAATGTCTTTATCACATTTTTGGAGGTCACAATTCCCAGGTCAGGATGTCAACACAGCAAGGTTCTGGGGAGCACTGGTTCCTGGGCTGCAGGCTTCTATCCTCACTATTTCCTCACAGGAAGAAAGAAGACAAGAGAGTTCTCTATGCTCCTTTGTAAAGACACTAATCCCATTCATGAGTACTCATGAGTACCCAAGAGAAATGAAAACATATGTCAAAGGAAAGACTTGAATGGAATCATTACAACAGCTTTATTCATTACAGCCCAAATCTGGAAACAAGCCAAATGTCCACAGAGAATAGAAAAGATGTACAATCATAGAATGAAATAATTGTTGGCAATACACCACCAGGAACCACTGATACAACAAGGAGGATTAATCTCAAATGCAGCCTATTTAGTGTGGGTGAGAGCAGATTAAAATATGTCTGTACAATAAGATCAAAATACACACAAGAGACTGTGATAGGATGACCTTGAGCTCTAAGATAGCCTGGGCTACATGTGAGACCCTGTCTCAAAAGAAAAGAAAAACAGTAAAACCAATGTCATCTGTGGGGAAGCTGTGGAGTTGGCTGAGAGGGAGTGTATGAACACTTCCATAACATGATTGAGGTGTCAGCTATTAGCTTGTTAGTTAAAACAGTACATATAGTGGCCAATACACAGCAAAAGTTATAGTGGAGTTCTCACATTTAACATTGGGAATTTGATCTCAATTTACAAATTAAATCTTGGAAATACCTTCCTGAACTTGTGTAATTACGGGAAAGATAGTCTAGACTATGACCAGGGTATCAGCTCTTTAACTGTTCTATTGAATGCCCACTGAATGCCTACTCAATCAACTACTAGGGTCAAACACGAGGGATCTGAGACCACAGTTAAGCACATAACAGTCATTTTATTATTATTTATTTATTTTTATATTATATTATTATATATTTATTACTATACATGTGATTGACATAAAAAGGGCTGCACATATTTAATGCGCACAACTTTATATATGAGTTTAGGGATAAGTTTAAACCTATGAAACTGTAACCTGTCACCTTCAAACCTTCCTTGCAGAGACTGGGAAGATATCCAGTGGCTAAATGCTTACATTGCACATGTGAGTTCTGATCCTCAGAAATCATGCAAATGTCGAGTACAAATGGTGGGACCTTAACTCCATCCTCAGAAATCAGAGAAGGGGCCCAATCCCTCATGCTCTTCCCTAGTGCTGAAACATAACACCAGCAGCAGCCTCCCTTCCCCTGCTGCCCACATCTCCCATGGATCTCACAGACTATTCTCTCCTGGATTCCCTTCCCCTACTCATCACTGTATCATAGTCCCCACTCAGGTGGACACCCTCTGCTCAACCATAGACCACACCAAGCAGAAAACCAAGTGGGCTGGACATGGACTATCTTGGTTCTCTCTGTTCCCCTAATCCCAATCCCTCAGTCTCCTGGAAAGCACTGCAACAGATTACCATTTTCTGAGGCCTCTCTTCACCCCTGCCCACATCTCCTATGGATGCCATATTCCTTCCCATTCTGGACTCCCTCCCTCCACTCCTCTCCACAGCCCAGCCTGCAAAACCAGTAGACATACCCTGTGAACACACCAACTGAGCAGGCTAGTAAAATAAGCAATACACTCTGAAATTCCAGAGAGGAAACAGAAACTAAGGAACAAAGCACCCACACAACAAATGCTAGACTCAGAGACTTTTAATCTCAGAGTCATGGGTTCATGACCCAAGTTGGGTGCCATTTGAGGACAGAAGGTTCTGTCCCTCCTGTTCCCACAGATATTTAGTACCAAATAAACACACAGAGGCTTTTACTAATTATAAACTGTTTGGACTATTTCTCAGGCTTCTTATTGGCTAGGTATCTCTTAATTATTAATCCATTGCTGTTAATCTATGCATCTCCATGTGGCCTTGGCTTACCAGAGAATGCCCAGGCATCCTTCCTTCTGGGTAGCTACATGGTGTCTTCCTGACTCCACCTACTACCTCTCTCTATCTCTGTTTGGATTTTTTGTCTGGTTAAAACCTGCCTGTCCATTGGGCAAAACATCAACCAATGAGAGAAATATATATTCACAAAATACAGAAGGACATCCCCATCAAACCACTAAATCAGAACCTAGATCTTTAATCACCCCAAATCCAGATGCCTAGACGCCAGCATAAGAACACCATCAATAACAGCTAGATCATCATGTCTCTATTTGAGTCCTGACAGCAGTCCCTGAAAATTCCAAAATAGATGAAACAAAAGAAAAAGACCTTAAAACCACATATATGAAAACAATAGAAGTCCTTAAAGAGTAAATGAATAAATCCATTAAAGAAAACCAAGAAAAAAAACAGTCGAAGTAAATTAATAAGACTATTTCAGATGTGAAAACAGAAATAAAAGCAACCAATAAAATACAAACTGAGGGAAATCTGGAAATGAAACTTTAAGAAATTCAAACAGGAATTAAAGAGGTAGAATACAAAAGATGGAAGAGAAAATCACAGTCATTGAAGAAACCATAAAAAAATGGATACATCAATCAAAGAAAATGTTAAATCTAAAAAAATTCCTGACTCAAAACATCTAGGATATCTGGGACACAATGAAAAAGATCACACTTAAGAATAAAAGGAATAGATGAAAGAGAAGAATCCCAGCTCAACGGCCCAGGAAATATTTTCATATAAGAAAATTTTCCTAACCAAAAGAAGAAGATGTCTATAAAAGTACAGGAAGTGTGCAGTACACTAAATACACCAGACCAGAAAAGAATAGTCCACTTGCCACATAATAATCAAAACACCAAACATACAGAACAAAGAAAGAATATTAAAAGCTGCAAGGGGGAGAAGACCAAGTAACATATAAAGACAGCCCTACTATTATTAAATCTAACTTCTCAAAAGCCAGAAAAAGCCTGCAAGGGCCACTACAAACTTAAATACGCAACAAAATTCTCAGTCACCATGGATGGAGAAAATAAGATATTCCATGATGAAGTCAAATTTAAACAATATCATGCTATTGACAAATGAAGGTGCTACATTACACTACACAAGGTGCTAGAAGGAAAACTGCAACCCAAGGAGTTTAACTACACCATGGAAACACAGGAAATAAATAATCCCAGACCACCAAAAGAGATTGGGTAGGACACTACATGTTCATCAAAGGAAAAAATCCACCAAGATGACATTTCAGGATAATAAGAATAAACTGATTTAAAAAATATAAAAAAGCAAGAAGATATTTCAATTATTAACATCTATGCCCCAAACACAAGGGCTACTACTTTTGTAAAAGAAACACTACTACAGCTTAAATCATATATTGGCACTCACACACTAAGAGTGGGACACTTCAATACCTCACTCTCATCAAGGAGAAGGTCATCCAAACAAAAACTAAACAGAAATACTGGAGCTTACAGACATTACAAACCAAACTGATGAGCATATATTTGTAAAACATTTCACCCAAACACAAAAGTATACACATTCTTCTCAGCACCTAGTGGAGGTTTCTCCAAAACTGACCACATGCTCAGACACAAAAGAAGTCTCAACAGATACAAGAAAATTAAAATAACTCCCTGTATCCTATCAGACCACCACAGATTAAAGATGGACATCAACAATAAGAAAAACATAGAAATCTTGCAAACTCATGGGAAACTAAAAAACTCTCTACTGTTGTGCCCAAGTCATGAAGATCCCCAAAGAGACCAGGGAGACAGACCCACCAATACAAATGCACAAGGTTTATTGATTGTTGTATCCTACCGTGGGAGGGACTCCATCTAGCAAGCTGATGCAGCTGCCTCCAAATGGAGTATCCTCTTAATCTACTGCTATGTTTTTTAGAGGAAAATCTGCAGGGTTATATCAGCAGGAAAGGAGGGGAGCAAGTTGGCTCCTGATTGGTTGGCATTTGGGGAGCAATCAAGAAATTTTTCAAAGTCATGTTTTGGCATGGAATACCTGTGTACACATTATTCTCATAAGTTGGTGCTAGAAGGGAACATTCTGTGGTTTCTATGGCTTGCAGGTGGCCTATTGTTTCAATATTTTCAGAATTAAATTTCCTGGAGATTACAGGGAGTTTCTTTTGCAGTCAAATAGTCCCCAAGATCCAAGAATCTAGGAGGCTAGCAGGGGTCTGGAGTTCCTTTGTGTTCAGTTTTGGCCCTAGGCCTGTTGCATACAAGTTAGTCTCTAGGAGCTAAGGATGGGGGGAAAGGTTGATCTGGAGTTTCATCTCTTCTCTTCATTTACCAAATGAAATAAGAAAGATATTAAAGACTTCCTACTCTCCAATGAAAATGAATTCGCAATATATGCAAATTTATGGGATACAATGAAAGCAGTGCTAAAGAGAAAGTTCATAGCACTAAATACCTATGTGAAAAAATTGGAGAGATCTCACACTAGCAACTTAACAGCACACCTGAAAGTTCTGGACAAAAAAAACAAAAAGAAGCACTCTAACAGGGTTAGAGTGCAAGAAATAATCAAACTGAGAGATAAAATCAGGAAAATAGAAACAAAGAGAATACACAAATAAAATCAACAAAACAAGAATTGGTTCTTTGAAAAAACTCAACAAGAAAAACAAACCCTTATCCAAACTAAAAGACACATTGAGAATATCCAAATCAACAAAATCATAAGCAAAAAGGGAATATAAAACCAGGCATTCAGGAAATCCTTAGACTCATACAGATGTACTAAAAAAAAACCTGTACCCCACCAGACTGGAGAAAATCTGTAAGAATGGATAAATTTCTCAATATGTACTACTTACTATAGTTAAATCAAGATCAGATAAACAACTTAAGTAGACACTTAACCCCTAGTGAAATAGAAATAATCATTGACAAAAAAAAAAAAGCCCAGGACCAGATGGTTACAGCACAGAATTCTACCAGACATTTAAAGAGGAGTTAACACTACTACTCCTCAAATTATCCCAGAAATTAGAAACAGAAGGAAAATTACCCAGCTGATTTTATGAGGCCACAGTTCCCTGATACACAAACCATATAAAGATTCAACAAAGAAAGACAATTACATCCCAGTTTCCCCCAAGAATTTCCCTCATGAACACAGAGGCAAAAATACTCAAAATACTTGTATACCAAACCCAAGAACACACCAAAAAGACAATCCACCATAATTAAGTAGGTTTTATTTCAGAGATACAGGGATTTTTCAATATATGAAAATCAGTCAATGTAATCCACTTTTATAATTATACAAAATGTAATTCAGTTTATATACAAGGTGAAAGAAAAAACACATGATAATGCCATTAGAGACAGAAAATTTATTTCACAAAATCTACCACACCTTCATGAGAACAGTCGAGGAATGATTAGGGATACAAGGGACACACTTAAACATAATAAAGGCAAATTATATCAAGCCTATAACCAACATCAAATTAAATGGAGAGAAACTCAAAGCAATTCCACCAAAATTAGTTATAAGACAAGGTTGTCTACTCTCTCCATATATATTCAGTGTAGTAGTTGAAGTTCTAGCTAGAGATTAAGGGGATATAAATTCAAAAGGAAGACATAGTCAAAGTATTATAATTTGCAGATGATATGAAATATGCATAAGTTATTTCAAAAATTCGACCAGGGAATTCCTGCAGTTGATAAAATTTTCAGCAAGATTACTGGATACAAGATTAACTCAAAAAAATTCACTACCCCCTCTATATGCAGAAAGAATGAGAGATAAACCAAGGAAACACTTTTCATAATAGCCTCAAATAATATAAAATACATTTGGATAACTCTAACCAAACAAGTAAGAGACTTCTAAGAAAACAACTTCAATTCTTTGAAAAAAGAAATTTGAGACTTTATCAGAAGATGGAAAGATCTCCCTGCTCAAGAATCACTAGGATTATCATAGTAAAACTGACCAACCTATCAAAAGCAATCAACAGATTCAATACAATTCTTTATAGACCTTGAAAGGACAATTCTCAACTTCTCAAACATTTTCTCAATTCTCGAACAAAAATCCCAGGATAGCTAACACAATCCTGAAGAATAAAAGAACTGCTGTAGGTATTACCATCCCTGATTTGTTGTACTATGGAGTTATACAGCATGATATTGGTACAAAAACAGACATGGGGAGTGCACATACATAAATCCACACACCTATGAACACCTAAATTTTGATCAACAAACCAGTAATACACACTGAAAAAACAGACAGTATCTTCCACAAATGATGCTGGTCATCTCATTGTCTGAATGTAAAAGAATACAAATAGAACCTTACTTATTCACCCTGTACAAAACTCAATTCCAAGGGGATAAAAGACCTCAACATTAAATCAAATATACTGGAAATGATAAGAAATTGGGGAATAGCTTTCCATGCATTGGCATAGGAGACAACTTCTTAAATAGAACACCAATAGCACAGGCAATAAAATCAGCAATAAATAAAGAGGACCTCATAAAATTGAAAATCTTCTGCAAGGCACAGGACACCATTAATCAGAAAAAAACAGAAGCCTACAGAATAGGAAAAGATTTTACCAACTCTACATCTAATAGAGACTAATATCCAAAAGATTTTTTAAAAAACTCAAGAAACTAAACATCAAACCAAATAATCCAATTAAAAACTAGGGTACATATCTAAACAGAATTCTCAATACAGGAATCTCAAATATCTGAAAAACACTAAAAGAAGTGCTCAACATCATTAGCCATCAGGGAAATACAAATCAAAACTATGATGAGATTCCATTTTATTCCTGTCAGAATGGCTAAGATCACTAGTGCAAGTGGCAGCCCATTCTTATAAGGATGTGGAGCAAGGGGAACACTCCTTCATTTCTGGTAGGAGTGCAAATTTGTACAGCCACTATGGAAATCAAAATTCAGTTCCTCAGGAAGATCATAATCCATCTACTTAAAAATCCAGCTATGTTACTTTTGGGCATATACCCAAAGATACTCCATCCTACCACAAGGACAATTATTCCCAACTATGTTTATTGCAGCTTTACAACCTAGATGTCCCCTCAGATGCAGAATGGATGAAGAAAATGTGGTACATTTGCATAATGGAGTATTATTCACCTGTTAAAAAATTTGGCATCATGAAATTTGCAGGATAGAACTAGAAGAAAAATCATCCTGAATGAGGTAACACAGATCCAGAATGATAAATATGGGATTTATTCATTTATAACTGTATATTAGCTGTTATGCAAATGATAATCCAGCTACAATTCAACAGAGAAGGTAGGCAAAGAGGAAGACTATAGTGGGAACACATGGATCTCCTTGGAAAAGGCGAATAGATCTTGAGGATGGACTAGTGGAAGGTGGGGATTGAATGGGAGAGATCAGGTGGAGTTGGGGAGACAGAATTGAATGAGAGAAAGTAAGAAGAGTTGAGTGGAATTGAGGAGCATTTAGGGGACAGTATAGGGCAATAGAAACTTCCTAGATTCTCTGAGGGTGGTCCTATTGAGGACTTCTAGTAATAAGGCATAAGAAGTCTAAACTGGTCATTTCATATAGCCAAGCAAAGCTTCTAGTGATGGGACTGGTTTATTTTCAGTTGAGTTGTTGCCCAAGAGGGTCCCACGGTGATCCTCAAACAACCCAGACTGACAGAGGTTTGCTCTCTGCAAACTAACATCAGTGCTCCATTGATCAGGACAACATCTACACAGATCATTGAAGGTGCAGAAGTTGAGCTGATGCCTGCACAGAGCCTTCACTCCTATGTTCTAGTCTGGCTCAGGAAAATACTCTGCAGGCTACTGAAAGAGAAACTTGAACACCAAGCCAGTCACAAAATCTTTGACCAATGATCTGTCCTGCTGACAAGATGTGCTGGGACAATGATGGCACAGAATTTGTGGGAGTGTTATATCTCTGACTCTTTTGACTCCTCTTAGGATTCTTCCTCTTGTTGGGTTGACTTGCCTGCTTCAGTGGGAGGGCTTTTTGCTTTGTCTTAATGTATTTTGTAGTGTTTGGTTGTTGTCTCTTGGAGTCCTTCTCTTTTCTGATTGTAGAAGGAAGGGGAGAGGGTCTGAGGGAGAGGGAGCTGGAGGGAGTGGAGGGAAGGGAAATTGTGGTCAGCATGTATTGTATGAGAGAAAATTCTGTTTTAAAAATAGCCAATTTATTAGCACATAATTTTCATACTATTTTCAAAAAGAAAGAGGAAGCAAGAATGGAAAGTAGAGATGGAAGAAGGGAGGGAGAGAGGAAGGAAGGAAGGAAGGAAGGAAGGAAGGAAGGAAGGAAGGAAGGGAGGAAGGAAGGAAGGAAGAAATGGAGGAAGGAAGGAAGAAAGGGAGGAAGGAAGGAAGGAAGAAATGGAGGAAGGAAGGAAGAAAGGGAGGAAGGAAGAAAGAAAGAAAGAAAGAAAGAAAGAAAGAAAGAAAGAAAGAAAGAAAGAAAGAAAGAAAAAGACTCCCAGGTCATACTGGCTATCAATACTGACCATATCAATGAGCTCTGGGTTTGAGAGACACTGCCTGATTCAATAAGGTAAGTTCCTGACATAAACCTCAGGCTTCCATGTGCATACACACATATTCACACCCACACATGCATGTGCCCAAACACCTGCAAACACACACACACACACACACACACACACACACACACACACAACACACAAAAATTGGATTATTTTTTTAAATCCCCCTTCCCTTCTTAATCTAATTTTTGTTACAAGTCCTCTTAACAGGATATCTATCTCTTAATGAAATTCAAATATAAAATACATACTTCTTAACTTCTTTGGTAACATTATTAACCTATTATACCTTAGTAATATTAGTTCTCAGAAACATTACCAAATTATGGTAGTTAAATCCCTCTGTCTTTTGCTCTATGAGTGTGATTTGAAACTGGAGATTTAAAGCCAAGCTTTCCTTTGAAGAGGAAAAAGGACTACTACTTCTAGCCTCATCTCTGGATGAGGACTTGACCAAAACATACTCCACAGGATGTCCTGAGGACGGCCCTGGTGAGTCATTTTAGACTCTCAGATAATCCAACATAAAACTCAGCCCTCACACTAACTAGAATCATTAGGAAAGAGGATCTTCTTCTCCTTGAGTTCAGATATGAAAGCAAGAAGAAAGAATTGAAAAACAGGAAGACATCATTGAAGAACCTGGATCTACTGTGTTCAGAATTTTCATTGTAACTTTTTTACTAAAAGCAATTTGAGACAGATTTCTCTCACTTGCAAAAAAATAAATTTTGCTGACATAAAAATAAATATTTTACACATAGTAGTAGACTTTAAAGTAGCTTTAAAAGGTAGCATTGAACCCAGGTATGGTGGCACATGCCTTTCATCCCAGCACTCAGGGGGCAGAGACAGGTGGATCTCTGAGTTCCAGGCCAGCCTGGCCTACAGAACAAGTTCAAAGACAGCCAGAGCTACACAGAGAAACTCTGTTACAAAAACAACCTCCCAAAAAAGTATGCTTAGATACTTATTTCATTCAATCAATACTAAAGGAAGAAGTTTTATAATATATGTCACCACCATAATAACTGGAGTCTGAACACTTTCCAAGTCTTTATTCTGCTAAGCAGTGGAGCAGACGAGTCCCTGATGTGAAAGATATGTGGTTCCTGAACTAACCTAGGCTCTCGATAAACATAAATTTCCTCTGTATTGTAATTTTGCTGTTGTTACTATTGTTTGTCATTGTTACCTGTCCTCTATGACTACCACAGCTTGGGAAAAAAACTGCAGTAAGCCAGGGTCTGGCATTTTCTAGTTCTAACTGCTTTTCATTGCTTCCATAAATCCCCCTTATATAGTTTCCTTCTGTGTCTTATAAACAGTCATTTTAGTTCATCAAATTGCTATAATATTCCTTGAGGATTCTCCCAAATATTAGTTTAGAATCCTAATATCCTTTAAAGCAGTAGAAACCTTTCAGTATAAATAGATTCTAATCTCTGGGGCACACAGTTTTATTTGATTCCTGTAGAGCTGTCTTTCAAATATTTTTTAGTCTGTGATTAATTTCTTAACGCACATAACAATTATTTCTAATACCCTCTACCACTGCCAGTGCCTGTAAAGTCATGAGCTACTTAAACAGTAATCATAATCATAGCATTACCATCACCAATACTACCATAGCCACCAGGACCACCACAACCATCACTACCACCACCACCACCATCACCACCACTACCAGCATTACCACCGTCACCACTGCTACAATGACCATGACCATGACCACCACCACAACCACCACCACCATGACCATTGCCAGGACCACCACCACTACCACCACCATAGCCACCCTCAATCACCACCATGAAAAACAAACATGAAAAAAATAAAGATTTTTATTTTTATACAAGCACAATTGCAAAACTTTAAATAGATGATGGATATTGAATCCATCCCTGTTGAGTAAATGTGGTTCACCACAGCAAAGATTTCCTGAGAGAGTCAACTGTTGGCTTTTCCCCACAGGATAGATTTACTTCCCTTATGAAAGGATGGGTAATGGTTCTCTCAAGTTTGCTAACATATTAGAAATACTTTTCTCAATTGCCTATTTTGTTTCTTTCACTAACTCTCTGTTTATTCTTGCTAAACAAAATGCTTGGATCCCAACAGAGAAGCATTTTGAGACCCATTTAGCTATTGTCTTTAATGCTGAGAAAAGGACCCCAAAAGGGCAAATTGCCTGGCATCCACAAGAGAAACCAGCTGTCAATGGAATCATTGATAGGTTTTAGGAATTAATTAAGCAGAAGTTCAGAATAGGAAATTAGTGTTCTGGCTCTGCCTCCATCAGATCTTTTCAGTAAGGCTTCATTATCCTATAATGAAAACAAAAGCTGCTTCTATTGAAAATAAATGGAGTAGATCATTGAAGGGCTTATTTACTTGTTTGTTTATTTGTTTATTTAATTTTGTGGCTTTCTATTTATGGAAAAAGACATGGTGAAATATGATAGAACTGTATTGAGAGGTGAAGACATCGGTGTCACTAGGACACGTTTTGGAACACAGCTATAACTACAACTGTAGGTGTAGAAACACCAACTGTGCACTTGGTATATTTTCCAACTTGAATATCAAATCCTGACAGGTTTCTATGTGCAAATCTGTTCCCAAGTTGGTGGTGTCTTTTGGGGACATGGTGGAATCTTTAGGTGATAGAACCTCATTGGCAAAACTAGGTCACTGAAGACATGGCTTTGAAGGTTGCACTTGCTCCAGGGTTACTGACTTTCTGTGTCCAGTCAGCCATGGTGTAAGGAATTCATGCGGCCAGGAAATTCTGCACAAGTACATGAAACCAAACAGCCATGGTCTGAAACTGTGAGCTGACATAAATCTTCTGTCCCTTAAGTTGTTCTCTTGAGTGTTTGTAACAGTGATGAGAAAAATAACTACTGCAGAGAAGCTGCTCTCTCATCGGGCATCTGTGAAACCACCAAAACAGGTACTCTGCAAACACAATCAGGTCTGTTCCAGATTTCTTTAGCCAAGAGGAGTTAATATACTCAATAAACAATAAACTACTACTGAATGCTGTTTGTCTTATCCTCAAGTATTCCACCACCTAAATTAGAAAGTATAAATATTTGTATATTGTTACTTATCTGTATAATCCCTTCAGGAGAAAACTACATTTTTGATCCCTGCATTTTCATTGTATAATATTCTCTCCTCTAATACTGAACATATCCTTGGCCCACCTGGACCTCATCTTCTCCTTAGATATGAAATATATTGGGCTTTGTGTACAGTCAGTACTATTTTGCAAATGAGGTTTGTGTACATTCTGGGTGTCCAGCCTTTGGAAAATAAGAAACAACGCTGTTTGCTACAAAGTTCACTCATTGAGAACATTAAAACTAATGTAAAAATAAATGAATAAATTAGTAAATAAACCTGAAAAAGAGAAGAATGTTTTCAACATCAGATATTCTTGAATCTTAACTCTAATTTAGCACCAAGGAGGCATACCACAGTTTATGAAGAAATCATAAGCTCTCCAGGCCACCTCCTTTATTTTGCCTCCTACTCCCCATGAAGATAGAAAATATTTTTTACTGCAAATGTTATAGTATCAAGCAAAATAAGGCAGTTTAAAAGACAAAGAAGAGCCTAGTATAGAATACATCAGAGAAAATTTACTCAAAAGAGAATGCTGAGTTTGCAACTAAGTCGATCAGATAGGATTCTTGATGCAATTAGTGGTAAGTGTAAGCAGAGAATAGGTAAGTCTCCATCTTTAGATTATATGCATATATATGTGGGGGGAAAGCATATATATAATGTTTAATACAGAGACATATAGAAAGAGAGTGATAAATGAGGAAGTTCTTGAAATTTCGATGGATCACTATGTTATCAACTCCATTTAAATCAATTTTTATCAATTAAAAATCAGATGATAACATGAAAGCTGAATCTCCATTCTTGTCCAACACAGCATTGTTTGAGGGAGTACGAGTTTGATAAAGAGATTACACTAAATGGCAAAATGTCAAGGATCAATCTGCACCTAGCAGTGTAGCTCAGACAGGCACCACACAATAGAGGAAGCAGATGACTGAGCAGATATTTATTTCCTACAATAATGAAGCTGGGCGAGGTTCAAGTGTGTCAGATAATCTGATTCTGTGATTAAAAACTCTTATCCTGTGCTGCAGACTGCAGTCTTCTTGCCAGTGCCATCCTTGGTGAAGATATAGGCATTCCCAGATCTCTTCCCCCTCTTTTCAGGGCACCAGGACCAACATGGAAACCCCCAATTTTTTGAGCCCATCTGAACATAATCACCTTCTAAATTAGTCCTTTCTCCAAAACCCCTCCTACTTCCATTATTTTGGAAGCTCAAATGTCAGCATATAAACTGAAAGGACAAACTTTTAGGTCATAGTATTCTGCCCCTCACCCTCTAAATTACAAGTGATCTATGTCAAATTACAATCATCCCATATGGACTTTCTCATTACCATGACTAAATAACTGACTTGAAGACGTTTTAAGAAGAAAGGGCTTCTTGTAGCTCATGGCTTGAGAGGGATCCCACCATGGCAGTGAGAGCATAAGCCTGCTTGTTTACATCTGAGATCAGGAAACTGAGAGAAGACAAGAAGTGAGGCAACTATAAAACCTTGAGCCACAGTCTTTAGTAACCAACTTTCCCAAACTCTACAGCCTCCAAATAAAGGACTACCAAATGACAGTCAGGTACTTGGGCACAGTTTCTGGAGCATATTTCAATCACACTCAGACCATAGATGCATCTAGCCCCTTCCAATTCTTAGTTAACCTTATTAACACTTTTAAGTCTGAAAACAATATTCTAATGTCATCTGAATGAGACATAAGAATTCTGAACCAAAAGTGCTCTGAAGCTGTGAACTGTGAAAATTAGCAAATGCCATACTTCTAGCATGAAATGGTTGGACAAGCATGGGGAAGGCATTCCGATTCCGTAGGGAGAAATCACAGGCTAGAATCACAGAACTCACAGAGGTGAGTTCCAAGCCAAGTAAATGTATCCTGGAGTCATTCTCATGTCTGTGACTCATGAATAAGTCTCCTTTGTGTGATGCCCTGCCTCCCGAATCATTGCAGACTGTGAGGCTGCCTTTTAGGTAACTGGAATGGTGGTCTTTGCCTTGCAATTCTGTCAAGCAAGGTTACCTTCCAGCTGCTTTACAGACCTACCCAAAAGGCTATTCTGTAAAGAGGTCATGCCTGCCCACTCACAGTTATAGGTAACCCGACCCAATGCTGCCACTCTGCTATCATTTGATTTATTTGAACTGAGACATGAGAACTGATCTCTAAAACAGCTGTGGGACCATTCATTCCTTTTCTTGAAATAAGTATGTGTTCTCAATAAGTTCCACAACCCTGTCTTATAGAATCTTAGTAATCCAGTAGCTTTCTTTCATCTGGCCCCATCTCAGCCTCTTTAACCTGTCAGTTTCTTCTCATGCACCATGATCTCATATTGAGATGGCCAGCCACACTCTGCTATTCCCTTCTGAGCTCGTCTCAAATTTTGTAACACAAACAGGCTGAGAACTTTCTACATCTTTATGTTCCTAGTCTTTTTTGCTCAACAGTGCTGTCTTAAAGATGTATATTACATACTCATATTAATATTATTTGTAAGTAATTAGGAGGTTCCTTTTCTTAGAGATATCTTCAGCTAAACATCCCTCTTCCTTTTGCATAGATTTTCCATATTAGAATATAACTGGAATACAAATGTAATTCCTCCAAATTCTTTGCCACTTTATATTCAGAATCATCTTCATTCCAAACTCCAAGACCATAGTTCTCATTTCAGGTGGAAATCTCATAAGGAGACATACTACCATATTATTTCTATAAACAATCTGCTTATTAGTTTTTCTAAGAAAATCCCTCTACAGTGCTCTTCTTTTCATCCTGGTTCTTACCAAAATTACTTTAATGGGCTTGTCATAGAAGTCATGACTAACTGTTAGCATGCATCTGAAACTCATTTCAGGCATCCATCTTGCACCAAGTCTCAAATCTGCTGCCACGTTTTGAGGCAATTGACAGAGAAGCACCACCATGTCAATATCAAAAATCGTCTTAACTCAGTCTGCACCACAGAATAGAGCAGATTGTAGGACATAAATAAAAGGCATTTGCTGCTTGTGGCTCTGAAGGATCCAGGGTTAAGATAAAGGTTAGAAGGGGAGGAAAGAAAGAAAGGAAAATAGAGGATATGGGAAAGATCTGCTATCTTTTCCCCCAAAGGAAACTAATCCCCTTATAAAGGCCCCAGCCTTCAGGATTTTATTTAAAGGTAATTATTTCACAAAGGTCTCACCTCTAAATCCTTTATGCTAGAGGTTAGGGTTTCAAGATACAAATGCAGCAAATACAAAGACTTTGATATCGTAATGGAAACTAAGCCTATTTTCATTATTAAAGAAACTATTTTGGTAAAGTAACTTTGGTGAATTTATAGAGACTGTGCATGACATACTAGTAAACGTAACCCACTAATGAAAAGGTAAATGGCAATATAATTAAGTTGTCAGGATATAATTAAATATTCAAAGTAAAAGTGTGATTCAACATGACAGTCAACAAAGAAGCGTTATGTTATGCGGGTCTGCTGCTTCATCCACACAAGAATATGTTAGTGCAATGGATATAATACTGAGTGAAAGATGCTTTCTGTAAGAGTTCATCACTGTGCTTATCTTGACTCAATTAACAGATGTCTAAGACTGTCAAAATATATTTCCAAATGTTTGCATAGCTGCATTTCAACAGATGACTGACATGAGAGACAATGAGTTGAGTGAAAGATTTGCCCTCATTCTGGGCAGCACCATCGAAAGGTTTGGCAGCCTAGATAGAAGGAAGTTGGAGTGCATTTGCGTGCATTTGCACATGCTCCTTCCTCCTGAGTCCATGGGGCTGTGACTTGCAGAGTCTGTGAACCTGGGATTCCAGTCTTGTCAGCCTTTCAGTACCATCATGAGAATCAAGTCCTCCAGGAAATTCTAAAAGCAATATGGTCTTCTCTATCAAGATTTCTTTGTGTTTACATTAATCAGAGATGCTTTATCACTTTTGATTAAAAGTTGCCCTATCAAATTGCACATAAAAACATGTGGCTAATACAGTAGAAAAATCAATATTCAGGTACATTTATTCTTTCAGCATTCTCACTGAGTTTGGTATAGCAGAAGACAGACAGGCTGAAGGTCATTATAACTCATAAATTAGCAAGGAAAGTGAATATGAAAATGTCTGCTTATGTCATACAAGTTGAGTTGACTTAAAGACCTATCATTTAGGGAATGAGAAGGTGGGAAATCTGAGCAGAGGTAAAGAACAGGACATTCAGCAACAAAGCAAAATATAAAGAGCTCTTGCTCTCAGCTCAGCCAAGAGGCAATGGGAAGTTAGGAACAAATTTAGAGCATGGGGTACCCAAAAAGCAAGACACTATACTAAAATTTGACTTGGAGATTTGCAAGATCTGAGCCATTGACTACTCAACATCCCATGAAGAAAATGCAGAGCAATGTCATAATTTCTCAACTCTAAAAGACTTCAGTCACTTGCTACTTGATGTGCATCAGAATCAAATTTATTTGTTCTTTGCTGGGGGTTTTCAAAAGTCTAATGCATGAGAAAGGGGGCAACCTACAGAAGATAACGGCTGAAAGAGATGGTGCAGCATAATCAAGATACACATTGAAGGAGCCAGACCCAGTTGCAAGCCATGTGTAAACCTGACAGAGTTGTATTTTTCCTTTCCCTTGGTTTCAATTCCCTCATCTTTATACCGGCACTGTATCCCAGAGTTTATAGAAGAGTTAAATAAAATGAGACTTAAAAACAACATTGTAAATTCCTAGATACACAGCAATCACTGAGCAACTGTTATTGTGGGTAGTTACTAAAAAATATTTATATGGAATATGAATCATAAGTTAAGAATAATAAATATGGTAATATAATCATTTGAAAGTTGGAAGTTTTTCTGTAATTAAAAGATTATATATTGTTAAAATTATTTTTGCTATGACTAATAACATAAAGTTCATAGTAACACTGATAATTTCCTATTAAGATTTTCACTACTTAAATAACAAAGACATGAACTTTAAAAATATAAAAAGTTGTAATGATAATCAGGGCTATGGCACATGAAACCCATAAGAGGAAATAGTCTTCCAAAGAAACAAAATATAAATGGATTCAGTATCTCCTCTCAAAACTAAATGTAAGTCATCACAAAAGATAGCATTTAATCAATATTAGGGTGTGGAGAGAGCTCAGGAGGTAAAGACTCCTGCCACCAAGACTAAGAACCTGAGTTCAATCTCAGGGACCCACGAGATGGAAAAAGGGAAACAACTCCACCAGTTGTTTTATGACCTCCATACACATACTATGGCATGGTACATGTGCATACATACGTGCATGAACACACACACAATATAAATAAGTAAATGTGTTTTAAAACACCCAAAATTAAGTATATGCAAAATATTGGAACACATGATGAAGGCTTGCATATTGGTGAACATGGTACTATGATGACTAACAGTCTGCTGTTAATATCACTTCAATGCCTACTTTCCTAAACCGACACTAGAAAAAAAGGGGGGTCAACCCCCCCAAAACACAAGCCCAGATCTTCAGTACACTCCCCAGACTCTTTCTTTACATCTACTTGAATTAAAATAGATCAAAGGTAAGGCTGTACTTATTGAAAAAGTTAAGGAAAGTCATTAAACACACAAGTTCCCTTCCTTGTTACACATCCCAGTAAAACAGGACAGGCAGTGGAAGTCTGCACTTTGAATCTCCAAGCCAAGAAGAGCAGATACAAACAAAAATAAACCGTAATTTGTTAGCAATAAGCTTTGACATTGAGAGCTGACAGAATTGGCCCTTGCAACTGAGAACCAACCAGATAAGTAAATTGAGATGTAAAACAATGAAATAAATTCTACTTGTATCCAGTGACACGACACAATCTCATAAACACACAGCTGAGCTAAAGGAAAATCATTAAGAATACGTGCAATTGAATGTGATGTTCACTAAGACAGAAATTTTGTCACGTACACATATTAAATTGTTTCTTACCTGAAAGCAAACAAGGGCATGCTTACCTGACTGTATTTTGATATAACGTTATGAACTTTCTCTTCTAGTCTACAAATTATTTCCTTGTCCATTTTATCATCATTAAACATTTCCACCGAGGGAAAGCAAAAGCTTCAAAAGATCAGACAGGCAGACAGCATCTTAATCTGACAGGTGCTGTGGCAGTCAGTTAAGAGAAAGGCATGGAGTGAAGTTGAGATTGTCCTGGTACATGCAGATGGCAATGACCAAGACAGGAAGGCAAAGGGAGAAAAGATCACCAGTTGTGTAAGAGAGACCATAAAAAGACTCTTACCCTACTCTAGTACTGACTTCCAATGGAGCGTTGAAAACACGTAAATACATGAAAACACATCAATACATAATTTCCTTAAGTAAAAGGAAATTTGAACTTGCTAGTAGAAATGTACAACAGACTATCTCAAGAAAAAGCAATGCAGACTAATCAGCTATGATCAAAAAAATAAAAAAGTAAAATGTAAGCTGTACTGAATTTCTAGAACAAGAATTATTCCTTGGGATGCTGAGATACTAGGTAAAAACCAAGTCACTGACAGACCAAGCTGGTCTCAAGTCTTCCAAGTCATATGCAATGCCAGCAAGCAACGTGGCAACGGTACTCATATGTCTAAGAAAATAAAACACAAGCCAAGATTCTTAGATAAAGCAAAATTGCTTTTCAGAAAAATACAAATTTAGTCAGGAAGAAACTGAATAAATTAATACCAACTACATCTGAAGATTGAACTAAAACTGAATAAATGAGTTACATTTCATAATAGATCATCGATTGTGACAGGATGATGCAGAGACACAATCTGATTGTCTCTTGAGTCTTTGTTCTTTATTGAAAAGAGACCTTTAGAAACTAACAGTCTGTACAATGAAAAAAGTTTAGATATCCTCGTAGTTTGCATTCTTTTCTTCCCTAAAGTCAGGTAAATTTAAATTAATGTATCATATTATTAGATAGCATTCATCACTTCTTTTCATTTTTATCAGCTATTATTTCTGGCTAGCTTTCTTTCATTATAATATACACAAAGAAATTTGAATTATAATTACTTAAAATTAATTCAATGGTTATTATTTAGTAGTGAAATTTGGGATTTTTAAAAATTCTGACTTTTTAATGCATTTCAATGTTTTTAATGTGTTCTGTAAAGACACTAATACCATTAAATAAAAAGCTAGAATTATATGCCAGAAATTACAGACAAGATTGAGACAAAATTTGCCTGGCCAATTTGACTTTTGCTTTAACAAAACCCTTCATTCCTAGTATTTCTTAATTGATCAAAATCTTACCTTGGACTTGACATCAAATATACCATTAACTTAAAAATAATAATAAATTAACAGAAAAGCAGAATAGCATGCTAATAGACAACCTGGCAAAAGAATCTTAGAAATTTCCTTCAGTCCCTTGTCAAGCAAAGTACTAATTGCCTGAAGAAGAAAAATTGGTGAGGGAAGAAAGGAAATGATTTCAAAGAATTTGGGCTCGCTCTCGCAAATCACACAAATGATTATTATTCTGTGCGCTGTAGACTGAATGACTATAATATGCTCTGCTCAGAAAGCTATTGTGTTTCTCTAGTGGGTGCAGGTTTTCCTAGTATACCCAGGGTTATAATGCTCCCTGGGAGCCTTCTAGTTCCAAGGCATTATGCAAATGTAATATATTAGCAAGTGATCCTCTATTTGGAATGTTAAAAGAGGGAATTTCCTCTTTAAAAAAATTTAAGTGGCTCTTTTTACAGATTAAAAAAAAAAGTAAAAGAAAGCCATTTTAAATGACCAAAAGCCTTAAAGTTTTTTGGCATTATCAAACAAAAGATATGGTAGTTCCGAGTTTTGGAGAAGAATGCTTTTTCAGGGAAGGCAAATGAAGGGCAGGACTTCCTTTTGATGGATTTCTGGTGCTGAGCTAAATTTAAACTGTGTTATGTGTGAATATGATTAAATAATGACAAATCCTTACCTTGAGTTACTGGAGGAAATGGATAAGACCCCATAGAAAGAAAAGCAAAAATCCTTCCTAAAAGCACCTGCTCACATTCAGGCTCTTTGCAAACATCTGCCAATCTAGTTAACACCAGGCCTTTGTTCCTTTTGACCCCTGCAAGTCTGGCTGTGGCTTTAAATCCAATCCTATTTTTCAGTCTATAGGAACACAGCCTACCATAAAGGTGTTTAAGTGTGCTAAGAAGACCAAGAGATGACACCCCAGACAGGGTTTGTGAAGCTCAATGCCAAAGTAAAGAAAGGGTGTTAGGTGTCTGAGGTCTCTGTGGTCCTCCCTTCCTCAACATCCCATCCCTTCTTCTGCCACGGAGTGCTTCACAGAACAGGAAACAGGTCTGTCTGTGGTCCTCCCTTCCTTGACCTCCCATTCACAAGCTGCAAACCAAACAGAGTTCTTCTAAACTCCCACTGCAGCAGTATATCCAAGCAAAGCCATTCATAGCTAAGGTTTTATGTGAAGAGACCTTGGAGAAGGAGGTAAAGACAGGACTGCTGAGCAAATGAAAATGGAATGAAGGAGAATATAGGGTTTTTCAAATCACTTTCTTTTACTGCCTCTAGATTCATTCAAAGAGGTCTCAAGACTCCCATACAAATCACCTTTCCTCATTGGACATCAAAGAGAGTTTAAGAACCTACAGAGAATTAAAATGCTCTGAACTGAGACTGCATGAAGACTACAGCTTCATTCCATCCAGCCATGAGAGCAACTGCTGCTGTACTCCAGAAAATTAATTTTCCACCTAGTGATTTCCTTTAGTTTTCCCATAATGGAGCACTGACAAACCTACAAATCCAAGAATTTTAAGAGCTGTAGGCAGTCTTCAGCCAACATCTTCTACATAGCCTAAGTTACCCTAAAATTAAGCACTGGGGGTAACTTTAAAAATGTGAGAATGGAGGGAGCTATTGAGAAGGGTATATAAAGAAAAGAACCAACAGGCTGAATAAGTCTTCACAATTGCTTACATTTATGGGATAAGGCCAGTAAGAGAGTCTGAAATAGGTTAGCTTTTTTCAATATGTGTATTCAAAGGTTAGCATACAGATGGGACAGGGAAGCAGAAGAAAATGACTATGTTTGACCATTCCATGGAAAAGTGAGACAGACATAGACAGATGGAGAAAACTAAAATTGGACAACACAAAGACAACATTAAATCACCGGAAATATGAATGAAAGTTTCTGAAGGTGTAGAGTAACCAGCAAAATGTGTACTATATAGAAAAACATGGACTATACAACAAAGCATGACTATAGCAAAGCATGGCAACTCATGTTTGAAAAACAGAAAGGAAGAAGTTACATTTAGTTTACCCTACTCTGAATTACTCTAATATCCTACCAAAAGTATGGAAGGGTAAGTCATATTTCCCAATTTTCACCTCTCTATGTTTAAAAAAATGCTTTCATACATAGAATGACTTAAATATGACAGCTTTTCAAGAAAATGGAAGGGGTTCCTTGGATGATACTCATCCTACCATATTAGGCCTATCCTTAACCTAATGGAAGATTGTATTTATTGGGAATTCAGAAGGATTTTGTCATTCCTTTCATATAACTATCATGTACCCCATTCTTAGTTAATGGGAATGACTATTCTCTTTCCTTGATAGGTTTGTTTTTGTCTTGTTTTGATGATTATTGTTGTTGTTTTACAAGGAGTAGTGTCATTTTGTTGTGTTATCTAAGCCTCAAAAAACTGCATTTGGTATTTATTTTAATGAGTTCAGAAAATGTATTTAACCATGAGGTCCATGAATATAAAAGCAATGGACCAAATTTTCTTTTATGGACTGAGTAGAATGCATTTATATATTTTGAAATATGTATGTGCATAAGAAAGAAAGATGGAGGAAGAGAGACAGAGAGAGAACAATTAAAGAAAATAGGTCATGGAATTGAAAGAGATCAAGGGAGTGTATATGGAAAGGTTGTTGGATGGAAACTCAGGGCAAATTATGAAGTTATATTATAATCTCAAAAAATATAGTTTAAAACTTCTCCTAGCTATTAGTATTTCATGGATATATTGTCAAAAGATGACTGAACTATAATTTCTGTTTCCTTAGTTCTCCAACTTTTAAATACTTCTCATGGTACATCATCATGGTGAGTCAGCTCCGTTATATGTTTACTATCTTTATGTATCCAGTTGTCCTCTATGACTATGGAAACTCTGACCAGTGTACCAGAATATAATATATATGTTTGTAATTTTTGAAAGAAGAAGAGGATAAAATTTCAGAAAAATATGTGCTATTTGAAATAGAAAAACAAAAAGATTTTTAAAGTGAAACAAATAGCTTAGTAAATGAAATAGCAAATACTGTAAGTTTATAACATAGAAAGTTAAAGATACCAAAAGAAAATCCATGAAAGAAAAAAATAAATAAACTTAAATAATATTAGAAAAGACAGGGAAAAAATAAATGAGACTGGAAATTTCTAATAAATTTCCAAAAGCTAAATATCAAGATTGATAGATTTAAACATATAAAAATTAAAATAAATTTGAATGAAAAGAGTCCATTAGAAATAAGGGAACATAACATACTGGGGAAATACAGTTAAATGCACTTTTAAAACATAATATTAAAGCACAAATCATTTTCTAAAATTTACCAAATCAATAAAATACAACCAAATCAAGAGAAGAAGGAATAAAACAAAGATTCAAGAAAAGAAATCCAAATGCCCAAGAAACATAAAGAAAAGTGTCTGACTTTAACAAAATGAATACTATAATAAAATTATTTCACAATAAGAGTTAAGAGGAAAGTCAGCTCAGAAGTTAATGTTGCCTATTTGTATTGCTGTGAAGAGACACCATGAACAATGCAACTTCAGAAGAAAGGGTTTATTCAGGCTTGCACAAGGATGAGAGAGGGGACAGAGAACTCGAGTTCACTTACCAGGACCAACACCAGGTGATTCAGAGTCACCTCCATATCCAACTGTAGAGGATCTGACATGTTCTTGTTGTCTACAAGCTATCTGTACACATATACTTATATTTCCTTTTAAGAATTAAGAAATTAGGGCTTAGTTAGAAAAGTGCTTACCATGCAAGCATAAGCACCTGAGTTCAGAGTCCACACCCACAAAGAAAGGAGAGTGCAACAGAGCGTGCTTGTGATCCCAGTCTAGGGAGATAAGAGACAGGCCAGCCAATAGCTCCTGTCCTTGTGATACAGATTCAGTGAGAGACCCTGCCTCAAAAAGTAAGTGGAAAATACCCAACACTGACCTCTGACTCCAACATGCACATTCACAGACTCATTGGAAGATGACTATGCATAGATCACACACACAAACACAAAAGGAAAAACAGAATTAAGGAACATGACAATATTTAGCAAGACAATGGGAAATTGCACATTTCTATGGGACTATAAACGAATGCAAATAACTCTAGTTAAATTTGTGAGGTTAAAAAAGTATACACTCTATAGATTAGAAAATGCACTTATTGGTAATAGATCTGTCAATCTCTAAAACATGTAGAAAATGTTCAACCCCAATTACCAAAATCATCTGAAAATCTCTAACAGATACGTAAAATATTCAGCCAAAATCACCACGAAATATTTGGAGCGCCATTATTCTTTTACTTTTTTGGGGGGGGTAGGGTCTTTTCCTGTGTAGCTTTGGAGCCTGCCCTGGACTAGGCTGGCCTCGAACTCACAGAGATCCACCTGCCTCTGCCTCCTGCGTTCTGGGATTGAAAGTGTACACCACCATCGCCTGGCAAGCACCATTTTTCAAATGGTTCATCCCAAATATAACGGAGATAAAATTGTGACTTGTAAGACAACTTAGCACAGGGAAAATTATTTCACTAAACACCATTGATGGACCTCAGAGACAGCCTGACTGAAAGCATATTTTAAAATATTGCCTATATCCCATTTGAATTAGTATCGGGACACAGGAGATTTAGTCAATGAATTTCTGACAGCAAGCAACAACTGTTACCTAGTTAACTGAATAATGTAAAACACAGATAAATTACTAAATACCTTTTGTGACAACAGCCATATACTTTTGCTAAATCATTAGACGCATAAAGAATCCCTAGAAACTGACTGGTGAAGACAAGAAGCAGCTACATCCGTAGGGCCCCATGGAAACAGCTGAAAAAAAGTACTCCAAGGAAGGATCCTAATTTACTTCTTCTCTAGCCTGTCATCCAAGACGGAGCAGTGACACTGGGTTCCAGGAATAGAAGTTGAGAGGCATGGAAAGCCAGAGAGTTGTGTCTGAGGATGCAGCAGTAAGACTGTTTCTAGAACTAGAATGTAAGAGTCAGGGCATGGAGGACATCAAGAAAATCAGACTCTCCAGATCAACATGAGCTAAGGGCATATGGGCTCACAGAGACTGAGGCAGCATACACAGGGCCTGCATGGATTCTCTGAGTAACTATTATCGTTTCCAGGTTAGTGCTTTTATGGGACTTCGGAGCAGGTGAACAAATGGATCTCTTAGTCTTCTCTTGGGCTCTTTCCCATCTGCTGGTTTGTCCTGTCCAACTTAAATGCAATAGGTTTTCTTCAATCTTCTTATGTTTTATTTTGTTATATTTTAATGTTATCCCTTAGAAGCCAACTCTTGAATGAGAGACAGAAAGAGAGTGGGTCTGGATGGGAGGGGAGGTGGAGGTAAACTGGGAGGAACAGGAGAGAAAATGGTAATCAGGATGTATTATGTATTTCAATAAAAGGAGGAAAAGAAATAAAAACTTAATATCAATGAATAGTAATAGTAATAAAGACTGGTTCTGGAATTTAAAGTTGCAAAACTAATCCAGCCACTGACAAGGGACAGGCCATGGCTGCAGAAAGTTGAAGTATCAAGCTAAGTGATGCAGGCACTGAAAGGGAAATAAATGGGAGGCCAAGGCCCTCTCTTCACTGGCCTTAGGATGCTCTGGTATAACTCACAGGGGCCATCTGCTAAAGCAGAAATGGAGCTTCCAGAAGCCCAGCTCCAGAATCAGCCACACAAACTCATACTAAAGAAAGAATAAAGTGGATACAAACACAAGAAAAAATGTTGAATAATTAAGACATTAGTCAAACTTTAAAATACGACCAGCAATATTTGGAAGAGCACATGAGTTTTGATAAAGCTAAGAGGAGATGCACAGGGTAGGAAACCCAAAATTTTGAACAGAGATGATATCTGAGGGATACAGAGGGGTTCAAAGTTTTCAACTAAGCCATGTGGATTTTATTTCCAAGCTACATGGCGCATTACAAATTAACATATTGGTCACTTGCTAGGTATTTAAAAGCATGAAATAATGGGCAATGAGTGTGGTCCTTTACAGAGAGAATGTTTGTGGGGGGAAACACTCAGTGCTTTAATCCCCAAGCAAAACTGCACATCTTCCTGTCTTATGTCTTACAGGGTACTGATTCAGATGAAGAAAGTGTTCTGACCTGGTACCAAATGGCTGCACTTCAGATTTCCCGCAGACTGACACTGCTTCCTGGGAAGAAAACATTCAAATCGTCCATGAAATCCCCATCTGCCTGTGTGAGAACATTTGCAGGGATTTGAAGTCTCCTAAATTAAGTGGCAGTAATGCATCTACTAATGAAAATACCCTCTTCAGTTTGCCGCCAAGCTCAACTTTGAAATGGCAATTGTATTCAGATGTTTAAAATGGAGTCACATTGAGAGGCTGGTAAACAAGGAGAACACTAAGAGAGACATACATGGTCCCCTGGAGAAGGGGAAAGGGACAAGATCTCCTGAGCAAATTGGGAGCATGGAGGGGGAGAGTGAACTAGGAGAACAAGAAGGGGAGAAGAGGAGGGGTGTGGAAGACATGATGGGACAGGGAGGTTGAGTTGGAGGAAGAACAGAAGAGAGCAAGATAAGAGATACTATAATAGAGGGAGACATTATAGGTTCAAAGAGAAATCAGGCACTAGGGAAATGTCTGGAGAGCTACAAAGATGACACCAACTAACAATCTAAGCAACAGAGGAGAGGCTACCTTAAATGCCCTCCTCTGATAATGAGATTGATGACTAATTCATATGCTATCGCATAGCCTTCATGCAGCAGCTGGTGGAAGTAGAAGCAGACACCCACAGCTAAACCTTGAACTGAACAGGAATCCAGTTGCAGAGGAGGACTGATGAACAAAGGGGTCCAGACCAGGCTTGTGAAACCCACAGAAACAGCTGACCTGAACAAGGGAGAGCTCTTAGTCCCCAGACTGGTATTTGGGAAACCAGCATGGGACTGATCCAGAACCCCTGAATGTGGGTGTCAGTGAGGAGACTTGGAAATCTATGGGGCCTCTTGTAGTGGATCAGTATTTATCCCTAGCATAGGAATGGACATTGGGATCCCATCCCACATGGAGGGATACTCCCTGAGCCAACACAAGGGGGTTGGCCTAGGCCCTATCTCAAAGACTATGACAGACTTTGAAACCTCCTATGGAAGGCCTCACACTCCCTGGAGAGCAGAAGGAGTATGGAATAGGTAGGGCATTAATTGGGGGGCAGGGGAGGAGGGATGGGAGAGGGACTTGGGGTTGACATGTAAAATAATTTTCTTTCTAATTAAGAAAAAAAGGGGGAAAACAATCAATTGAAATAAAATGCACTTAAGGAGTGGCTCACAGCAAGATTACAAACTGACATGTATGTTTCAAATTAAAGGATTTTTTTTGTGTGAAAAAAAAAAGTGGAGTCACATTGAAGGACTCATGCAGCATTAGAAACTACTACCTGAAGCTGAAAATATTTAATTCTACAACATATTTGCTTTCTGACAAGTCTGCTTTGATTTCTTATGGTTGATTTTAAAGGCTTAAAATGGTCATATTTCATACAAATCTCACAATGATACTCCAAAAATGTCAAGATACTGAATACACTGTTATAAAGCAGTTTGCATCATAAACATTCATAATTTTTTAAAGGTGTTTTGTTGATCAACTACTGTATTCATTTTTTTCTGACTAAGTATTATGAGAGAGATACCTCCTAACACACATGAATCTTGAAGAGCAGGTAATTACATCTTCCAATACAGTGATGCCCACCACTTGATTTTGCTGGTCCCATGAATGCTAAAGTGCAGGAAGATGAATAAAGACACTGTAGGCAAGAAACAAAATGAAGGGTGGAAAAGTGGAGGCCATTCATTAAGTGGTGATAGAAGTTCTCCCATTAAATTATTTTCAGAAAGTCTTCAGCGTTTTACAAATGTGGAACCAGAAATAATACTTTAGAAATTATTCCAATGATGTCTCCCTCTATTATTTTCAAATTCTAAAATGTTTCAGATAAACTGGAGATGTGGGTGAGTTGGTGAAGGCTTTGCTTAGCATGCACAGAGGCCTGGGTTCAATCCCAGCATGACCAAAACTGGGTGCCAAAGATGGGGATGCATGCCTGTTATCCCAGGACTCAAGAGGTACAGGCAAGATGACCAGAAATTCAAGGTCATCCTCAACTATATAGTTAGTTTTAGGCCACCCTAGAACATATACAGATCCATACACAAAATGTGTCTTAAATCATATGTAGGATTTTGTAGAAAAATTATAAAAACTTGAGTATGATTTTGAAATACACTGTTTGGGAGATCAAAATACCAATGTGCTTAAGGAAAACTTTATGACATTTTATTCTTATTTATCTTATTCATTTGTTTTTAATTTTCCATTTACGCAATATCATGTCAGTCACATAGCAGATAGTTAATAAGCATTGCTGATGCAAATGTCACTTGCTAACATTTGCACAGACACTGACTCAGCTGCTGTTTCTCATAGAACGATTTTGTGGTTTGTCATCACGATAACCACTTACATATTTGGATGGAAAACAGGCTTTTAGATCTGTGTGTTCAGTCTTTATTCAAGTAAGTAGTATTTGATTCAGTAATTGTGCTCAGATTCTCAGTGTTGGGGGGTGAAGTGATTTTAATACTTAGTAATGGTACAAGTAATGATTGTTCTTCCCAAGCATAAAGATCTTCTCTGGGTAGAGATGACAATGATAGTGACTACAGGGACAGTGTAAAATGATAGAACAATGAGCATTTAATATTAAATGTATACTTTACTAGACATTTTCTGGACTTAAAACATTGTGCTTTGAGCTACCTCTAATTTTATTCTCAGGAAATCTAAACTTTGGAATCCATATTTTTCCATTGAGGAAATCATGTCTTAAAATGGTTGAGAAACATTTCCAACATCATTAAATTATTTAGGGGCAGTTAAAATTGAACACCAATTTGAAGGGGCATTTTTAAAATAAAAACTAGAGCATGTGGGTATGTAGAAAGATCTTCTCTGGGGACATGGGACAGTGGACTCATATATATCAGTGCATTCCACTAAACATAGCTAATGGTCATCTTGCCATTGGAAACAAGAATAGATTGAAAATTACTCCATTGTTGGATCCATTTTCTAGTGTGTGGACTTGTTGGTGTGCTGTGTTAGACTTTCCTTGGGGAGACATGAACCAAGAATGTCTACTCAGCCTGGCTAGGGAACCAACAACAGACCAAAGTAACCAGTCAACAATACTCACTCTGGCTAGGGAACCAACAATATACCAAAGGAACCAGTCGACAGTGATCAACTTAGCAAACCAGTGAATTCATTATGGTTACTTACAGGAGCAGAGATAACTCAAAGCTTCATTACCTCCTGTCCCCCAAGCCTGGGTGGCAGTTCAGGGAAGCTGCAACCCTAAAGCCTTCTAAAGCTGTCAATCAACTAACTAGACTGGCAGGAGCCTCTATTTCCTTAGAGTTGTTTATTTGCCCATAAGCTTGGGGAAGAGCCCCATGTTCTCCTTTTGTTCAGGAACTTCTTGAGACTTGTGAATTGTTTACTACCTGAATTTCATGAGCCTCACCTCTTCCTAGATGGAATGAGAACTTCTTGAACCTGAAATGAGCCTTCCACAGAGGAAATTGCTTCACAGTACAAAATGTTTTGATCACATTTACCATTTCCCCCAATTCCTCCCAGATCCGCTTATCCTTCTTTACCTACTTAGTAGTGGGTTTTCTTCTAGGGCCTAGGGCCCATCTAAACACAAGTTCTTGGCCTCAATAATAGCATCAGGTATGGGTTTTGTCATGTGTAGCAGGCTTTAAAATCAGTCAGAAATATTTTTTAATATCTTATGTGAGATACTGTCTGACTGAGTTGTGTCATGCAATCTGCTACCAAGGCTGAGCCAAGTTCAGTTATGAGTGACAGTTGCTGCCAGACTGCCCACCCTGGAGAGAACCATAACACCGTGGAGAAGTGGCTCTGGAAGTCAGACAGGAAGGCTTTTGTTTGGTCCACTGATAAGATTGAAGACAAGCAGGAATTAAAATCTACTTTTGATAAAGGAGTGTTGGGCTTCAATGTCATTACATAGAATAACAGAAAGCAGTTTTGAATTTTGAGGAAGAAATTTCTCATCTCTAAAGAAGAAAGAAGGTTTACAATTAATGAGGAAAGGAAATAATGATTATAATGATGCATTTCCTTAACCCTGAGGCAATTAGTTAATAAATAATTCCTAAACATTTAATGATGGAGAAAATGACTCTTAACCTGTCTATCTATAGTTATGAAGTTAATTTTTCTCCTGTAAGACTTGTGGACGATGGTGTAAATTCAGTGTTCTTGCTAGCTGTGCAAACATCCTCCAGCTACATTCATTTAGAGGCCATATAATCACGAAGCATGCGCTGGAGACCAGAGAGAGATACCATGGCAGGCAATGGAGAGATACACATGGCAGGCAAGTCATATTTATTCATCGCCACAGGAATTTCTATGGATTAATCCCACAATGAAAGTCAGGAACTTCAAAGTCTTGGCTCAATTTAAGCACAGTCCTCTAGAGGGATGTATTGTAAGAGGGAGAAATAGCATTTTAAAGCAGTTTCTGAAGATAGGATTAGCGGCTAATGTTAATATGCTACAGCAGTCCTCTGGGACTCCGCATAGACGAATCATTGATTTCTACATTTATCTTTCTTGGGACTTCTGTAGTCACTTCAGGGTGTCGTCATGTAATCCACTCATACCAGGGAATGTTTTCAGGGATATTCTAAATAATTAACCTTCTCACACTGGAGTTCAAGTGTCTCTCTGTGATAAAGCACTTGAACACCTCAAAAGTGTAATTATAGGCATGCCCTTGAGAGTTGGACTATATCAAGTTCTCAAAATGAGTGTGGATATTAAAACTGATATAGCAGCAATTAGTTATGGATTTTCTCCATTACCTAGACTGCTGGATTGTGTCATGAAATATAACTCAGTAGAAAAAGTCCACAGAATATGATTTCAGTCTCAGTCCTGAGTCTAGAAACTACCTCCATATTTCTCCAACTTATTTGATTTATTACTGCTATATACAATTGCCTGTGTGTGCAAGTGGGTGTGTGCATACATGTGCACAGTATGCAAGTATGCATGTGTCATAGCACACACATGGGGCTCAGAGAACAACTTTTGGAGACCAGTCTCTCTTTTCACTCTTAGTTCCAAGCATCAAGCTCAGGTCTTCAGGCTTGTGCCACAAATGTCCCTATCCACTAAACAATCTTGCCTGTCCTACTATCATATTTCAAAGGCAAAGGCATCAAAACCATTCCAACTTTCTTTCTTGTTCTCCCAATGAATTAATTGGGTGTTAAGATAGGGTAAACCTGATATATATATGCTATGACACATGCATATATATATATATATATATATATATATATATATATATATATCTTTTGGAGAAAAGTCATGGATACATTGAAAAGCATAACAAATTGCTTGAATAGAAAGAAATTATTAACGATACATTGAAAAGCATAACAAATTGCTTGAATAGAAAGAAATCATTAACTATAATTAACTTATGAGTGTAAACAAGCATAATTAGTCATTAAATTGTAGTTTTATTTACAAAGTAAGCAATTATAAAGTACTTGGTATTATATCAAGTACCCTAGGGCCCCCCTCCCTCCCAAATCATTCTGACCTTAGCTTGAAAAGGTAATGTCCTCACTACCAGTACCTTAATATTCCTTATAAAGTGCAAAATAATTTTATATCTTTCATGAGCAAATTATCAAATAATCAGACTATTTTACAAAATGTCATTCTACTAGAATTACTACAAAGATCATTCCATCAACAATTAAGACCACACGAGGAGTATAAGAACACTTTCTTCTAACTCTAACACCAGCATGTGGTACATGGTGCCAGATAAGTCAGAAATGCTACACCAAGAATATTAAGCTTTTAGGAAAACAGATCTCAAATAAATAATATGTTTTAAAACAAATAATTTGCTTTTCTTGATGCTAGGAATTGTGTTCTTATACTTTTGTTTGTATGGAAAAGGTGTGTATGCACATTATTGATGATTTATAGACACAATAATTTAATATTATAAAATTTAACAATTCTTTTGAGAATCTTCCAGTGCTTTCTCATATGTTACTGAGTTGTTTTCAAGACAACTCTGCACACCTGTTGGCCCAGATTTCCTGTTATCTTGATATCACCTCCTAACGATGGTGTCAACGATGTCTTTTTCTGCTCCTGTTTCTCCAGTCTATCCTCTTTACTGTGGTGAAGAGTCTAGTTCATTATGGTCCCTCTTGCTTGCACATGTTACCTTACTTCCTTTGGTTCACTGATCAGAGGTCATCATTTTCTCAAAAATAGTAATTTTTACACATACACCCATCTCTGTTCTTCTTAGACTATTTCCTTCATTTGCTTACTTCCCTTTTGATGTTTGTTTT
Organism: Cricetulus griseus; assembly: GCF_003668045.3. Lineage (NCBI taxonomy): Eukaryota > Metazoa > Chordata > Mammalia > Rodentia > Cricetidae > Cricetulus > Cricetulus griseus. The sequence goes on from NC_048595.1 coordinate 407,663,586, forward strand.
ATAAACTTCACAGCAATGGCAAGATTATTTGCTGTCTTCCTCCTGTAGAATATATAATTGTCCTAGTTAGAACGCAGCCTACTAGGATTCTCTTCCTTTGCCTGGGAACACAAGACAAGCCAACACTACAGCATGGCTATATGTTATTTCCCCTTGTGAATACACCCTCTAGGGAGGATGGCTATGATCCAGGTAAACTGCAATTACTGTGTAGCACAATGCCAATAGTACTTCTGAGAAAGTTAACATTTCTTGATTTAGCCTCACATTGTATCTGTCAGATGGCTGCCTACTTGGCTAATTGGCCTGCAAAATTGAATAATCATGACACTCACTATATATAATTTACCATCCTTTTGGACTCTACCCTTAGTGAATATGAATACTCCACTGATTCCATTTAACTTGAAAGAGATCCAGCACCTGCTTCTGGGTTGCAGTGCATCTCAGCTGTGCAGTTTTTAAATGCTCCAGCAACTGAAGTTCACATTCACTATTGAATGGCATCCCTCATCTGTAAACTCATTTGCAAACTTTATTGATCAAGATGTACTTTTCTGAGTTGGAATTTAATCTGTAAAGCCTTCTGGAAAATGAACTGAATCCTTTAGTAATCATGGGCAATGGTGGGAGTTATTTGGTTCATGGCAATTTGCATTATTTGTTTATTATACCCCACTGGTTCATGCTGTGTACTGCTGTGCTGTGTGGTAAGGGTGGGAAGTCACTCATTGCCTCATCTTACTCCATAGATGAAATCATTTGGGTTATGGATGAATATCATCATAAAGTGAGGATCGCTACCACTCATGCATCTCCATATTCTTCATGTCCATGTTGTGCCTTATACTGAGTCCTTTCTGGACATCTCTTCATAAATCTCCAGAGAGCTATAATGTTCCAAAACATTAAACCAAAATCAGTAGGATTCCATCTGAACTCAGACTCTGCATAATCCCCTCAGCCCAACATAGGTTACATTGATTCTACTCTATGTTCCATGTTCCCTAACAGTACACCTTCTCTCTCTTCCCCCTAAAATCATGCAGTAGATTAATTAAGCACCATGGTAAAAAGTGATCAGTATTGAGATATAGATATTTTAAACAACTTATTTCAAGATTAGTCTTCCAAAATATGGCTCTGTTTTAACTAACATATAAAGAAATAATGACTAAAATTCATTAAATTAATGATACGTTGGCACAAACTCTTATTCCTGGTTATCAACCTTAGACAGTCTGTAATAGATTATTTAGTAACTCTACAAACTGAACTTCACTTAAATAGTAACATTCTGGAAAATATACTGTTTTGTATGGAGAGGGAGTAGACACTTATAGCAATGGATTGTATTCTCATCTATTAGTATCTAAACCAACATCTAGACTTGTCAGGCAAGATCAATATTTTTGCTTCATGCTTGCATCACAGATTAGCAAGAGGGCTTTGACTGGATAAGATGATACCAAGAGTTTAATTCTGGTGCAACAGAAGATAAAGCACTCAATTGTCCAAGAGATTATAAAATTTATGTTTTGGTGCCTTGTAGACATTAACTATACAGACAGTGGACCAGATAAAAGAATACGTACAGTTCAGAGCACAAAAATATAACACTGTCACTCATTAATGCTTGCTGAAGATTTTTTCCTCAGGAAAGCAGATAAAAATGCCTAAGGTTGCCAAAGCTATACAGACAAGAAAATATACAGCCCTATAATAAAATCAGGGAATATGTTCTCTATTAATAAATTCACTCTTCAATCCATAAATTCTGTGAAAGGAAGGTTAAATAATTATAACATGACAGAAATTGTTAAAAATAAGACATACATAAAACTTTCTTTAAAAAAACTAACTTCCTTGATGTTTTTTCAAGGTTGATCAAAACAAACAATAATCACCCCAATTGTGACCCTTAAATATGCATACTGTCAATTTGTCTACTGAGAAAGGTTTTAGGAAACAAGTTAAATTTTCAAACCAAGGAGTATCACGAGTGAGGTAAAAAATCTTCAACACCTCACACACTATAGGAAAAATCCACTAACAATATTTTTAAAGATTTTGATGAATATATCTTCTCTCTTGGCCTAATTCTGTTTTAATTCTGAGTTGATTTCTCTAGTGTTCAGGACACCCCATTGATTTTGAAGAATGTTTCCTAGGGTTCTCCTAGTAGTGTTCCAAGAATCTGTTAAATGTCAAGGAGATAAATTCAATTTCAAGAATGTGATTCAAGTTATTTGAATTTCATCATATTTTTAAGAAAATAACCTTTTATGTATTTAGAGAAATGAGATATTTGAGAAAATCAAAATAATACTTTAAAACTTTTTCCTTTTATTACTTATGTTTTCTAAATAATTTGTACAAGCTGGGAGTTGGTGGCACACACCTTCAATCCCAGCACTTGGGAGGCAGAGGCAGGTGGATCTCTGTGAGTTTGAGGCCAGCCTGGCCTACAGAGTGAGTGCCAGGACAGGCTCCATAGCAATTCAGAGAAACCCTGTCTCAAAATAATAATAATTAATAATAATAATAATAATAATAATAATAATAATAATAATAATTTGTACAACGTACACCTCAGTAGGGACATGCTCATAAAATTCTCTATTCTACCACTAGGTTTGTGCCAAATCCAGTGAGTGGGTAGATAGATAGTTTTGATGGACTGGAACACAAAGAAGATTAAAAATCTAAACAAAACCATACGAAGTTCAAAGATAAATACAGTGTATTCTTGCTAGGGACTAACTTGTTGATTCACAACTGAAGGTTCCATGTAGAACATTATAGACAGATTTTACCTTGGGTCGCCAGTTCACAAAAAAAATGACACAGAGACTTAGCATTAATTATGAAAGTTTGGCCTTTGGCTTAGGCTTGTTTATAACTAGCTTTCATAACTTAACTTTCTTTATTAAGCTATGTTTTACCATGTAGTTTATTACCTTTCTTTTCTGTATGTCCAACTCCCTCCATGTCTCCTTGTCTCCTCTGCACCAGGGTTATCTCTTTCTACTTCTCTCCCTTTCTGGAAGTTCCACATATACCTCCTGCCCAGCTACTGGTCTTTCGGCTCTTTATTAAACCAATCACAGAAATACATTTTCATACAGTGCACAAATATCCTACAACAGTACATCATTAGGAGATTTTTTAAAAATAACTTTTGCATTTTTATACTTCGTTGTTGATTGCGCATAATGGTAGTTATCAATGAACTTGAACCCTGGTCACTTAGAAATAGCCCTTGGGGAGAAAGATAGCTTGGTTTAGCATGCTTAGTACTTTACTGTCAACACTGCATCACCACCAAAATGGGAGGGGAGAAAAGCAGCTATCTGGTGTTTTCTACGAAGGCTGTGCCTTCTGACATCTGCTAAAAGTCAGGTGTACTGATGAAGGAACTTGAACATCTTGCTGAAAGATGTGGATGGCAAATAAACAAACAAACTCCACAAAACTAAACTCCACTATGGTATACTGAATAGCCCTGTAAGCATTAGGTGAAGACCCCCCACACCTGTCATATTAATGTCACTATACCTGCATTTTATGGCTTAGTAAAAGGCTTGAGAATTGCAACAACTGGCTTTGCAAACATCTGTCAAACGAACAGAGGAAAAAAAAGCAAAGATAATTCGCAGGACAAAGAAAAAGGATAAATAATTTCAAACCATTTAAAATCCAATGCTCAACCCTATCTGTTTCTTAGAAACTTGGAAGAATGCTGGTAGGAGAGAAGAATAAAGGATCTAACCAAAATGTGACCTGTATGAGTTGTGTGCTTTTATAACATATGAACTCTAAATACTTATAAACGCCAACAGTTCAGTGAAGAAAACCCACTCCTGCAAGCTGCCCTTTGACCTCCATACATGTGTGAACACATACAATAAACAAATGAATAAATATATTCAAATGGAGTTGTGGTGATATTTTATTTATGATCTAACAAAGTTTGCTTGAAGATCAGAGTTCAGAGCCACAGCCATAGAGGCAAGGCAGTGATGGCACTCACCTTTAATCCCAGGACCCAGGAGATAAGGCAGATGGATCTCTGAGTTCAAGGTCCCCCTAACCTACATGAGACTGAATAGTCTAAAAGAAAAACAGAACTCACATCTTTGATCCCAGCACTTGGGATCACATGCCTTTAATCTCAGCACCAGGGAGGTGGAAACATGAGTGATATGGCTGGGTGAAGAGAAGAATATAAATTGAGAGTAGACAGAAGCTCAAAGCAGTCTAAGGAGCAATTCAGTCTGAGAAATCAGTCTAAAGCAGTCTGAGGATGCAATCTGGGGACAGGATCACCCCTTCAGTCTGAGGTAGAGGTAAGAGCTAGTGGCTTGCTTCTCTGATATTTCAGCCCACTCCCCCACCCCACCCCCAGCTTGTCTGACTCCAGGTTTTTATTATTAAGACTTGTTAAAATTCGTGCTACATGGAGTCTATCAAGGCAAGGCACAACCTGGAAACTACTGCTTTACACAATATAACATGATGTAGACAAGACCACAGTCTGATCTTGTATCTTTTTCTCTTCAACTAATGGTCATGATGTTGTGTGACTTTCCCTTGGGACATATGAACAAATATCTACCAACTTGAAATAGGGCAAAGTTCAAGTTAGCCCGTGAGTTCATTGGTGTTAGTTGAAGAGGAACCAGTGAAAGATTTTTATCAGGAACATATGACTTAAAAGCAGCTACATAACTGAAAAACCTACCTAACCTGGGTATTAACTAATAGAACTACATGTCCAGAGCTCACTACACAACTCACAGGCAATTCTACCATTTAGAGTGACTCATCTCCCTTTCAGTCCTTAGCACTTTTCTACCTTGGGGAGAGAGGCTTCGTCGCTCTTGTAATTTTCATGGGCTTCCTAAGACTTACAAGTTGTTTACTCCAAAAGTTGTAATAAAATGGGGGAAATCAGGGCCTTTGAGAGTGATGTTGACTTTCATTCTCAAGCACAGATGTGCTTTAACTGGGACATTATGATACAGGAATCTGACATTCATGAAAATCTTCCACTGAGTTCTTATCTTTTGGATTCTAACAATGAAATTCACACACCACAGAAGAGGGAGATTTAGAAAGGAGTTTTATAAGAAGGCAGCGTCCCTGCATATCAAGAGTGAATCCTAAGAAATAGGGTAGCAAAAGCTGCTAGTCTGCAGGACTTTCAAAGGACTGATGGCAGAAACCAACATAAGGCATGGGGAGGGGGCTGAGATAGTCATTCCCATTGGCCACCCAAAACCAATCTAGTACCTCCTTTCAGTTTCTCTCATATCCTTGAATATAACATCCAGGCAGGAGTGCTCATTTAGAAGAGATAACAAGGAATCAGTAACTGGAACTTCTTGCCTGCCTCCTGGCCTCTAGCAATGACAGAATCATCAAGGAGACCACAGACAGTTTGGGAACTGAGGCTTTTAGGACCATTCCCCCAAAGCTCCTTGAGCAGCTTCTGTCTCCTCTTGTCCTCATTAACAAGCCTCCCTCCAGGCTGAAGCATTTCAAGTTGGAACTTCCAGTCATAAGAGCTTCCCTGCAGGCTGGAAACATCCCAATTTGGAGGCTATTGCTACACATCACATGGTACCAGGCCAACGTAATCTCTAACCCAGAATGGTAATAGGGTGATATTGCCGTGCCTGGAGGGGGAAAGCTATTCGGCTATAACCTCAACATTTGACTGAATTTTCTTTGTGGCAAAAATACCATAATCCCCTTGAGGAAATGTGTGCCTCAGAAATGTATTGCTGTAGTCAGTAACCTGTAGCTGTCCGAAGAAATGACACATCACAATCTTTCTGGCACTGCTCCCAACAAAGAGAGGACAGTAGACCTAATGTATTCAGAAGCATTCTTAAAAAGCATTGGTTGCTATTTCTAACCCAAGAAGAATGCCTAATCTATAAGACTACTTTTTTTCCAGGGCCAGAGTAGAAAAAAATAGTAAAAAGCAAGTTGATATCATACCTTTGCCACCTATCATGCTTTCCCCCTTTTAAAATATCTGTTAAGAGTGCTTGATTTGCTTGAAATTTGCAGGAAAATGGATGGAACTAGAAGAAACCATTCTGAGCAAGGTAACCCAATCACAAAAAGACGAACATGGTATATACTCACTCATATGTGGATTTTAGACATAGAGTAAAGGATTACCAGCCTACAATCCACACTACCAGAGAAGTTGAAAAACAACGAGGAACCTAAGAGAGACATACGTGATCCCCTGAAGAAGCGGAAAGGGACAAGATCTCCTGAACAAATTGGGAGCAAGGGAGATGGGGGGGGAGGGAGCTAGAAGAATGAGAAGAGGAGAAGAGGAGGGGTGAGAAGGACACGAGGGAACAGAAAGGTTGAGTCAGGGGAAGAATAGAAAAGAAACAAGAAAGGAGATCCCAGAATAGAAGGATACATTTTAGGTTTACAGAGAAATCAGGCACTAGGGAAATATCTGGAGAGCTACAAAGATGACACCAACTAACAATCTAAGCAACAGAGAAGAGGCTACCTTAAATGCCTTCCCCTGATAATGAGATTGATGACTGTCTTATATTCCATCCTATAGCCTTCATCCAGTAGCTGGTAGAAGTAGAAGCAGACACCCACAAGTAATCACTGAACTGAACCGGAATCCAGTTACAGAGAAGGATGAGTGATGAGCAAAGGGGTCCAGACCAGGCTGGTGAAACCCACAGAAACAGCTGACCTGAACAATGGGGAGCTCTTGGTCCCCAGACTGATAGCTGGAATACCAGCAAGGGACTGATCCAGACCCCAGGAACGTGGGTTTCAGTGTGGAGACCTCAGAAATCTACAGGAACCCCTGTAGTAGTACTTATCCCTAGAATAGGTGTGGACTTTGGGAGCCCAATGCACATACAGGGACACTCCCTGAGCCAAGACACACAGAGTTGGGCCTAGGCCCTACCCCAAAGGATATGATAGACTCTGATGACCCCCTATGGAAGGCCTCACCCTCCCTGAGGAGCAAAAAGGATATGTGATAGGTAGGGTATTAGTTGGGTGGGGGGTAGGAGAGGAGGGGAGAGAGTGGGAACTGGGGTTGACATGTAAAACAATCTTGTTTCTAATTCAAATAAAAAATTGTTAATTAAAAAAAGAAATAACCAAAAAACAGAGTGCTTGATTTGCCTGGAAGCAGTGAAACACACCTTTAATTCCAACACTTGAGAGGCAGAGCCAGGTGGATCCCTGTGAGTCTGAGGCCAGCCTGGTCTACAGAGAAAGTTCCAGGCCAGCCAGGGCTACACAAAGAAACCCTGTCTCAAAAAATAAATATAGATATGCAAAACCAAATGCAGCGCTTGATTTGATTAAATCATCTGGCACTGTATGAGGTATCTATAAAGAGTGTCTGTCTAATCCCTTGACTCTCTGAGTTTAGACACAGCAGGAATATAAAACAAAAGGAATACTTTATAGGATGATGTATGAAGAACTAATGCAATGCTTTTTCACTTCTCCTGATCTGTCTACTTTCACTATGCTCCAGGCAGGCTTCCGGTCCAACCACAACTTGGTAGGTTCATCTTGATAAAGTAAATATTTAATGATGAAGACTCATTGAGCTCCATCTCTATGTTTGTAATCAGAGAGAGAGAGAGAGAGAGAAAGAGAGAGAGAGAGAGATTTTTTTAGTGTGAACTTCTCTGAGTACTTGAGCTCACCAAATCAGCTGCTTTCTGGTCCCCGAAGCTCCCCATGGCAAAAACCCCGAGGAAATTGAGCCTCATGCCTCATGACGCAGGTATTCTGCCTCCTGTTCTGAGGATTCTTTTTCATTATTTGAGCCAATAGGGAACCCACATACAGGTACAGATTCATCACCTGGGTCGGTGAAACTGTAGGCTACAGGAAGATGGAATGTCCTAAGGTCGACCCCGCATGTTGACACTGCTGCTATGCTTCTACTATGACAGTATCTACATGGAAAATCCTTCTCTGATTTGTGGAGAACCTGGGTAGACAGCAAAACATGGACTGGGTGCTTAGTTCAGTGGCAGAAGATCTGGCAAATAAGTCTTTTCCCAAGTAGCCTGCTTCCATGTGAAGTACTTCCATGTTGCCTCTTGCTCAAGCAAAACTGGAGCAACTGACAGCAATGTCATCTGGGTGGAAAGCCAGCTTGGAATAGCATAGCTGCCTGAACATGATCTTCCCCTTTCCTGACTTGCTTCCCTTTGCCTTCACTCTAACTCACTGCCATTGAGTCTCTCCGTGTTGGATGAAGCTTCAAATATGCTTCTGGATCACCTTTCTGAGAAATACGGAATGAAACTGTAAAAGAATAAAATTGTTGCTCTTTGAATGTGATGTCATTGAAGTGAAAGTATTCAACAGGAAAATAGAGGTGTAAATCTAAAGTATATGGTATCTGGGTTTGTATAATACATCTACCTCTTGGACTTTCCCCTTGAGAAATTGAAAAACATTGCCACAATATTTGACTTCTCTCAAACTGTAGTTACCTAATTCTGGTATACAGGAAAGATATTAGGCAGCATCTAAGATGTTATGTCAAGACAGAAAATAACTGCTTTTTAAGATGGAAGAAATTAGAAATTATATAGACTAAGACATGGGTGTGGAAGTTATGCTAGGGCTTTATTGGAGTCTGTGGGACAATATGAATTTGCACTGTTTCTACAATGCAGATGTTTGACAAAATATGGGCCTTGGAACGGGGATGAGACTAATCTTGCAGGGAGTTGGAAGGACCAGAAATTCTGTTCTGCTCACGTTATTTTCTTTTTAGCACAGTGGAAGTCAAGTACCATGTTCATCACTAGAACTAAGTGGTCAGACCTGCTAGAATGAAATCCAGCCTTGATTTGAAGTAGTCACTTTCCACTCTGATCATTTATCTTTCCTGTGTCTCTTCCCACCTCTGTAAATCTGTCACAATGACATAAGACACACCATACATATCTCTGTGCAGGCTGAATTAGTACATGCTTACAAAACAACTGTCTACACTCTGGGCAATAAGCCACTGATCAATGCTAAATATTAATATTGCTATTGTAGTCAATATTGATGTTGTAATTCTCATCACTTCTACATCAAGATAAAACTTCCACTGTGGTTTACATACTGTAGGTTCATGAATACACCATGGATCATTTTTTTAATTGATACATTTTATTTCTTTCACTGTTCCTGTGCTTAAAACTAGGTCTTTCAATCCCTATACTTTGTCAGTATGGAGGGGTTTGTTAGTACTGTCAAGCATTCTGGTATTGCATTGTAGTCCCTGTCTCTCTCTTGTAGACTCAGACCCCTGTCTTTCTCTGCTTGACCTTCATTCTGTTTCTCCTAAAGACATCAAGGAAAAAAAGGAAATCTGGTTTCTGTATCAGCCTTAGACTTTTAAACCTAATTTGTGGAAGGAGTTTTAACACCCAATGAGACTTTGAGAAATAGACATCAATAGATCTCATAGATATTGACATCAGGTGTGACTATTATTATGTTACTGGTCAGACAAAAGGACTTCCCTCCTTGTCAAAAGAAACTCTAGACTACCAGCTGATTAAAATCACAGATGACAGCTGTAAACTCCACTGAACAGAATTTAAAACAGAATATTCAATAGCTTAATGAAAACTGTATTTGGGCTTATAGCTGGGAAGGCATTACCCTGCAGAAAAGAACTATCACACAGCCACCCCTGGGAAATTCACTAATGTAAGGAAGAAAGAAAATGAACTCTTTGGCTGATGGTGAAGTGATCCAGAAGGTTAAGAAAAAAAAAAGAGCCAAAGTCAAGATTCAAACATGTACAAAATAGGCTGATTTTTCAAGTTAAAGAATACTGGAATACAAAGTATACACTTACTGTCATCAAAGTGATATTTCCTGTGATATCCTCCGCTCTGCCATGGCACCATTTACCCTGTCTGCTCAATAACAAGTGCAGTTGAAGAGTGACAGGCACCAGCTCCTGAGTCCATGGACTTCAACTGGTGGCAGTAGGAGTTTACTAAGGTCCCGTGTATACTAAATAACTTACAAGGCTAAAAGCAACAAAATCACAGTGACAGCACATGCTCAGTATACAGCTGGAGTCTGTTAACTGCACTGAGTATACATTGGACTGCTGGGTCAAAAAAACATTGTGTAAAATTATACAGAAATTATAGAGAAGACAATAAAGTTGCTGTATGGGCTATTGTCAATTACAGACCCCCTCTCTCTCTGGGTCTGAAGCTAATTTGGGCTCACATCAGCTGGTCCCCTGCCGTTCTTTTAATTTTATAAGGAAGGGGTGGAATTCTACATTTTTGTGCATTTATGAGGCACTTTTTTTAGAAGCTCATAAAAGTTCAAACTGAACAATAACTATCCAATTTTGCACCTTCTTGAACACTGATTATTATCGAGGCTGGCAGTAACATTCTTGCTGAGGGCAATGTTAGGCATCATGTTCTAAGCTAACTTTCTGGCATAGTATCACATGGAATATTGTAAAACAGCTTGCTCTACTCAGCCTCAACTGGAGCTACTATGACAACATTTTGTAGATAATGAGACTTAATTGCATGTAAATGTCATTTTTCAAAGATTCTCAGAAACAGGATAAAATTTGGATTCAAAGAAATAGTCTCAAGATAACAAGGTCACAGGGAATCAGCTTTGGAAGAAGGGACAGGATGAACTCTGGAATATCCTATATTTGATATGAAAAAAATTACAAATATAATCAGGATTTCTTAAAGTCAAGAACACAGCAGAAAAAAAACTGGGAGATGAAATGTTTTATAAAATAATAAAGGTCTAATTATAACTGCATGAGTGTTGCATAAAACTTTAACAACAGATGTAGAAATTTTGTAGCATGGTAGCTCACACAGTAAAGGGTGACTATATGAGAAAAACTGGTTGTTTTTATTCTTTTTTATATTTTGTGACCCAGCTTCTGATAGATAGGGCATAATTTTTTATACAAAGTGGTGAAGGTCCTTCTTCATCAGACAGCTCAGACACCATTTTATGAGGATACTGTCCACTGAGCTTTGTGAAGCACATTGTAATCTGTTATAATGACATGAATCAGTCCAAGTTGCAAAAACATCAAATCCTCCAAGCAATAGATCAGGACAGATAATTTTCTGTCTATTTGGGATCTTTCCATACTGACAGATAACCTATGATTGAAAAAATTTTATGGTTTGGTTATGCCATTTTTTTCTATCAAGAAGTCAGCAAAACAAATACATCTTAAATTCTATCAATGAAGTTGCCATTAGCTTTTCTAAAAAAGCCAATCCAATGCTACATTTAGGAATTTGTCTATGTCACAAGTTAACAATCTCTCCATCTTTCAGACACAATACTATGGAGTTCTCAGTTTTTCTGATAACTAATTATCAAACACTACCCCAAACAGTAACCTTGAAATGGACAAGTGAGTTGGCAAAACTGGAATTGGACAAGGGAAGGTTTGTCTACATGGGACTTCTCTCTACTGTCGACAGCATCTGTGTACCTTCTGGTACTGCAAATAAAAGGGAATAATTGTTCCTATCCATGCAGGCATTTCACTCCAAATGTGGTAGTAATCTCAGGACTTGAGAAAGATGACTACCTGCCACATCCTTATATTCTTTTCTTATTCATTTTAGTCCTGTGCTAACATAAAAAGGTAATAAAAACCAATGTGAGCTTGGCCTAATGGCACACATGTGCAATCCCATCTCTTGCCAGGATAAGACAGTGAAATGCAAACTAATTTGACTGAAATTTTATAGGAGACTGTACCTGGGGCATAAGGGGCAAGATTATTAGCACTTTGAAAAGAAATCAAACAGTGACTATGGCCTATAATCTGGAGTCTCCTCAAAGCCCTTCAGACAAAATATGTAAATGTACAAGCATGGTTAACAATAGTGTTGCTTCTGCTACTTATTTTAAAAAGCATTGTTTGATTGCTTTGAAAGGAGCTCTGCAGCTTAAAATTGCATACAGTGCATGCAGAGGACCCGAGTTTAGTTCCTAGCACCCTCAAAATGTGCATCACATGCTCCGGTAACTCCAGCATTAGAGGATGAAAGCCCTCGTCTTGCCTTCGTGGGCACCTCCATTCACATGCACGTATCAACACTAGCATACATAACCATATTTAAAATAGCAAAGGTAAATACTTGAAAATTGCTTTAAAACAGAGTCTCTGTTTTCATCCTACATTGATATACAACTTAATGTCTAGGCTGCCTTTTACTCTTGGTGATCATCTGCCTTGATCTCCTTGGTGCTGGGGTTAAAGTTAAAAGCTTTGCAAACAATTCACCATTTGCCAATTAAATTTTTAGTTTGTATACAAAATAGTGGGCTTTGGTGGAACATTTTATTCCACACATGTCATTGTATCTTATTAATATTAGCCCCTACTATCTTTACTCATTGTTCTACTCATCCTTTTATGGTCCTCTTGTCCTCAAATATTTCTCCTGGTTTCATACCGTGTGTGTGTGTGTGTGTGTGTGTGTGTGTGTGTGTGTGTGTGTGTGTAAAATAAATAGAAGATAGATAGATAGATAGATAGATAGATAGATGATACATACAAAATAGGTAGATGACAAGTGATAGAAAGGTAGATGGATGGAAAGAAAGAAATGATAGGTAGATAAGCAATGGATAGATAATATAGAGATAGATAAGTAGATAGATGATGCATGGATAGATAGATAGATAGATAGATAAATAGATACATAGATAGATAGATACATAGATAGATAGATACATAGATAGATACAGATAGATGGGTGGAGAGATGGATAGAGATTGATAGATGATAGAGTTCACATGAGAGAGAACTTAGCAATACCCCTATGTACTTCCTTATTCCTCCTCTTCCTCACTTCCTTGGAACCTTGACATTGTTTTTATAGGAAACTCTATGATTTATATTCTGATATGGAAAACTATATACCTAGAAATAATTAATAACTCAACAGAGAATAGCCCAAGATATAATATAAGAGAAACCTATCTAAGCAACCATTTCCCCAATTTTCTGGGTTGCAGGGTTTTGACTTCTGGGTGTTTTACAATCTCATGGATTACCTCTAGGGCATGTTTTGGTGTTTTCCAGAGACTGACAGCCACTGAACAATGCCAAAAATTGTTCAATGTCAATAAAGTTTCACAGTTAAGCATGCCAAGTTAATCATAAAGAAATAGACTGGGTTGGGGTATCTAGAGTTTACAGCTGGGCAGAGAATCCAAAGACTCAGGAGTTATCAGATGTAGACTGCAGCCTTCAAAGTCTCTTGCGTACCAACCAGTTGGCTAACCAATTATTACAACATCTGTTGGAAAGAGCATGGTCCTTGGGATTACAGAGATGACAGCAGAGGGATTCATTCTGCCAGAACATTCAGGTCCACCACTGCTCTTCTTCTATGTTGCTAGCCCATTTTAACAGAGTATAAATTTTAAGTAATAAGATCACTTTTCACAGTTTGTATAAGGATGTAGTTTTGCATATGTTAATAGTAGCTGAGATATGGAAGCATATGATAACTTTAGAATTGTTATGACTGTTTTTATCTTTTTAGCTCTAAATAGCATTCTGTTGTGTGTCAAATATGATCCTCTCATATTACACAGTATTACTGATTTATATGCAAATTCCTATTCCCTTAAATCCAGCTCAACTCACCCTTAATGTACCCATCCAGTCACTCCCATAGTATATTTATGCATATTTTGGGTACGGTTACAACTTAACTAAAACAAACTCTTGAATTGGAATTGAAAGTGAAATACAAAATCGACAAATTCATTCCTTTTTGTATTCAAAATGCCTTGTTATATCTTTGTTGTTGTATTGCATCCAACAAGTTCTTCATAGTGTGTGCCCTTGGGGATATAGTACTCGGAGCGATTCACAAGGAAAACTATTTAGCAAGGGTTGCATTCTGTGATTGTGGAAATACGAGGCTGGTGCCTGAATGCAGTAAAAAGAAACAAAATTATGTTCACATGACGTGGGGGAAACATTGCCACTTTTATTTTCCTGTAGTATAAATCAGGATCTGGATTAAGTCATTCATATAATTCTATTTACAGCTCTTTAACATTTATCCGTGGCTATAAGTTCTTTTATGGAACAAGAACATTGAAAGTCAGTATGAAATGTCTTTTGAGCACTGGTAGAAGGTCAGAGATAATATATACTTGTGGACTTGTGGACATTGTGAACAGTCAGAATGCCATCACAGTAAAAAAAAGGAGATACCTCAACAATTTTACATTAAAACAC